>NC_045426.1:63400006-63765006 GCF_902635505.1 Sarcophilus harrisii | reverse complement strand
TAAGGGATTTGTGAACTAACCCTAGCTCTAAAGCAGTAACAAATTACAGGCCTGGAAAGAAAGAACACCAGGTGAGATGGGGAAGCCGTAAGCCATTAATAGGGCATACAGGGAAAAACATCCAAAGCTAAAGGGAAGTCTGTTTGCAACAAGGCCAGGAGGATGGAATACATGAACTATGTGAAATACTGATGACTGACAAATTGTCTTACATAAGGAATCAACCTGAGGTACTCTTCTGTAGCAGTAGGAGACTAGTCTCTCTGCTCAGGTGAAAGACCAGACATCAAAAAGCAATGTCAGGAGCTTAGGCACATAGTAGGGATTAGAAAAACCAGTGTGAGCAAGTTAATGTTCTTATACATATAGATGCCAATCACTCACCTGTGTACCCCTGATCTGGTACTTTACCATCCTTCATATACCTGCGAGTTTTAAGTATGCTTCAGATACTATTTCCCATCCACTTTCTGCTGGTCTCATCAAATTGGAATTCCATCAAACTTTTTCTCCTTCTGGTTTTCCCCATGGGATGAATGGATAGATGGATGGATAGATGGATAGAAAACAGAGAGATAGGTAAATAGAAATATGGGTTAATAAATAGATGGAAGGATAGCTAGTTTAAGTACATTCTAGGCACTGGAAGCAAAAACACAACCAAAAAAGGACAGTTTCTACCATTAAGAAGCTTGTAGTGATAGAGAATACCACACATAAAAGGGAGATAGAAAGTGGGGAAGTATAAAGATAAACATATAAGGCCAAGATGGAAAAGTCTGGAGAGTCTGGAGCAGAGCCAGGGGTAAAAATGAAGTTGAGTGAGCTGGTTACCTCATGAAGTGGTGGTTTTGAGTAAGAGTTCACAATCTGAGGAGGATCTGACTGGGGCAGAGAAATCTACAGAGAAGGCTGGTTTTGGAGGTCAAAAGTCCAAACAGTTCGGCTTAACTCAAATAATAAATGCCTAATAAATGTTTTTGGAGTGACTAACATCCAAGGGTTGAAATTCTGACCTGGGTGCTCAGTGTGATCTATACATCTGCTGGTCTCAAGTGAAGCCCCTGATGCCCTCTACTGGCATTGATGAAAATCCAAGGGGCTCCTTAGTCTCTACTCAGTTTTTGATTAGTCTCTTCAGTCCTAGGTCTAGGACCTTTGAATGGGACCAGTAGGGAATTGGTTTCTGAGCCAGAGCTAAGTGCAGATTCTTCATTTTATAAAGGGCACACAAAAAGGTTTATTTCTTTCTTTCTTTCTTCCTTTCTTCCTTCCTTCCTTCCTCTCTCTTTCCCTCTTTCTTTCTCTTTCTTTTTTTCTTTCTTTCTCTCTTTTTCTCTTCCTTTCCTTTCCTCCTTCTTCCCTCCTTTATTCCTTCTTTCCTCCCTCCTTTCCTCCCTTCCTCCCTTCTCCCCTTCCTGTGTTTCTTTCTTTCCTTCTTCCTCCCTTCCTGTCTTTCTTTCTTTTCTTCTTTCTCCTTTCCCTCCTTCCTCCCCTTAATCTTTTCTCCCTCCCTTCCTTTTTTTCCCTTCCTTCCTTCCTTTATTCCTTTTTTCCTCCCTCCCTCCCTCCTTCCTTCCTTCCTTTTTCTTTCTCTTTCTCTTTTTTCTCACAGCTCACTCCTTGACACCCCTTACTTTTAAGTGTGTGAAGATAAACAAATGTTGCAAAAGCAACGGTAACTGTGTAAAGCACGTCCTACCCAACCCCCGTAACTTCATATGTTCATATGCAAAACAAGCCCTAAAATCTAGACCAATATCTGAACACCTAGTAAATTTATGAGCCTTTCTAGAATTGCCTCTTTTAGCAATTTTGGCTCCCAAATATCTGACTTCACAATTTAAGAAAGCAAGGTGCTGAAAATTTTAATTTCAAATTATGAAGCTTAAACAAACCTCTATAATTCAGCTACTTAGCAAGTTACTCTCCCTCTAACTGCAGCATCAATTAGAGCTCCACTCAACCCTTGGTTTCCCCATGAATTAAACAGGATGCTATGAAACACTGCTTATTAACAGGGCTCTAAAAACCAAGCCGTGCCCACAGGACACCTCAGAACATTCTGGCTCCTTCTCCAGTTAACACTGCTTTGGAACAGCAGGATATCAGAGGGAAGATTTCACCAAGCTCTGGACTTGTGAGAGAAAATAAATGGTGTGTGGTTGTTGGAATAATAAGGGGCTTTTTAGGGTCATTATTCAGTATGAGAAGGAAAATAATCTTAGGATTCAGAGCTAGAAAGGATTTTAGGCACTCTCTAGACCAATCTCCTCATTTTACAGATGAGGAACCTGAGTCTAGGCTGATACTGAATGATATAATTTTAAGACAACCAAAAACAAATTAATATTTGTGAATAATTATTCAAGGTAGAATCTATATTCAATTAACACCCATAAGATATCTTAGTCCTTATCTCGACTTCCTCACCTGTAAAATGAGAAGGCTGCACTAAATGGTCTCTCAGAGTCCTTCAAGGCTAAACACTGATTTTTCAAAATCATTTTTTATCAGTTCCAATTCTTCATGACCCCTTTTGGGATTCTCTTCTCAAAGATATAGGAGTGGTTTGCTATTTCCTTCTCCAGTTCATTTTACACTTGTGGAAACTAAGGCAAACAGGGTTAAGTGACTTACCCAGGGTCACATAGGTGGTAAGTATCTAAAGCCAGATTTGAACTCAAAAAATAGAGTCTTCCTGATACCAAGCCAGGGCTCTACCCACTGTACTAGCATGCTGTCCTTCCCCCCAATGCCTACTATAATAGCTTGTGTGGAGACAGAAATAGCCCCAACAGCTCAAGCTTAATCTTTTTGGTGTCTGGAAGATAGGAACTTTATTAATGCTTGTCAATTAAAGATAGTCTAATCTGAATTTCCTACCTGTTTCCTCAACCCTGCTCCAGTGTCTCAATTTGCTTGTTTCATTTAATTCTTCCAGTGACCAGAGGCTCCAGCATTTCAGAATCAGTTTGGATCTTCCCTTTCCCTCCCTGTCTCCACAATGATTCACCACATCCTCTCTTTTATCTCAATAATATATTCCTTTCTACTCCTACCATCATCAGCCTTGTTCAGACCCTCCTTAAATTCTCATGAGAATTATTGCAATAGCCTCCTAACTAGTCTTCTTGCCTCCAGTCTCTTATCTTTCCAATTTGTTCTTCACATCATGGCCAGATTCATCTTTCTAATGTGTGCATTAGATCATGTCACTCACTTCTATGCTCAAAATGGTCAGTGGTTTCCAATTATCTAAGAAATGCAGCCCAAACTGTTCAAGGGTATTCACATCCCTGCATGAAAATCTCATTAGTTGGGAATGGCACAAGCAACTTAGAAACATTGTTCCCAGACACATGTAGGATGTGCAAAGCAATTCCTTTCTGTTTCTATCCTGGGGGGAAAAGAAGTCCATCTCTGAGAGTTCCTCTTTGCTCACAGATGAACATACTTAGCTTAAACCGTGTTAAGACTGATGGGACATCCTGTTTAATAACAGATTAATAATAATAATAACAGATCCCCAAATTCTTCCTACCTCCCATTATACACAAACAGGTCAAACTATCCTGGATTTAGGACCACAGAATTTAGAGCTAGAAGTAACTTGAAAGGTGCTGCTTTTTCAGATGAAAAAAAAAATCCCCCTTTTATAGGGGGAGAAGGGGGTTTAAGTGACTTGCCTCAGGCTATACAGGTGGCAAGCATTAGAGCCAGGTTTTGAATGAAGGTGCCATGGCTCCAGATGCTGCACTTTTTTTCATTGAACCACATGGAACAGGGAGACACATTAAATTGTCACAGAGGGTCCAACAGGAAAAGGAACTCTCAGACAGCTGTAGTTAATCCAGATTCCCCAGGGCTCCCTAGTTGAGCAATTCTCACACCTGTGAAACTCAGAACATCCTGGGCCAAATTATTCCCAGCTCACAGACCAGCAGGAGCAGCCTCCACTGATGATACGATCATCAGCAAAACAATGTCAGCCTTTCTACCCTGGCTAGTAATTGGGTGCCCAGGAGAGAAAAGGTCAGTGAATAGAGCTGGGCTCCTCCTGAGTCTGCTCTTCAGTTTATTCCCAGATCTCAGTCCTTTCTCAGGTCCTTTAGTGGGGATGCTGTCCCTTATGAGCAAAATGAAATTCTGTGCCAGTGAAAGGTCATTTTCATAGCAGGAAGCAGTGGGAAGGAAGCATTTGGACTGGGTTTTCAAGGATGGGTATCAGTGAAAGCAAGACAGGGTAAGGTACAGATCTCAGTCCACTTTGGCTGACAGAATATGTGGAGACAACTCATATGTAATATGACTGAAAAATAGGGTCGCACCAGATTGGGGAGGACCTTGAAGTAAGAAGAAGAAAGTAAATTTTATTCAGGATACAACAGGCTCATCCAAAGCTAGAAAAAACATTAGAAATTATCTAAGTCAGTCCCTTTTTTGAAAAAATAAGAAAACTAGTTAATATTAGCTAGTCAATATTAAGCAGCTAGATGACCTAGTGGATACAGTTCTGGGCTTGGAGTCAAGAAGACGCAGTTTCAAGTCCAGCTTCAGATATTTACCAGCTGTGTAACTCCTAGCATGTTGTTTAAACCTCTTTGCCTCAGTTTCCTTATCTGTAATATGGGGATAATAATAGTATCTACCTCATAAGGTTGTTGTGAGGACCAAAGGAGATAATAATGGTAAAGCAATTAGCTCTATGCCTGGCACATTGTAGGTGTAAGTAATATTATTAATAGGAATATCTATTAATTAGCATAGATGGACAGTTCCACGGGAACACAGAAGCCTCAGTTTACAAAAAAGGAGCTTGAAGTCTAGCGAGTTCTGTGATTCCAATTTAGTGCTTTTTACCTTCAATAAAATATAAATAAATAAAAATGAGAAGACGGCTCCACAAAAAAGAAGGGAACAAACATTTATTTATTAAGTTCTTACTTTGTATCAGACAATGCACTCTACAAATATTATCTCATTTGATCCTTAGAACAATCATGGTTGGTAAGTGCTATTGTTATTCCCATTTTACAGATGAGGAAACTGAAAGAAGGAAAGAGAAAAAAAGGAAGGTGAGAAGAAAGAAAGGAAGGAAAGAAAGGCAGAGAAAAGACAAAGAAGAAGAAAGAAAGGAGAGAAGGTAGAAAGAAAGAAAAAGAAAGGAAGAAAGAGAAGAAAAGAAGGAGAGAAGGAAAAAGAGAGAAAGGAAGTCAGGAAGAAGAGAAGAAATAAAGAAAGAGAAAGGGAGGAAGAAGAGAAGGAAGAAAGAAGGAAAGAGAAAAAGAAAGAAAGTGCTTGTGAAGCACCCTTTTCTTTTTTTTTCCCCAGAAGAATTAGCTTTTTTATTTTTATTTTTTTAGCAACTGAGGCTAAGTGGTTTGCCCAGGATCATATAGCTGTTTCAAATGTCTCAGGACATATTTGAACCCAGGTCCTCAAGATTACAGAATCTGCACTCTTTCCACTGTGAAGCACCTGTTTCAAAAGTTCACAGAAGAAAATAAAAGGAAGGCAAGAATCACAAACAGGACAACTTTGAAAGCTGGAGGCTAAATTTATTATATTTTATATTAATAGAAATATTCTTAATATTTTAAAAGAAAACTAAGCTGTACATAACATATCCACATTCATGAACAATCTGTTTTCTCCTCTATGTATATGGAAATGCTCATTTTATTTGGTGTTCAAGAGCAGAATAAAAATAATTTTGAAAATGGATGGCGAAGGCAGATGGAAATAGAGATCTGTATCTGTATCTTAGCTGAAGCTAGTTGGCAAACCTGGTGGACAGAATACTTATGTTATAGGTGGGTGTTTTGTATCGTAGTTTAATTACACAAACAAAAAAAGACACTATAATTGGATCCAGAGGTTTTCTTCCTATAGGCTCTTGCTTTCTGTAATTCTCAGAAAAACAAACCCCTCGGGCATGTTTGCTACCAGCAAAGTCAGCAGAGGCAGAGTTGCAGTGTCATCCCAGAGAGCTTCCTAAAATGTTCTTTCTAACTTAGAGGGATTTTTAAACCTCCATTCCTTATCAATGCAGACAAGCCGAGGTTCCCTGAATGGTCCATTCTCCTGGAACATGAGTATACAAGCCTAAATCCTTAGTTAATTTCCCCTGGGAGGAAATTGCATAGATTCTCTCTAAACTCACACATGATACGAGAGAAAAAATAGGATCCAGCCCATTGAGAGTCCGAATTCCTCCCCTTCCTTTGTCCTGCCCTGGCCTTCCTTCTAATCCCAACACAGCATCAAAAGAAATAGGCTCAGTCTTAGAGAATCACCAGCAAAAGCTGGCTTCTAATGTGATGCATTATACCTGCTGCTAATTCCCCATTTAAGGTGTGAGTACCAACTGCCTGTTGTCTGCTCTTATAAACTCCCTGCACCTGTCTAGTAGCTTCTCCAACGCCAGCTCTCTACTGAGAGTAGGGTGGCCCTGCCCCTGGAAACATGCAGATCTGTTTTCCTATGCTTAATCACTAAACCACTAGCAAGGGAACAGCCTGGCTTTGATAATCTTTGATAATTTAATTTCTCTCTACCCCGGGGATCTTTCCCTGATGGTTGTTGGACAGTTATTTTATAGTGTCCATTTTTGGTGACCCGATTTGGGGTTTTCTTGGCAAACATAACTAGCGTGATTTGCCATTTCCTTCTCCAGCTCATTTTATAGATGAGGAAGCTGGGGCAAACAGAGTTAAATAACTTGCCCAGAGTCACAACTAGGAAATGGCTAAAATCACATTTGTACTCAGGTCTTCCTGCTATCTATCCACTGTGCCATCTAGCCATCCCTCCCCTTCCTGATAGCTCAATGAAATATCAATATTAGCACTCACTGTGTATACAGAATATTGTAGCACTGACCTTCTCCTCAATAAATATTTATTAAACCTTTATTATGTGCTCTTTACTTAGAGGCATGTGACTTACTCTGGGTCATATAGTTAGTATATGTTAGAAGTGGAAACTGAATCCAGATTTTACTGGCTTTGAGGCTGATTTTCTATCCACAGCACTATGCTGCCTCCTTTTTGGAGGATAATAATTTGTAAATGATAGGATTTAGAACTAGATACCACTTCAGTGAAATATAACAGAAAAAACATTGATTGGATTTAGGGCCAGAAAATCTGGGTTTAAATGGCTTGTGTGAGCTCATACAGACAATTTCACTTCTCTGGGTTGGTTTCTCCATTTGTAAAATGAGGAGTTTGGACTAAAAACAACCTCTAAATTTTCTTTCCCCTCTAAATCTTTGATTCTGATAATCCTATTATAAGAAGGTGTGGCTAAATTTCCCTTTGGATGCCAGACTTGAATGGGGAGATCAGATAAAGATTTCACACTTTCACAAGGGAAGAGAGGAGTCAAAGGGAGCAGAATGGCACCTGGAACCCCACTTGTCACCTTGCCATTATAGACACCAGTTCTGTGACAAGTAAACTATGTGGTATGTAGCTCCTGAACCATATTATTAGCATCAGGGCTGGGGTTATAGGAACAGACTAAAAACTATTGAAGCTTCTGCAAGTGAGGAAAAATCACAGGGTAAGATGAATGTTTCTATAGTCCTTCAAGTGATGGCTAAGGGAATGCAAGCATTCTCATTTCTGGGCTGAGAGATGAATGGACTTCAATCTAGAAAGAATTCCTGATTGGGGGGAAAAGAGGATCCTGAACCTTGAGATCAGATGAAAATACAGTGTAAGACTTAAATTACCAATGAGTATTTATTAAACACCCTACATTATATATGCAAGCACTTTGTCAATATGGTACTTGTAACTAATGCTTCTGTTTTTATTACCTATTATCTAATTAAATGCTTTATATATTAATGATGTGGGGAGATGGTGAAGTAATGAGGCACATAGCCAGGGATATAAAGAAAAAAAAGGAATAGTCAATGAAGTGGCGGCAAGCAAGCAATGAAGTCTGATTGGGCCATCCAGACACAATCCTCAGACCAAGAATGGGATGCTACCAATGAAGAGATGGAGCCAAAAGGTGAGTGACAGGTAACTGCTCTGTATGTGCTCTGATGTCACTGTGGAGCTATGGTCAATGATATATTACAAAATAAGGTAGGATAAATAACAACAAAAAAAAGAGTTTTTGTTGTTCAGTCATGTCCAACTCTTTGTGACTTGATTTGGGGTTTTCTTGGAAAAATATAGGAATATCATTCCTTCTCCACCTCATTTTACCAATGAAGAGAATGAGGCACACTGGGTAAAATAACTTGTCCAGGGTCACATAGCTAGCAAGTAGCTGAGGCTGGATTTGAACTCAAGAAAATAAATCTTTCCAATTTTAGATTCTTCACTCTAACTATTGTGCCACCTAATTGCCTCTTTAAGAAGGGCAAATATTTTTAAAAAGCCAAGGGGAAATAATCTCTAAACTGTAAGCTGACTATTAGGTCTATAACTTCAAACAGATTTAAAAAAAGGGGGAAGAACCCATGTCTGATACACACACACACACACACACACACACACACTCATATACACATATACGTATGCATATATATGCACATATTTATACATATATATTTATAGTAGCTTTTTTTCATAGTTGTGAAAAATCTGTCTGGAAACTAAGGGGGTGCGTGCCTGCCTATTGGGGAATAGCTAAACAAACATGCCATATGTCTACAAAGGAATATTGCTGCACCATAAGAAATGATGAAATGGACAGTTTCAGAGGAAACTGTCTCTCAAAGCCAACTATCTCCTATGCCATGTTGTCTTTCTGTTACTAGTTCATGTTTTATAATGAATATTTTTAGTTTTATATATATATATATATATGTAATTATAACACACACATATAAATAAATAAATAAATATATATATATATATATATATATATATATATATATATTAGTTTTATAATGATAAGGGAACGGAATAAGCATTTATATAGGACCTATTATGTGCCAGGCATATAGCAAAGTGCACTAAGCACTTTTAAAAAAAACAAATATTATTGTATACATATGTTGGATTTAACATATATTTTAACATATTTAACATATATGGGACTACCTGCCACGTAAGGGAAGAGGTGGAGGGAAGGAGGGGAAAATTTAGAACAGAAGTTTTTGCAAGGGTCAATGTTGAAAAATTACCCATGCATATGTTTTGTCAATAAAAAGCTATAATAAGAAAACAAACAAATAAATATTATCTAATTTGCTCTTCACAACCCTGCAAGGTAGGTGCTATTATTATTCCCACTTTGCTATTAAGAAAACTGAAACAATCACAGGTTAAGTGACTTATCAGGGTCATACAGCTAGTATCTGGCCCTCTGTGCACTATGGCGCTACCTTGGTGTTTTATATTTTAATGCCCCTTCCTCGGTTATAAGCTAAATGAAAACAACAATCTTAGAAAAAAAGGACCAATTCCATCCATTTTCTCTTCTTCAACATTCCCACTCTAATTGAACAGAGGATCATAGATTTAGCAGCCATTGTGTCCACCTCTCTCACTTTATAGCTGTTAGTAAGTGGCAGAATTAACATTGGAACCCACCGCCTCTGACTTCAAGTCCAGCACTCGTTCAAAGGTACCACCCTGCCTCTCCATATTTCTGTATTCAATCATTAGTCTCATGATTCAGAGTCAGCTTTTGCATCTAAAAGGATGCCTTAAAAAAGCACGGCTGTAATTTTGGAAGACTCCAATACCAGAAGACAGCTTCAATAATACCATCATTCGCTTTTCCTTCCCCACCTGCAAGAATGAGAATCAATGCTAATAAGATCATAGAAACCCCCTATAGTTCTTATGAGCCTTCCTCCATAAGTAACTCCTAAGGGAGTAAACAGCAGTTTTGTAAACATAAAAGCTTCAGGATCGGAGCCAATTTCTGGGGGAGGCACAAACACAAAATCAGCCATGACTATAAACCCACTAAAGAAAGCCATTAAAATAGGGCAAGTGAATGACAATGAATTCATGCTTGATTCAAAAAACATTTGGGTTTCCCGAGTTTTCTTTTCAACACAGCACATGCTTTAGGGGGAAAACGAACCATCAACTCATTACTGAGCCCTGCTCCTAGCCGAGTTAATATTACGAAAAGGAAGCAAGCCACAGAAAGAGGCAAAGTACTGGGACTCTGAGGAAATAGGTGGATGGAGTTGAACGAAGGCTTAAGGAGTTGAAAGCCAGGATCAGAAGAAGGAGGCAACTGCAGGGAAAGTTAGACATCTAAAGTCCCATATCCCCTTTTTCCTGTTAGCTGTCTCTCCAGCCTGAGTTTGGTCCCAGCTCAGAATATAAGGATAGTTAAGTGGCCCAGTGGATAGAGCTCTGGGCTTGGGAATCGGGAATGGACTTGTGGAGCTAGCCCAGCTCCCTTTCCATTCAATTATGGGTCTAGTCCAAATTCTGTCTTCTGAGAAATTTTTATTCAATTATGGGAATTGGAGAATACCTTATTGCATTATTTGCACCTAGCTCTATGTGGCCAGTTCTCTCCTTAGAGACCCTTAGGTTAAGGACCTAGGATCAGGGGTCCTCAAACTACAGCCGGCGGGCCAGATGCGGCAGCTGAGGTTTATCCCCCTCACTCAGGGCTATGAAGTTTCTTTGTTTAAAGGCCCACAAAACAAAGTTTTTGTTTTTACTATAGTCCCGCCCTCCAACAGTCTGAGGGACAGTGAACTGGCCCCCTATTTAAAAAGTTTGAGGACCCCTGACTAGGTTATGCTGATCAGAAACTCAGTCAGATCCAAAGATTGGTGCAGAGATTTCTCACAACTGTAAATCTCAAGCAACCCACATATCTTATAAAAAAAAATACTGGCCCTATACTGATCAATCAGTTATTGTTTCCATGTTCCTTTGATTGTTTAAAGACATTTTGGGGAAGGGAGACGCCTCTTTACCTGAATTCAGGGAATTGTACCTGCTTGCTCTCACCCTTCAACCTGGAAAGTTCCTCATCTTTTCTCCAATTAAAAATCAGATCATCTAATGTTTTATTGGTTCCTTTTAATTAGTTGGTCTTATTTAATTAACTGTTTTTAATGTATAAAAGTCCTGTATTAAAAGTCCAGGCCTAGGCTGAGGAGTTCTGGTCCTGCTTTGTTAGGCACTTGGCATGTATTACTTAATAAACCAACGTGCTCAGAAGATCAAATCTTTGTTTCCAGTCATTTCATCGTTTGCCTGCCACATAAGCAAATACAGAAGGTATAAAAATAAATACAAAACAATGAGAGAAAGGGAAAATAGCACAAGTAAATGGGGGATTGAGAAAAGACAGACAGGGCTGTCTGAGCTGAGCCTTCCAAGAGTCAAAGGTAATTTAGAGTGGAAGAGGTGGGACAGCTAGGTTTGCACTGTGTGTGTGTGTGTGTGTGTGTGTGTGTGTGTGTACAAAGAGTAGAAGAGATTAGGGAGGACTTTATGGAAGAGGCAGATTTTGAACTGTATTTTAAATAATAGGTATACTTAAGGAATAGGGTTGGTGGGAGGGCCCTCCAGGTAGGAGAAGCTCCCTAAGCCATGGTGCAAAAGTGAGAAAGCATAGATTACCTGTGGAGAAGTGATGGCCGTCAAGGACAGGAAGGCAAGCCTTTGAATGCCATGCTAAGGAGTTTGCACTTCATTTCTTAGGCACTGGGGATCTATTGAAGGTTACCAAGTAGCTCATGATTAGTGACACTGGAACATCTGCTGTACGTCAAAGCAAATCATCATACCAGATCAGTTTCCTGCTTGCTAGTCATGGTCCAGAGGATCCTTGGGCACTACATTAAAGTCTGGAACCTATTTAGTGGAGCTAGATTTAGTTCAGATTTCTCTGGGCCATCACTCAAAAGATTAGAAGCAGCAGCCTAGGTCCAAATCCTTAACTTCAAACTTCTAGGAATCTACCTAAGGAGAACTGAGAGCTTATTCTTGTAGCAGTCAGAGCCAGAGGAGATATCTTGTCTAGATATCAGGGAATTTTAAGATGAAGATTAATCTGTAATATCATATACAGATACCCTAACATATAACTGACATTGAAGGGTAAGGAGAGGGAGGGATAGAGAGACAGAAAGACAGAGACCCGAGAGAAGGAAAAGAGGAAGAGTGGGAAGAATGGAGAGAGACAGAGCTGACACTTTTAAAGAAGAATTTCATTCTTACCTCCACTACATTGATTCCATTGTTGTTGTTTTTTTCCAAGACTCAGCTCAAATACTATCTTCCCTGCTGTTCACTCCATTCTCCCCCCAGCTGCCAACCCCCTCTTTCCCAAACTGCCTTGCATTCATTTTGTTTATATTTTATACATGAGAAGCAGCATGATTCAGTGGATGGAGAGCCAGCCGCAGAGTGAGGAAGACTGTGGGCTTCATCTATGGGAATCCATGCAAGTCTCTTAACTTCCCAGTACCCTAGGCAACTTTCTAAAATGATAAGCTGCAGAGAAGGTGATGATATCCATGGATGGAATATTTCCTCATTTAAAGAGTTCCTCTGAATATCAATTAAATTATAGATCTTGTTAACCTTACATTCTGTAGATACTTCCATATATGGCCATATATATATATATATATATATATGTACTTATTTATTGTCTCCTTATCTGATAGCATTCAGTATGCATTTATATATTTTCTTCATAGGCTATAAGCTCATTGAGAGCATTCTTTCTTTTTTTCTTCCTCCCTCCATCCTTCCCTCTCTCCCCACCTCCCTCTCTCCCTCCCTCTTCCTTCCTTCCTTTCTTTCTTTTTCTTCCTTCCTTTCTTTTTCTTCCTTCTTTTCTTTCTTTCTTTCTTTGTTTCTCTTCCTTTCTTCCTTCCTTCCTTCCTTTCTTTCTTTCTTTCTTTCTTTCTTTCTTTCTTTCTTTCTTTCTTTCTTTCTTTCTTTCTTTCTTTCTTTCTTTCTTTCTTTCTTTCTTTTTCTTTCTTTCTTTCCTTCCTTCCTCCCCTTCTCTTCTTCTTCCTTCCTCCCTCCCTCTCTTCTTTCTTTTTCTTTTTACATCTAGCATCAAGCCAATGCCTAGCACATACAGTAGATGCTTAATAAATGTGCACCATTTGATTTCTCAAATCTTTTTTATATTTCTCATATTGAAATCACAAGTAGACTCACCAAAAGCACTTATAATGGTAATATAGAAAAGCCTAAGGACCCTTTCTTAGAATAATATTTTTGACACAAAAAATAAGATACCTAGGATCACAAAGGAAACAAATTAACTCGAGGAGTTCCTGGACACTATGTTAAGCACTCCTGAATCAGCCTATTGTGCTTGGCTTCAGAACGCAGACTTAGAACCACTGGGTAGAAATTAAGGAGAAGAACATTTTGGCTCAGTATAAGAAAGAAAACTGACTGATGTCACAATAACTACCAACCCATAAGCCTCCTTTCTCATTTATATAAGAACATATATAAAATGTTATCCTTAATAACAGCTAAGAATTATACATCATGTGATACATAGAGATAATAAAGTAAATGTTAGAAGAATTCTGTCTATGCTGTCGCAAAACAATATTATAAGTCAGTGAGCAAGAAAACAAAAGAAACGCGAGTATTAGGGGAAAAAACAAACATAACAACTTGGTTTATACCAAAAGGCCAAGAGAATGTTCATTGACTATATTGACATTATGCTGGATGAAAAGGTGAGAAGGGAATGGGCAGCTTTGGTTGTATGTCACTGTCCACAGCAGGTCACATCTTCACAGTCTAACAACTGACTAAAAGGTAGAGAGAACATAAAATTTCATTACATTTACTGTTTGTTGACTATAAAGAAACATTAGCCTCTGTAGAGCAAAGTTTCTAATTTTAAGAGCTCTCCTTTGGAAAAAAAATTGTCTCCTGCCCATTTGTTAAAATCACTTCAAAATGCATAAAATGTGGTTGATAAATGCAACCACAGAAATAAATTGGACCAATGATCTTCTTGTTATTATTTCAGATATAAACCACCACATGTTTACCAAAGGTGTTGACTATTATCATGGAAGATACCCTGTATAGCATTCAAAGCAGAAGAGGAATTCCCTATAAATAGCAAAGTATTTCCATATATTCCTATTTCTGGATGACATGTGTTAATTGCATCAATCACAAGTATATTTAGCCTTTCAATCCATATAGGAAGAAACTCAAAAGTGGATGAAAAATGTATATTTCTCAGATTATGACATACAATGAGATGGATAATCTCTTGAGGTAGTCCATCATTCAGCACATCTAACTTGGACAGGCTTTGCAGATAACAAAAATCTGGGCTCAGAACTGAATATGAAAAGGAAACTGGGATGAATGATATTTGGGAAATCATACAATGCTTGCACTGATCTGAATTGTGGAACTGTATTACATGGGCCTTTACTTCACTGGATCACAAATATAGACATACACACACACACACATACATATATATATACATGCAGGTAGAGAGAGGTAGAAGAGGGAGAAAGGAAGGGAGTGAAGAAGAAAAGATGAAAAGTAGAAGGGAAAAGAGAAAGAATTCTTTTTCACTGTTTATTACATGCCAGGAACTGTCTAACTCTACAGATACAAATAAAAGCAAATAACACAGTTTCTAGCCTCAAAAAGCTTTTCATTCTGAAGGGAAAAGATGATTTATAAAAGGATGCAGGAAAGGATGAGCTATGTAGAGTTGTCCTGATGTGGAGATAGCCAAGAAGAGATGAAGAGGTCTAATTCTAGGCAAGATAAGATGTAAGTTCACCTATCAGTTGTTCTGAAGGGGAGTATTCAGCTTTATGGAGGGAGGAGATAAGGCAGCATCATAGGGAGATGGCCAGTGATTTCCAAGGTCCCCTCATGGCTCTAAAACTATCTTACTATATACTAATATATTAATATAACATATTAATTACAATTATAATATAATAAATATATTATTATATAAATTAATATTATTAATATAATTATACAGAAGGATATTATAATACATAAAATACATTGGTACTTTTTTGGTGGTGCTATATGGCCATAAGTCATGGACCATTACTATGTGCAAAGAACCAGAATTGCAGGCTCTCCAGAGAGTAATGGGTAAAAACATGAAGGAAATAAGAAGGTAGTATCATACTACTGATAATGATTTGCATTCAAGAAGAGACATAAAAGAGCCCATGATATGCATTACTAGAAAAGTTGTAGCTGGTAAGAGATAACAAATAAATAGTATGAATGTTGTTCTGGCATGCACAAAATATTTTTTAAACACTTAGAGTAAGTCCACCAGCATATTGGAGAGATTCTCTATGAAAGATATATGGAAATATTATGAGTTAAAGCAATCCTGAGATATTACCTTATATTGATTATATTGGTAAGAATAAAAGATGCCAGAGAGCATCATTACAGAGGTGCTGTTGAAAAACAGGCACATTGATGAATTATAGATAGAAGGAAATGATTTGGAATTATATTTTTAAAATTATTAACCTGTATATATCTTTTATTTTATGATATTTATTATGTCACAATGAGATAAGGCATCAGATAGAGCATTACACCTGAAGTCAGGAAAATCTGTTTTTAATTCTGCTCTCAGACTCTTAGGAGATGTCAGATCCTGGTCAAGCCATTTAAGTTCTGTGAGCATCAGTTTCCTAATCTGTAAAACAGGGATAATAATAGTACCTACCTCTCAGGGTTATTGTGAGAACAAGTGAGTATTTATAAAGTATTTTGCAAATCTTAAAGCACTATGTAAAGACTAGCCATCATTTATGGTAGCACTCCTAGATATGTGCCCCAAACAGGTCAGAAGGTAAAAGGTCCCATATGTACAAAAGTAATTATAGCAGTATTTTTTATGGTTGTGAACAGTTAGAAGGAAAATGAATACCCAGTGATTGGGAAATGGCCATATAAACTGTGGGAAATGAATGTAATTAATATTATTATGTTGTTTAAAAATTACAAATACAAAGGATTTAAAGAACCTTGGGGAGAAAAGTATAAAAACATTCAAAATGTAGTAACTAAAATCAGGTGATAATTTACATGAAAATAAAGGGGAAAAAAAAGCACTGTGATTAGTGAATTGTGATCAGTGCAGTTACCAACAGTGACATCCCAGGGCTGATGGTAAAACATATCTCTTGCCCCTAAAAAAATTGCAACTGTGGAACAAGGTATACATTTTCAGATGTGGTCAATGAAGGTTTTTACTTGATCATACTTATTTGTTTAAAAAAAGTTCTATTTCTGGAGTCACTGGAAAAAGAGATTTGATGGGGAAAAAAGGAGAAAAGAGCATCAACAAAGCATTTTTAAAATAAATTTCATCAAGGTTATGTGATGATCAACTGTGATGGACTTGGCTCTTTTCAACAATGAGGTGATTCAAGGCAATTCTAACAGACTTGTGATGGAAAGGGCCATTCACATGCAAAAAGAGAACTATGGAAAATCATAGTATTTTCACCTTTTTTGTTGTTCGTTTGTTTGCTTTTTTTTTCCTTTTTCAAATTTTTCCCTTTTGATCTGATTTTTCTTGCACAGCATGACTAATATGGAAATATGTTTAGAAGAATTGCAGAAATAAAAATAAACTTTAAAAAAGCATCAGACACAGACCAGAACTGTCGAGAAGACATGGGCGAGTAGTTGGATTATATGCTGGTAGAAGGAATAACTATATAGATGATCAAATGAAGGAAGAAAATTTCCCAGCTGGAGTTGTCCTTCAAATGGAATGGAGTATCTCAGGCATAAGTGAGCTGCCTGATTCCAGAGATCTTCACATGAAGGCTGGATGATCCCTTTCAGGAAAATTGTAGAATAGATTTCTGTTCAGGTGTAGTAGGACTAGATCATCTAATTCAGAGCCTATGACTTTAACCCACTTAGTAAGTGGCTAAGTTTACATTTATTTGGAGTTTTTTTAGCCCTGCTTACTCAACAGAGTATTTAATCTAATATACTACATTTAATGAAGAGTCAAGAACTTGTACTAGGAATAACAGCTATAATGGGTATTTGTTCCACCCCACTAACCAACAACATATCAATAAAAACAGTATCTAAAATGGATTGGGGGTTTGCCTCATTTGCATTTCTTAATTTAGTGGTTAGCTAATTTAACAATCGTAATGATTTAATCCAAATTAAAATCTGGAGTGAAATAAAACAATTTTAAAAAGTCATTAAAGATTTCATTAAGTTCCATCTAAATTAATATTAACTTTCTTAATGCTATTTTCAGGAAGTGTGAGTATGTGTGTGTGTTTCCTCTGAAACAAACATGGTTTCCTTTGTGCATTTAAGCTTCAGACAAGCCTTGTTAGATTTATTGGTATTACTTCAGGCAATTAATTAATATACATTAAAATTCTTTAGGAAAAAGGGCAAAGACCAGCATGAAAATGGAGGGAGCTTTTTTTAAGTATCAAATTCAATTGAGATAATTGGCCTTATATCCAAAGACCTTCCCAATAGCAGTTGTTTTGAGATATGTTATTCATTAATTCATATTTTCAAAGCATTTGAAACACTGTTCTTAAATATTGTATATATGGCCATATGTTAATTTACAAACTACAAATACATCTATCTATCCATCTACCAATCAATCTAAACATTATATAAAGTCTATGTACTGGTAAGTGGTTTAATAAGCTTTATGTTATTATTATTATTATAATACCATTAATATTAACCATTAATATTATAATAGGAGCAGCTAAATGACACAGGAGTCAGGAAGACCCGAGTTCAAATCTTGTTCCAGACACCTACTAGATGAGTGACCCTGGACAAGTCACTTAATCTCTATTTGTCTCAGTTTCTTCATCTGTAAATAATAATAATAATAGCACTTACATCGCAGAGTTGTTGTGAGGATCAAATGAGTTAATAATTGGAAAGCACTTAGCACAGTGCCTGGTACATGATAGATGCTACCTCTTGGTATAAATTATCTTCATATAGAAAATTGAGATGATTGTATCACGCTCTTGAGTCTCCAAAAAAGTAGGAAGCATTTAAATGAAGCCATCCATATCATATTCTTTTCTCCAAATCCCCTTTTCCACTAATGACATATCTTTGTTTAATGATTATATGAATTTTAGAGGGTCATCTATGGTCAATTTAGGATAAAAGGGTCAATTTACTTACCGGAATAAGAATTTAAATAATATAGGCGTAAGGGGAGGGATTAATCTGGAGTTTGGGTTAATCCATGCATGTATACTTATTTTGTATTTAATTTATACTTTAACATATTTAACATGTATTTGTCAACCTGCCATCTAGGGGAGGAGGTAGGGAGAAGGAGGGGAAAAATTGGAAAGAAAGGTTTGGCAATTGTCAATGCTGTAAAATTACCCATGCATATAACTTGTAAATAAAAAGCTACTAAAAAAAAAAAAAAGAATCAATCCATGACTAGGATTAGTAGTTAAACTATGGTTAACATATATCAGATTGCTAGCTGTCTTGGGGAAAGGAGAGCTAAGGGAGGGAGGGAGAAAAAAATTTAGAACACAAAGTCTTACAAAAATGAATGTTGAAAACTACATGTATTTGGAAAAATAAAATACTATTTTAATAAAGGAATTAGGCTATGTCTAAGGTTAACAACCAGTTTGAAACTGGAGGTAGGAGGTCAGGCTATGCCTGAAAATATGGATAAGAATCACTCTATAGTCAGGAAACAGCTTTACTCTCAAGGAAGTCAATAATATATTTCTCATACTGGAAGGTGTTTCCTAACTTTCTTCTATTTACCAGAATTTGGTGCTCTGGCTCAAAAAAAAAAAAAAGAAAGAAAGAAAGAAAGAAATAGATTTCCTCACTTCAATAATCTCTCTCAGCTAGGATGCACATCTAAATCAGATCACCAGCATCAGAGGAACAGCTAACCCTGGTTCTCAGAGGGTAAAGCTAATTTCCTGTAGCTCAGGCAGCAGCTGACAATAATACACATCACCTGTGCTGTGTAAATGATTATGTTCCTCAAAGACTTCTCTCCCCCTTTAAGACTCAACTTCGCTCACTGATTCCTGTTGCAGTATAACTTTTGCCAAAAGTATAATGATTTTGGGTTTTTTTATTTTACTTTATTATTTTCCTATTAACAAGCACTTATTTTCTCTCCTTTCCACTTCCTACTTGCCATAATTTGAAAGAGAGGGGGAAAAGGGAAGAGAGAGAGAGAGAGAGAGAGACAGACAGACAGACAGACAGAGACAGAGAGACACAGAGACATAGACAGAGAGCCAGAGACAGACAGACAGAAAGATAGAGAAAGAGAGGGACAGAGAAAGACACACACAGAGAAAAGGAGAGAGACAAAGACAAAGAGACAGAGACAGAGAGAGACATCCTTCAAACAGATTACAATGATTAAGTCAAATGAAGCTAATTCTCTCAATATCAAAGCTCCAAAATGTGTCTCATTCTGCACTTTTAGTTCGTCTGACAGGAAATAGGTAGTGTGCATTCCAATGTTTTTATTTAGCTATTCCCAATGAAGAGATATATTTTTGTATAGATGAGGCCCTTTTCTTCTTTCTTTGATTTCTTTGGGGTATAGACCTAGTAGTAGTACTGCTGAATCAAAGGGCATGCACAGTTCAGTAAGTTTTGAGCATAGTTTCAAATTGTTTTCCAGAATGACAAGAGCCATCCACCGCTCACCCACAGCCCTTTTTTTTTTTTTTTTTTTTTTTTTTGTCATCTTTGCATATTTTGACGAGGTAGAACTTTAGAAGTGCTTTAGTTCACATTTCTCTAATTATTAGTGATATGGTTGGTTGTTGATAACTTGGATTTCTTTCTTTAAAAACTAACTGCTTACATCCTTTGATCATTTATTTATTGGGTAATAGCAATTCTTATATTTCTTATATATTCTTATATGTTTATATATGTTTTTAATATATCTTAAATATCAGATCTTTATCAAGGTAAATTGTTGTAAAGATTTGTTCCCATTTACCTGTCTCTCTTCTCACTTTAACTCATTGATTTTGTGTGTATGCAAAAAAAAATTAAATTTTATATAATCAAAATTGTCTATTTTTATTGATCTTCTCTATTCTTTGTTTTTGAAGTCTTTCCCTATCCATCTATCATAAAGGTAATGTCCTCCTTGCTTCTCTAATTTGTTTACAATCTCATCTTTTATATTTAATTTATCTATTCATTTGGAGTTTATCTTGATATATAGTATAAAGTATTGGTCTAGACCCAATTTCTGCCAGTCTGCTTTCTAGTTTTCCCAGTATATTTTGTTAAATACTAAGTTCTCATTCCAGTAATTGGAATCTTTAGATTTGTCAATCACTGCTACTGTGACTATTTGCTTCTGTAGGTTGTGTGCCTGGTTCGTCCCACTGATCAGCCATTCTATTTATTAAACTAGTACTGTCATTTTGATAATTATATATGGACTTTTTTTTTCTTGTAATGGAGTGTCAGCTATCACTGGAAATGAGGAATTTGATTCTAATATCAATCAAATCAATAACATTACTCATGATAATCTGAAAAATAACTAAAAGAATAACAATAGTGCTCCTCCTATAGAGCTTGAGATATTCTAAATGATGACCAAAATGGTGGGCTACAATTTTCTTTTAATTCTAAAAATGGTCTTTTGGAATTTTATGTGCCCCAAATCTACTCACTCACCTAATGTCCTCATTTCTGTTGAGCTTATCAGCATTTTTCCAACTATTAAAGTTAAAAATCCTGGTGTCCTCAGTGGCTCTTGCCAAGTCCTAATTCTCTACATCCATCTGCTATCAAGCTTGTTAATCTACAATTCTCATATCCATCTTCTTTTATACAAATACATAGACTCCATTCTAGTTTAAGCCTCCATCAGCAAAGGCCAGCAGCATGAGGCCTTTCTTAATCCCTCCCCTCAGGAAATGGTGCTTTCTCCCTCTTAAAATTACTTTAGATAGATAGATAATATTGCTTTCCCTAGAATATAAACTCCTTGAAGGAGGAGACTATTTCATTTTTGTTTTTATAACCCCAATTCCTCCAATATAAGCAGACCTCCCTATGGCAGACTTTGAAGAATGCATGGATAAGAGTTGCAGAAGATGAAAAGAAATTAATAGGTTATAATATGCATTGTTGGAGGGAGCTCGTTAGCCAATGAAATCACAGATGTGTGTGTGTGTGTATGTGTAACTTCAGTGTCTTATAACACAATATGTGAATAATTCAATGATCTATAATTTTACCACATTATAGAACTTCTGGTATGTAAACTCCCTCCACCAAAAGAAGTCAGTTTAAGATCCTGAGAGGTTGAATTAACTAGGCTCACATATATAATAAATGTCAGCGCTGGGATGTGAACACAGGTTTTCCTGACTATAAGCCCAGAATCCTTACCATTACACCATGTTGCCTCTTTTGCAAAGAGAAGGGGATAAAAATCTTGAATTGAAGTGAGCATCCACATGTCGGGGTAAATAAATATCTGAATTCCATTCAAACTCAGTCACAGAAAATTGTCCATTGTCTAAATGCAGAAATCACATGCTGTAAATACTTTGACTTCTGCTGGTTATGCAGGAAATGCGATTGTTCAGTCAGTGACAGCATTTTATCAACATGTCAGGAAAGAGGCTGACAATGCATCTTCTATATTTTTTTTATTAAACCTTTTTCCCCATTGTCTTCTTGTTTAGTTTCTCCAGCACAGGTAAGAGAACAAGATAGGGAGGGGAGACAAGGATGTGGAGAGGAAAAAAACAAAAACAAAAACAAAAACAACCCGGCTATTTCAGCCAAGGAACTCTCCTACCTGCAGACAATTTCATGAAATAAGATCACTGTCTTCCTTAAGGTCCAGACCTGTGGTTTCATCTATTCTGGGTACTCACTATGAAACTCCCACTCTACCAATGTAGATGAACAGCTATTCTGTAAGTTAGAGTCTTAGAATATGCACGTGAGATTAAATGTCTTGTCGGGGATCCCACAGCCAATATGTGACTGGACTGGGATGCAGATCTTCCTGACTCCAGGTGAGTTCATTAGATCTATTTTACAATGCTGTCAGGATACTATGTGGATATGATTTAGTTGTTTCCACATAGTTTACTAGGAAACTATCTCTGCTCCCAGTCCGTGATAATTTGCAACCCCCTTGATGTAAAATGTGTCGACTTTGGAGTCAACCTCTATGACTTAGAATAAATTGTTTAACCTCTCTGCACCTGTTTCCTCATATGAAAATGAGAGCAGTAGACAAGATGGCTTTCTAGAGTCTCTTTCATCTTTAAAAATCTCCATGATTCATTGGAGTTATGTTAGAAAATAAATACAACAACCTCTCCTAATTCTGCCCCTTGGGCATTATCCTGTTAATAAACTCTGGCCTAAGTCTTTGTTGTGATGATAAATTTCCATTAATTTAATTTGTAGCTCCAGGTTTCCCTCGTTCTAAATGGATTCAACAAGCACACTTTAAAAAAAAAATAAATTGTATATACAACGAGCCTTTTTTTAAAGAGACTATAATATATTAGGCACTGGAATTACAAAAGTAAAATCACCCCAAGCTTCTAGGTGCTTACTTTCTCTGGTAAATGAATGCATTTCCCATATTCAGAGCATCAAAATCAAGGAACTTTCAAGATGGCAACATGTGAAATTGCAATTTAGCTCCATCAGACACTGTCAACACCCAGAAATGCATTTACTGTTAAAGAAAAAGATGGCGGCTCAATTATTTGAGTTGCTGAATTTAGATCTCTTTGAGCATCAATTTTTTTTCAGGAATTAGGGAAATCCTTCCAATGCAAGCTTGGTAAACTAGAGGAGGCTGATCTTAAGAAGGGAAAGGGCAGTAAAGTGTAGAAAGGAAACATCCTCCCTTCCAATTCCCACTCCTTAGGTGAGACAACTCTCAGTAGTCACAAAGTTTCTGCTATTTCTACAATTTTGTTGTAGCACTTTGTACCTGAATGAGCTCATAGTTGCTCCAAGTTGCAGGGAGTAGACAAGGAAATCAACCTCCCTGGAGGCTGTGGACAATGTTACTATATAAGCATCCAGCCAAAAGGTTTGATTAAGGGGGTCACTTACAGTCAACCATAGATCCTAAATCCCAACAAGATGCTCAAAGAATTCTATAAAAGACAAGATTTTCAAACAGGCTTGATTTTCTTTTTGTTTTCTTCTTTTTCCTTTTTTCCTATATTGGAATACTTTAGAACAGCTTCGGAAATCCTTTTGCAAGCAATAAGAGAGTTGTTTATTCGAATTTTATAAAATGATATTAATTTCCTTAATTGTATCATCAAGTAGTTGAAAATATGGAAGAATATTAATGACTAAATTTGTTCATTCACTATGCCTTACAGGGAAGCTCCTTAGTACAAAGCACTGAGGGAAAGCATTCAAAAAGGATAAAAACAAATCTCTCCAAGTCACTGAAATAGTCTCTGGATTTGGGACTACGGACTTTGCTAAACATACTCTAGTACATTTTCTATGGGCAGGAGAAAATTGAGAATAATGTAAGGGTGGGGTTGATTGAGTAAATTGATCTAATCATGTCACCCTACTTATAGAAAGTGAGGAAATGCTAGCACTGGTGCCTTCACCAGGAGGAAATTTGTCTTGATTAAATCAAATCGATCAAAACCATTCCAACAAGGTATAGAAAAGCCTTGGTGAGCCATTACATAAACTAAAGAGAAATTGAATAGGAGGAGTGTTTGGATAGTCAAAGGAATCTTGGGGTCATGCTTTAGGATTCACCTATAAAATATTAAGTCAGTTGAGAACGGAGATTATTCAAGGGATGTGAAATCCAGAGAGCAGTGAACCAGGAGAGAGTGTTGTAGCTAAGACCAGGACCATATCAACTTTGGAGGTCAGCACACCTTCTTATTATTAATGTTCAAGCATCCTTCCTCAAGGATAGCAGCAGTTGGAGACAATGTTGATATCAGCAACCAAAAATAGACTGGGCACAGATCTAGAGATCTCTTAAGATTCCTGACAAATACGCACCATTCCCAAGTGCATCTTCTTGAACTCCTCAAAGAAAAAGATAGGACTTCCAGCAACCAGAAGGTCAACGGCCCCTTTGCCATATGTACTCCCTAAACTTGAGCCCTCTGTCTCTTGATTCTATCTATACTTATAGGATACTGGGTCATAGACTTGGAAGAGGAAGGATATTTTATATCAGCTGTTTTATTGTAAATATCAAGCATGGAGCATTATGTCAGGCACTAAAAATGAGAGACAAAGGAATAAGGACCTCAGAGCATATGACATGGTACTAAATTGTAAATTAACTAAGAACCAGATCGTGTCTTCCTCATCCTTTTATCCTCCACAGGACTTTCATATAACAGTCACAAATATATCTGGGGATATTAAAAGATTCTTTTTTTTCTGAAGAACCAGAGCTCTTAGGTGGTGTAGGGAATAAAGTATTGCACTTGGAAATAGGGAGGAATTGAGTTCAAATCCTGCCTCAAACATTTACTAGCAATATGATTTGAGCTACCTCTGTTCCTTTCCCTCATGTGGCAGTTTGATGACTCAGTGGATAGAGCTTGGAATCAGAAGACTCATCTTCATGAGTTCAAATCTGGCTTCAGACACTTAAAAGCTGTTTGATTCTGAAGTAATCACTTTATCTCATTTGCCTCAATTTCCTCATCTGTGATATAAGATGGAGAAAGAAATGGCAAACCCCTCCAATATCTTTGCCAAGAAAACCTTAAAAGTCAGAAATGACTGAACAACCATAACAACTCTATTTTTCATCAGTAAAATAGGGATAACAACAGCATTTATCTCTCAGGGTTGTTATGAAGATTAAATAAGATCATACTCATAAAGTACTATCTAAATGACAGAAATTATTATGATTATATCCTTCTACAACAATAATCAAACAAATAAAAAAGATTCATTTTCCTGAATTTTTCTTTACCTACAACTTACATGTCTATTTCATAAAGTTCCGTATCTTAAAATACAAATTCTTATTTATTTACCAGAGCAAAACCATCAGACACAGAGTAGGTTCTCATGTAGTGTTTAAACAACATCCATACCCTTAGCAACACATGCTGAGAGCCCAGCTTGTAGTCAGCACAACATTTTAGTATTGATTTTCTTTGAAAAATTTAAATCCCTCTTGGGGGTGGGGAAGAATCATCCACTTAATCTGTAGGCAGTCAAGGAATTGCACCCTAAACCTCTCTGCTGCCAGAAATGGAAAACCCAGTAGTGCTTTTCAAGATACATGACCCCCTTCTGCAATGTGAATTGCAATAAAACAGACTAATCCAGTTCACACTGAGAATGCCGTGCATGCAAAGATAATGCACGTTATTCTCCAACATATGCCTGGGGAACTGCACGACATAATTTTTCTTCATGCCCTGGAGAAACCTAAGGAGCAGAAGTCACCCTTTACACAGCTGGTCTGGCACCCAGTAGCCATAAGGGGAGGCTTACATTGATGGGATGGCTCCAGTCAATGTCCAAAAGGAGTACTGAACCACACAGTGCTGGTAGCAAGAGCACAACTTGAAAACTCAGCTCTTTTTAGTCAATGATCATCTCTTCAGCTCCTACTATGTAGTCCGAGTTACTTAAGGCAATGCCCAAATGATAGAGCCTTTTGCATAATCAGAGACTGATTATAGCCAGGCTTAGGTCTGGAAAGCAGAGCAGTGAGATCTGTAAAGCACTATACAACCAAACCCTGGTATTAAGGCTGTCTTTGCAATATCAAAAAATAAGCCCATCAAATTTCTTCCTGACCTAGCAAATGATGCACCAAGAAATTCACAGGAAGCCAAAATTCAATAAAAGAACCAGTAGTAAAACCCAGGTTTGCCATGCCTAGACACAAAAGGCCAAAAAGCAAGAGGTCCCAATACAACTGGAGGAATACTAACACAAGAGAGTACATTTAACAAGCATTTTAAAAAATGTTTTAATTATTTTATTAGTAACAAAAAAATTACATTATGTACTTATACCACACATAGGGCACTAAAATTACAGCAAGTAGTTTTTAAGTCATAAAGATTATTAGAAATGTCCTGGTAAAGTGAATGATTTTAACTTTGGTATCTTCATAAAATATTTTAAATTTGAAACCAAAACTTCTATCTATTATAAGATATTGGAGATACGTCTTATTCTTCTACATTTTTATTTTCTTGAAATCTGCAGAACAATCTTGAGATAATCTGATGTATGGGGAAGAAAACTGAATTTGGAATTGAGTACCCGAGTTCAAATCTCAGTTCTTAACAAGCATTTTTTAGCTATTATATCCAAGTACTGTGCTAAACAATTTAACAGATATTCTCTCTTTTGATCCTGATAACAACCTTGAAATTTAGGTGCTATTATTACCCTCTTTCTAAGTTGAGGAGACTGAGACAGACAGTTAAGTGATTTGCTCAGGATCACATAGTTAGCAAATGTCTGTTGCAAAAAGATTTTCCTGACTTAGGTCCAATGTGGAATGGATCATGGTTCTAGATAGAAACACCTTACTCAAAAGAAACAGGAAAGGTAAAGGGAGCAGAGATAGTTTTGTTTATTAAAAAGGTAAATTCATGGGTAGCTAAGATGGCACAGTGGACAGAGCATCAACCCCATATGGAGCACCTAAGTTCAAATCCAGCCTCAGACACTTAACATTCACTAGGTGTGTGGCCCCAGGCAATATACTTAACCCTAATTGCCTCTCAAAAAAAAAGTATATTCATATGAAGAAGTCGAGGAACCAAAGGCAAAAAGTATGAAGCAGACTGTTTTGGTGAGGTTGGGAGAAAAAAAGGAAAAAAGAAGGGATTTTGTCACTGGAATAAATTACAGACCATCTAGACAGAAAAAAGGAAATATAGGAAAAGCTTTGAAAATAGAATACAATCCTGACAGATATGAGATAGTAATGATAGATTTAAATTATCCAGATATCTGATAAAATACACACACACACACATTCCTTTATTCCTCTCTCCCTCCCTCTCTGTCTCTCCCTCCCTCTCCCTCTCCCTGTCTCTCTCTCTCTCTCTCTCTCTCTCTCTCTCTCTCTCTCTCTCTCTCTCTCTCTCTCCCTCTCTCTCTCTCTCTCTCTCTCTCTCTCTCTCTCTCTCTCTCTCTCTCTCTGTCTCTGTCTCTCTCTGTCTCTCTCTCTCTCTCTGTCTCTCTCTCTCTCTCTGTCTCTCTCTCTCTCTCTCTCTGTCTGTCTCTCTGTCTCTCTTTCTCTCTCTCTCATCTCCCCCTTTGCCAAAAGCAAAAGAAGATAATTAGTTCTGGACCTACCTTCAAAAGATGGGGAAACTTATGAGTAGGAAATTCTATTACAAATTGGATTCTCCCTACAGGGAGAAATTGCTTGTTGGAGTACATATAAAGGACTTGCTAGTGAAAAGTGACCACTTCATGCTAAAATTTGTGATAGAAAAAGAGAAGAAATCTATTGAAATTCTGTCATGTATCCTAGACGTAGGCAAGCAAATTTCAAAGAGTTAAGAGGAATGATAAGAAGGATCCCATTAGAGTAAAAAGATTCAGGAAAAATCAGCCCAAGAGAGACTGGACATGCTCAAGAATGAAATTCTGAAAACACAAAGGGAAAAGTTCCAAGGAGAAAGAAAAGTAGGATTTGTCTAAGAGACTGATGTGAATGCTCATGGAATACACCTACCAACTTAAATTATTAAAAAGAAATATATAGAAAATGTAAATGGTGCCAGAAAACAGAAGGTGAATATAAGAGTATGGTATTGTCCTATGAAAATGTCAGGAATACTAAAGAACAAGCTAAGACTATCAAGGGGGACTAAGTACAATGAAAGGGGCTTAATTAAGTCATATTGGGAGAAAAGGGAGGACCAAAGAAGGAATAGGACCTTAGCCTAAATAGATAAGATGAGTGTAACTGACAAGAGACAGACAGCAGAATTTCTTAAATTTTTTTTTAAGGTTTTTTACAAGCATTTGTTATTTTTCCCTTCCACTGTTCCTTCCTTGCCCTCTCCATAGAACAATTTTTAAAAATATCTTTTTATTGACAAAACATATACATGGGAAATTTTCCAACATTGACCTTTGCAAAAACTTCTGTTCCAACTTTCCCCCTCCTTCTCTTCACCCCCTCCCTCTAGATGGCAGGTAGTTTCATACATGTTAAATATGTTAAAGTATAGAACAATTTTTTTAAACAATGAAAAACCAGGTTTTTTTTTTGTAAAGAGGAATAACTTTAGAAATGGTGAAACAAAAATGATTAACTGGAAGCTGATAGACAAGATAAGGAAGATGCTAGTAAGAAAGAATCTCACTGCCCTTGATGAATTCAAGTCACTTGGCCTGAGTGAACTACATGAAATAACTACTGGCTGATGAGATTGAAGAACTGCCGTAGATGATATCTGAAAGATCACGGAAAACAGAAGATCAGCAAAGGGCAAATATCCTGATTTTCAATAAAAGGAAAGAGAACAGCTTACAATCTAGAACTCAGTGAGTTTCACCTTGATTCCTGGGGAAATTCTAGAGTACATCCTGGAAGAGATGGTTAGTGGACATCGAAAAGGGGAAACTGATTATGTTGCTTCATCAAAAACAGCTCTAGACTAATAAATGAGAGGAATGTTATCATGTGACTATAGGTTACCTAGACTTAAGCAAATCTTTCAATAAAACATCTAATTTTATATTTGTGGAGAAGATGGAGAGATATGGATATACTATGGTCTGATGGATTTAGAAACAAACAAAGTATTTAGGAGGTCCCCCAGGAGTGCCCCAGGGACCTAAACTTGTTTAATGTTTTCATCAATGACTTAGATAAAGGCAGAGAGTATGCTACCAAATTTGCTGAGGGTACAAAGAAACCAGATGTTGTGCTAAATGGATGGGTTGTTTGCAATGGCAGATCAATTCATCCCAAAACATAAAACTAGTACTTCAATAGAGATGCACAATGGAAGAGAAAACCCACCTGCTGTAGGGCTTGGATGAGTCCAATGTGAACTGGGACTACTGTGAGCCACAGACACCAAGCAGAAGAGCTGTTATGTTCCTTATGTTCCAACAAAAGGAGCAAAATGACCTTGGGTGTTTACAATGCATGGAAATTCACAGCCATGAAAACATTTCAAGACTGTGCACAAGAGCAGGAAAAGCATGTAATAAAATACATTTCTCTCTCCTCAATAGAGAGGAGGGGCACTCTGAGGATAGTGTCGCATACATCAAGAGAGTCACTATATAGGTTGTTTTTGCTGAATTGCTTTTTTATTGTTACAAGGGAGGGTTCTATTCCAGATAGTAGGTGGGAGGAATTGGTTGGTAACCAGAAATGAATGTGACATAAAAACTAAAGCTATCAATAAAACTTAAAAAAAAAAGACTATAAATAGGATAAAGGGCTATATTACTTGGAATGCCCACATTTATTTTCAACTGGTAGAGAAATAAACCAAGAAGATTTTTTTCCATTAGCGAAACTGATAAATTCTTTATTATTATTAAATATTTGTGTGGCATTTCATGTTCTTAATGTGCCCTCTAAGAGGAGTACTTGGCACCAACTAGATGAACTCTTCACATGGCTGAGAAGGCAAATGATCAAAACAAACCAGAATCCAGGCTCTCGATTCTATATTTACTTATTATCTATGTATATATAGTTTTCCCCTTGGTAGAACGTACAATTATCCCTTTCATACCATAACTTTCCCCATTATGGTTTTGATATATCACAGATTGGTATAAGAAATTAAATGGAAATTTGGGGAACATCTTGTGAAAGCCATAGATTATATGTAAAGGTCAGCAAATAACATAGAAAAAGTTAGAAACTCCAAATATATCACATAGATGTATAATATCAATATATTTTATTTTTAACAACTTAATAATTCAGACTATCTCTCTGGTTCTAAGAGAGGACCAAAAATTTACATGGATTTTCCAGATTGCAGGGGCCCAGTGACCCTAGCCAGCACCAATATGGAAGAGATAACTGTATACTCCTTGAGGACAAGTAGTTATTCATGCTGAACATGGTAGGTGCTTAATTACTACTTGTTTAACTGGCTTGAACTGCTGTTTTTCAGAATATTGATGCACGGTGGCCTGAGGCATTATCTGTGTTTACAGAAAAGATTAAATAGATCATTGACACATGTTACAAAAAAAAAAATCCATTGGAGACCATGCCAAACCTTTTCTGAATGACCTGATTTTTTGGTTCAGCATTGTATCAGAACACAAGGAATCCCAGGATTTAAGCCAACTCTAGTTAGGCTTTGTCAATTGACTAATCAATTTTGAAAACCCCATCAATTTACTGTGGAAAAAAATCTTTGAAATGGTATGCTTTGATACTAACGGTTGATTTAATTTTCTCCTTTTTCCAAATGGCTTGCTTTTCACAAAAATCAGTTTAACCAGCACTTAAGATGCTTGCTGAGCACTGTTTACTACTGATCATTGTCCAGTCTGGGACCTACAAATTGGCCCAAATGCACCTGGAGCAACACTAGCCCCTGATTTAATCTAAAGCCCGAAATCATCAAACCCAAAGAGACTAGCATGTGGTGACAATTTTCAATGAGGAATGTGTTCTTGGAGATTGCTAGGGTAAGTTGCCATTTTCTACCTGTTAAGGCTTTTCAGAAATCACAGAGATATATTTTGGGATGCTTTTAAAACATAGATTTGTTTGATAACTGTCCCTTGTACTCTCAGGGGTTCAAAATGGATTCTTTACACTTTGGCTCAAAATCCAAAATCTTAAGTTTTAAATGATTGAAAATTGTTCTATTTTTAAAGCTCATTTCTGAAGATTAATATGAACACCTAAAACCGCAGTGCTCCTGCAATCTGGAAAATCCACATAAAATTTTTTGGTCCTCTCTTCATACCAGAGAAGTCTGAATTATTATGGCATTAAAAGAAAAAAAGATATTTGTATTATATAATATTATACATATATTTTATGCATTTCTTAGTTTCTAAAATTTTTTCTATTCTTTATTCCACTTAAAAGATATTATCATAAGAAAATAGCACAATTAACCAAAACTAAAATCATTAATTATATTTCTCTAGCCTTTTATAGCTAGCAAGTATTTAGAATGTGATTTAAACCCAGAACTCTCACCTCAAGATCAATCTTCCTATCTCCCACATCATGCTTTAGATTAGTGAAATTGCACCTGTATATTCCATAATAACAGGTTCTTTCACAGATATTTATAGCCATTGCATTAAATTTCATCCTTCAAATTAAAAGGAAAAAAAACTAGTTTTTAACCTTCTAAGAGTATCAGCAAGATTCAATTATTCCAGAGAAGAAATATTTCCAAAACTGGGGATGATGGTGATATAACATAATTAGTTTTTGTTTAGCTAAAGTTAATACAATTTCTTATCAGCCTGGAATACAAGAATTCTGGAGTAACCTGGCTCTTTTTCTCTGCTGACTTGTCAGCTACATGCATATGGAAAAACAAAGTCATTTAAAACAATAAACACATGAAATCTTAGGTTGCTTTTGATCATAAGTATCCTTGTTATCAAAAATATGATCTTATTTCATGGCACTCTTTTTCATGTACTTGTGCTCCAGATAAACTAGACTCCAAACTTTTTTCTGATCTTGATTTCCATCTCCCACTTCCATGCAATTGAACAAGTATTTTCTTCTAACTTATATATGTGGCACCTATTCATCCCCACCTCACTGAATTCTTCTCTCTTTCAAGTCTTAACATAGGTACAATTTTCTCCATGAAGTCTTCCATGATCCTTCACACTCCACTCCAAAATTGTTATTATTTTCCCCCTTATCAATCTATTTTGTATGATACATATTTGTGCATATGTTGTACTTTACTCCCATCCCTACCACCAAAATGTAAACTCCATAAGTTCGGAAGATGGCCCAGCTTATGAAGACTCTGGCCAATGGGTTTTTCTTATTATGTCTACAAAAGAAACAATTTCTTTTGTTTTCTACTCAAAAAAGTCAAATTGTTGTTTCATAGGCTACTTTGTTATGTTATGAGCAGTCTCCTGAATCTTCCACACTCATACTTACCAACTCTATAGCCCAGCTTTTCAGCATGAATCCTTTTGGCCATGAACTGTCCTTCAATCAGAGCCCGAATCTCTATCTTTTTAGGAAAATTTGCTACCTGTATTAGAATAGAAATAAAAGAAATAAAGTTTCTCCTACCTTTAAGTTGATTTGAATTTTTAAAAACAAAAGTAACACAGTAAATATAGTTCTGCAGTCCATAATTGCCACCCAAGTTCACAACTTAGCCAGACACACCCATCCACCTTTCCCTCCATTCTCCCCTTCCTCCTTTCCCTTCTTCTCTCTCTCTCTCTCTGTCTCTCTGTCTGTCTCTCTCTCTCTCTGTCTCTCTCTCTCTCTCTCTCCCTTTCTCTTTCTGTTTGTCTCTGTCTCTGTCTCTTTCTGTCTCTCTGTCTCTGTCTCTCTGTCTCTCTCTCTCTCTCTCTCTCACACACACACACACACACACACACACACACAAATTTTTTTTGGGGGGGGGTATTAAACAGTAGTATATAACCCAAATTTATGGCAAACCCTCCAAACTGGTACATAAGAAACAATTTCTATTGCCAAATGAAAATTTTCTAATGTTTATCCTCTAGCCCCAACAATTACTCTAAAAGTTGTCTCAGAAATAACATCTTTGTAAAAAAATTAGAGGACAAAAATCTGACAAATGAGCAAATTTACACACAAATGTCTATCTTTTCATTATGAACAGTGATAACCAAATCTAATGTCTGTCCTTGAGGAGAAAATTGAATTAGTCCAATTTACTTTCAAATATAGCTTTTTTTAATTTGATAATTAAGGATTATAAAAATAACTTAAAGTATGAAATCTAATATAAGCAAATCGTTATATTTAGTACATATTCGGTACTAACATTTCGTATTTATTAGGCACATAAACATCTGTCAAATCCCTGGGTACATACTGTCTTTTTCATAGCTTTTTATGTCAGTGACAGTGTGATGATCTCTGATTTAAAGAGTGCTTCCTCTATTGGTGGAGACTATAATCCATCCACATCTTGACTTTCAATATCTTCCTATAAATCCTCCATAAAGGATCCACCCATTATCCTACATCGTCCTCCAGAGTTCTTTTGGAGAATATTGTAGATACCAAAGCAGGCATTTTGGCTGTGAATGTCTTAGGTCTCACTCCCACTGCATGAAAAGCCTCTCTCTTTTTTCTGGTTATGCATTCCTAAGAAAGCTTATATACCACTTCTTAAAAGTCAGGCATCTTTGACTATGAAAATCCAATTTAATTTGGAAAGTGCCTAGTTACTTACTAAGTGCCTAGCATTGTGCTGAGTCCTGAATTGATTCAGAGAAAATTATAATTTGCTTTATAATTCAAATTAAGACAATATTCCCTATTGCTTCCTTACCATGATGTTTGGTGTCGGCTCATTCTCTTCCTTTCCTTTCTACCACAATCCTGGACTCAACCCTAGTATGTGAGCTTTTGCCTTACTTCAGCAGGGCCCAAGCCTTCATGCCATTGTCTCTCCACCTTTCCAATATTCTTTTATGTGTTGTCTTCCCCCATTATATGACAGCTCCTTGAGAGTAGAGACTTTTCTTGCTCATATGTATGCCCAGAACTTGCAGAGTACTAACAACTATTAAGGGCTTAATAAAAGTATTATCTATCCAACTATCTATCCATCTTTCTATCTTTCTATCCATCTATTTATCCTCCACCTATTTACCTATATGGATATACGCTATACGGATTTATCATGTATCTCCTATCTATCCTCTATCTACATCATCTATCTTTTGTTCATCTATATTTATCATTGATCTATCTTCTGTATTATGTCTATTCTATCTATATGTATCACCTAACTATATATATATATAATATATATATATCCATTTATTCTCTCACTATATCATCTATTATGTGTCTATTTTCTAGTTATATCTATCATTGACTAGTCTCTATATCTACAATCTATTATCTATCCATTACCTAGCTATATCTATCCTAAATCTATCAATATCTATTATTTTCTATCTAATCATCTATCTGTAATATATATCCATCCTCCATTTTCTACCTCTATCATCTATTGGTCAATATCTATGTATTTGATATTTAAACATGCTACATTATATCTGATTATATAGAATTTTTGCTTAGAAAAAAACAAAAAACTTAAAATTACAGAAAATGGTTTGCAGAGGCCTGGAAGCCTGTTGAAGCAGCAGAGCTTAATAGATAATTCAATCAAAATCAAGCACATAATAGTGTTAAGAATGATTTAGGGTAAGTGATGTTAGGAAAATTATAAACACTGGTCTGTACCTTCTGATTGTCTGCATTAAACCTGTGACGCCCAGTGGTCTCTGGAGTAATTTCCATCACATCAAAATAAAAACCTAAAACAGGTACAAGAAAAGATTAGTTTTTATATAGTCAAAAAAACATCAATTTCTTTATGATCCTAGAAAAATGGCAAATTAGAATGGAAGAGGAAAATGAAAATACATCTCTTTTCTTCTACAGTACTGCAAAGTTTGGCTTCCTCCAAACCATCACATTCTCGGCCATCAGGCTTCTCCCTTTTTTTTCAATAACCTGACATCTGACCCCTGTGATTTGTTGATACATGGGCATTCTTTCTGGTATCTCTAGACGGGCTCCATACACCCTTGGAAATTAAGTCTTGACATGAAATGAGATTCAAGAGGAGATATCCTCTTAAATTCAGGGTTACCTCTCTCCATATAATATGGTTTCAAGGACTCCTTGAGGGTACCAGTGAGTGGGGGAGGAGGAGGTAATAGGGATGATGGTAGTAAATGTAAGGGATTGATAACAGGCTCATAGATCCAAAGTTAACAGAACCTTGCTGATTGCACAATTGAATAGCCTGGGGGAAAGAAAAAGAGACACTTCCCTGCCTCAACTATATAAGAAACACATACTGATATTCCTCTTCTTCCACAGGCCATCTGATTCACTAACATTCTCAGAAAATGCTAGGATTCCAAAGAAAGTCCTGATGTGGGATCCAAAAGATTTAATATGATCTCTCAGAGGTTATGATCTCGGTTAGACTGGAAAATCTAGTGATTTTGACTCTCAGGGAGGTATCTAAACTCTCCCTGAGTTATTGGAAAAACTGTCCACATGATCCAATGGCAGTTATATTTAATGAGGTAGGGGCTGCTCAGCATGTAGCTGATTTTTCTAGGCAAGATGCAGTGAAATCACTTTGGCCTGGCTCATGAAACAAGTCTGGTGGTAGGAAGCAAAAACTTTCACTGGCTCAGGAATTTTGAGGTCGTTTCTTCACAAATCTATGCACACAGCTGCATATATACATACACATATACACGAACACACACACACATGCAGACACAGGAGAAAGACGGACACATTTCAGGTACTGTTTAAGGACTGTATCACTGCTTCCAAGTGATGCTTAAGATAGGACTTTGGGGCCTTCAAAGTTTCATATATTTTTCTACAGTGACTTTAGTTAGATCTGAGACAACTACTGTGGTTGTTTTCTGGTTCTCTAACACTCACTTCTGGGAGCCTTTCAATATCATGAGTAACCTTGTAGAATCAAGGCTTCTGTTTGGGAAGTCAGACAAGACTGTCCAGTCCACCTGAGACAGGGCCAGTTTGTGCCAATAATTAGTCAAACCTTAAGGTGAGAAAAGAGCAATCTCCATCTGGAATTAAGAAGACCAGGTTTAAACCTTCATAGAGCTTCAGATTCTCACAACATCCTGGTGAAGCCTAAGAACCTTTCTTAGAATCTTGATTTAAATGCATACAATAAAAAGGGAAAAGTTTCAAAGGAAGTCAAACATAGTGAATATACAATTCTCGGAATATTAAAATAAATTTATGGACCTCAGATTAAGAACAATGGTCACACCCACTCAGACAATAATTCTTTAGGTATGGGTAAATAACTCTTAAGCATTTATAACAGAATATTCCCATGCCCCAAAGGGATCATGAAGACCAGAATATCACAAGTCCCCAACATGAATAGACTATTTTTTCTCTAATCCTTTAGTCATAGAATAGAACATCGTAATTGTTCCTCAACAACGTTTTAACGTCCTGGAAACCCAGAAAGTTAATGGGAGTAGAAATAGGCTGGTTTAGAGAAACTGCTCAAGTTATAAGCCAGAAAAAGTTCTGACAATAAACCAGCTGCACGAATAGTGCAATGTAGATGACTCTTTTTACATTTTCCATATTTAATAACTACTCTCTAGCCAAAATGGTCTACTTAGCATTCTCCAAACATGTTGTGCACATTCCTTCATTCCCTTGTTTTCTGTCCTACCTCTGCCAGCTCCTCCTGGACTGTTCTGAAGTCCCTGTTAGCCCCAGTTCAAATGCTACATCTTCTAAGAAGTCTTCCTTAAGCTACCCTGATCCCCATCTAAAGTCATCTATCTCTCTTCTGAGATTCTTTCTTGTTTTATCTCTCTGATCAAACTTTCACATTTTACCTTATTTTGTAATTATTTTTGTCTATGTCTTCTATCCTTCATTAGAATGAAAACCCCACTCACACTACCCCCTAAGGAATGATTAGCAAGCATCTAGAAAAAGAAGTGGGCTTCACAAAGAGTTATCATAGTTTCCTCAAGGACAGATCATGAGCTGATGCTGAGTGAAGTGACCAGAATCCGGAGAACACTGTACACAGTAATAGCAAGATGTGTGATGATCAGCAATATAGTGATTCAAGACAATTCCAATAGACCTGGGATGGAAAATACCATCTGCATCCAGAGAAAAGGCTATGGAGACTGAATGTGGATCAAAGCATACAATTTTCACTTTTTTTGGGTCTCTTCTTTCTCTTGACCTTTCCTTTTGTTTAGATTTTTCTCTCACAACATGACTACTAGGGGAATATTAAAATGATCATACACATATAACCTTTATCAGATTGCTTGCTGTCTTGGGAAAAGGGGAGGGAAGGAAGGAAAGGAAAAAAAAATTGGAGCGCAAATCTAAAAAAAAAAATTATTGTTGAAAACTATTTTTAGAAGTAATTGGGAAAAAATAAAATATTTTTTATTGTGACAAACATATTTTTATAAGTGGGAAGAAAAAGAGCAAATTATGCCAGGCAAGCCATCATTTCCTTTTTTGATAGGGCCCTCAAAATAGTGAATACAACTTAGATTTCATTAAGCATTCTTGTGTTATCTTTGTGGATAAGATGAAGAAATATGGTCTGGGTAACAGAAGGTTGAGAAAAAAAAAACTCACTAGCTGATTGACTGACATTGGTAAGCTGCATAACATAGAAAGAAAGTAACCAAGATAATGAAAAGCTTCAAGATCATTCCATAAGTAAGTTGGTTAAAGTTACTGGAGGGAGAAGAGTGGTTATCCTATAGAAGAGAAGGCTTAAGAGTTACTTGAAAGCTATCTTCAAGTATCCAAGGGGTTGCTACATGGAAGAGAAAATTCAATTTGTTCTTTATGGGCCTCAGAAACTAAATAATGAATGGAAATTTCACAGAGGAAGAATAAACTTGATGTATGGAAAAGATTTTATAACTATTGGAACTATCCAAATGTTGGAAGGGGGTGTCTGTCTTGGATAGTGGCAGATTCCATGTCATCAATAATAGCCTTATAAGATTGAAAAATCAATAGGGGATTTTGTGAATGCAATTCCTAATCAAATATGGATTGTACTAGAATGACTCCATCTTCTCTTCTAATTCTGGGTTTTCATGTATTGGGTTGTTTTGGTTTGTTTGTTTGTTTTTTAACTTTTCTTAATACCTAACACAGAGCTGAACAAAGTAAGTGCTGAATATGTGTTTATTGAATGAATGATTCAATCAAACTCTATTGAGGATACATTTTAAAAAGAGTTTGATATATACACCAGAGAGTTAAACATAAAAAGAATGCTTTTACTTCTCAAATTAGACCTTCTATGTAAAATTTATGGGGAAACATGGAAAAGAATTGCAAAGGATGAGAAAGGGTAGTGATTTGCACTGGTTGATACACTAATGAAATTCCAGACCCATCAAACCTTCATTGGGATTGAAAACACAACAAATTGTTTGAATTAACCTGAGATGACTTTTAATTTTCTGAGTGTATTATGTTATAGAGGTAATGTTTGACTTTATATCTGAATATAATAGACTAGACTGGATGGAATGAACACAACTCAGCCCATGAGACCTCCTATATTACAGAACTAATAAATATATGCAATCAGTGATAGAACACACCTTTTATTCATAGCCAAATTGATTGCCTATAGCATTTCCTACAATGGCTGTTTCAAAATGTTTCTTTAAACCCTTCTCCACACATTCCCCACCCACCACCACCTCAGTGATCACCTCAGTGGTTAGCTTCACTTCTTATTCTGAGAGGATGCAGGTCATCCAACCTGAGTTTCCTCACTCAAATTCTTTTCATTTCAATATTTCCTTCTTCACCCTCCTCCACTCATCCTTCCCCCTGTCTGAAGAAGAAATGATTATACTCTCATCCTTGCCCAGATTATCTTCCCTTCATGCATCCTTAAAGACCTTAGTTCCATTGATTTTCCATTCTTTATTTTTCTTCCATTTTTAATATCTCCCTATTGACTCTTTCCCTAACATCAATAAATATGTTTTGGTTTCTTCTATACTAAATATATATATATATATATATATATATATATATATATATATATATATATTTTAAAAATTTGTTTCAAAGGAGTGTGTATGTGTGTGTATGTGTGTATCTTTCAAGCTATCAAAGGAGACACATTTAGAGCTGGAGGAATATGAGAAGCCATCCTTCTTTTATAGATTAAAAAAAACTGAGACCCAGAAAGCTTATTTGACTTACTTTTGGTCACACAGATAATAAATGGTAGAGACAAGATTTGATCAAACCCAGCAGTCATTCTATTCATTGTTTCCTTCCCAACAAACTTCTAGAAAAAATAATCTGCCTTCACTGAAATCTCCACTTTCCACCAGCCACTCCCTACTCAATCTCTTACAATCTAGCTTTTGTTCCCATCTAAAAATGAATCGTGCATATCAGAGGTGCTAAGTAATTTTTTTTAATGAATTGATTATTGCATGCTGAGAAACCAGAATTTTTGAGAGGAATAATAAAGTCTCCAATAGATATTTTACAAATTATATAGATTAGATTCTTTACACAATTGCTTGATGCAAAATCAAATATGAAATGAAGCATTCCTCTTAAATGTGATAAAGCAGAAACTTCCCATTGAGTGACTTTTACATAACATGTATATTTTAAGATGAACTCATATATGCTAGTCTCCCTTCAAAAACTTTCTTAGAGTTACAGTGACAATTTTATAACCTAGGTGCCTACCCCAGTGACAGGAATAAAGAAGGCACTTAATACATGCTTGTTGATTGGTAGATAAATAGAATGCAAAAATCCCAGAGCTAAATGACATCTCAGAAACCCTTTTAGCCAATCCCATACTTGATTAAAAATTCCTTATCATATTCCTCCTTAGTGATCAACTATGTTTTGATTAAGACTTCTAATGACAGCGAAACCTCCACCCTTTAGTCCATTTCACTTTGTGAAAGCTTTTTTTCCCCACTTTTTCAGATATTTTTTCCATCCAATGAGATGAAGTCTATCTCTGTACACCTTGCACCCATTGTTCCTAGTTCTCTCCTCTAGAGCAAAGTAGAATCAATCAACTTGATCAGCACATGGAGAGCAATCATGTTCCTGTCTTTTCTTCCCTAAACTAAATCTTCCATGTGTTTCAATATATCCTCATGTTCTAAGATGTGCACTTCTTTCAGCATCCCACTTACCTTCCTCTATCTGATCTCCAGCTGATCAACATCCTTCCTAAGATGTGACAACCCAAACCAAAGTAATCCATGTATACTGGAATTCTAAGGTAGCCTTTGCCCATTCAGTGAGCTGAATAGGATAGGATTCTATACTCTCACTTCTAAGATTTTATTTTTTTTTAGCTGCCAAGTTTCACTGTTGAGTCCAACTGAACTAACACTCATCCCAACAAATCTAATCTAGAATAAAAGGAGAATTTCCCATTGTTAATTAAGATATGTAGCTAATAAATTCTTTCACTTAATGCAAAAAGAAAAGCAGCAAGGAAATCTCTTTATCTCTACTCTGTTCTCATCAGACTGAAAAATTCCCCACTGCATTAGAAGAAGCTAAGAGTTTCTTATAGTACTGCCAAAAAGAAGGAAAAAAAAGATAGTCATACATTACACATTGGGTTTCCTTCATCCTATTCTCTTGAGTCCTCTACATTCTACATGAACTACTTAGACTCAGAAAATTCAGCCCCTATCAAAACAATCCCAGGAGTTCTGTCTTCCCGTGAAGCACATACCAAGATTTCCACAATTTCCAATTTCAGTGGATTGTAGAGCTATGGAGAACTCTTCCCATGAGCCTGAAGTGCACTCATCTCGGACCTTCTCTCTCATGAGAGACCCATTCTTAAAGCTAGAGAAAGAAGAAATAAAAACTGTTAAATTTAAACAATTTCCCCCAAAGAGCTGGTCAACAATGATATAAATACCTAGAATGTCCTTCTTAAAGAGTCCCACAATCAGATGCTCTTTTTCCAAGTACTCAAAGCCCAATTTTCTCTAGCCTATAACAAGCAATGAGGCAAACAAATACTTATTGAACATCTATTACTGATGTGGAGTATAAATTGCATGCATTTCTGCCACATGGAAATACAGATATCCTAGCTTAAGAAACAAGTATATGAATCCTGGAGAGAGGATCATAAAATCATACAATTTAGAGCTAGAAGAACCCCTGGAAATCATACTGAGAAAAATGAAGTGATTTATCCAAAGAGACCAGAATTTAGTCTCAGCTCTGCAACTGACTCACTGCGTGACTTCAAACAACACCAACAATCACTAGTATTTATATAGTGTTTTTAGATTTAAAAATTACTTTACATATATTATCTAAACTGATCCTCACAATTACATGGGGAGTTTGGTGTAAATATTATCCTCATTTCATAGGAAGAGAAAGCTGAGGCTAAGAGAAATTAAATAGCTTTTCTGGGGTCACAGAGCTGTTAAGTCTCTAAAGATCTTAAATCTTCCTGACTCCAAATCCAATGCTCTACTCTCTATACCATCAAATTATCTTCACAAGGTACATCACTTCTCTAGAACTCAGTTTCCTCATATGTAAAATAAGAGGGTTGGACAAAGTGACTCCTAAAGTCCCTTCCTGTCCTAAATTGTATGATGCATATTTATAGCATCTAATTTGGACCCTTCAGCTGATCTGAAAGAGAAGGAAAACAACAGAAAACAACTCTTCCTGTGAGGTATTCCATTAATACTTTTATTCTTTCCTCGAATCCTTCCATCTTGCAATGTCCTAAGGTATCTCTAGACCATTCAGTGGCTTACCCCAAATAGAGCAGGGTCCAATATCATTTTCAATTGGTATCCCTGGTTCCTCTTACAGTGTGACACAGAGTGGGTACTTTATTCATATATTAAATTAAATTGAATTAAGCTTAGGGTATTTTTCTTAGTCATCATTTTCTGGATTAGTCAAGTTAATTTTATATGCCTGTTAAATAGAAGAGCCAGTCCTATCTGACCAATGATTATTCTGAAATACAATGCTCCTGGACTAAAGGGAAAGGAGATTGATTCTATATAGAGCTAAAGAATGGCCATTAGGGAGTGCCCATAATGGGCAGTTAGTGAAAGGCAGGGCAATCAGAGAACATAAGGGAAGCAGCACAACTGGAGATGATGACCATCTGTACAAGTACCAGTGCCTACTAAAATATACAGTGTAGACAGTTAAGGGGAGATGGGACAAGAAGTGGTATAAGTCTGACTGATTGTCCCTACCGGGTTGAAAACACAAAGGAACTTAACTGGAGAGGAAACTGGCATTCCCAAGAGATCTTTGGAGTGGAAAACTCTTTTGGAAGGGGCAGCTAGTGCACAGAGTGCAGGACTGGAGTCAGGAAAACTCTGAGTTCAAATCTGGCCTCAGACATTTATTAGATTATGACCCTGAGAAACTCACTTAACCATATTTGCCTTACTTCCCCCTTAGGCTGGAGAAGGAAATGACAAACCACTGAAGCATGTTTGCCAAGAAAATCCCAAATAGGGTCGTGAAAAGTTAGACATGACTAAAATGACTGAACAAAAAAGTCCACTTGGTATGGGTATTAAGAATGCTGCTACTTAATTCAATTTTTTAAAAAATTACTTTGCTTCCCTATTTTGTAAGTCCCATTTGGGGCTATAATCTCACACATTTCATCCTGGTGTGATCTGGCCAGGCTGGGCTACAATAGGATGGAATGAATAAACCAAAGAAAGGGAACTTGGTCCCTATAAACTCAGAGTTTCTGGACTTTGGATTTCAAGAGTATTATTAGTTACTCTGTCAAACATTCCAAATTTATGTATTCTGTACCTACTATATTAGACTATATTAAGCACTGACTTAATACATAAGATTCACATGTATTGCTTACATCAGATAGCTTGCCTTCTCAAGGACTGGGGAGAGAAAAGAAGGAGGGAGAGAATTTGGAAATCAAAATTTAAAAAAAAAATGTTGGAAATGTTTACAAGAAATTGGGGGGAAATAAAATGCTATTTTAAACAAATACACAAAGTTAACAGATATAGTCTTGTCTTCAAGGAGATGACATTCCACTGGGGGTTACAAAATACATGAAAAGAAAAAAATGATACAATGAATATAATGTACTTATCTTGGATACTGGGTGATTTTTTTAGCCTAGTTATTTCAGTATCCATCATATCTTCCTATGAGCCATAGGATCTATGAGGGCTGGAACCATTCTTTGAGAGCATTTATTTAGGCAAACCTCCAAATCTTAGAGATTTTGGGTATTAGATTTCAGTTTATAATTTAACCTAACAATGAAAGCAAATCTGCCATTTTCAGACCATAAAACATAACCTACCACAAAAGGGCCATGTACTCTTGAGAATTAACAGGGTTGCAGAAGATGTGGCCTTCTAAAGCAGGGGTTGGCTCCTTGATCCAGAGAAACAGTGTATCACTAGTGCCAAGGCTGACCTAAGCAATAAGAGCAACAGTAAACTTCTACCACAGAAAGTGTGAGGAAGATAATTACATTAATTCTGTTTTTTAAAAAGTATCTTCAATCATTTTAAGTTGGTAAAATACAGAAGAAACATGATTCCAGCTTCTCATCATATAAACTGTAGCTTTATTTCTCCCATTCTCTCCCTACTCAGCCCCTGACTACACAAATACATAAACTCATGAACATTAGAACTGCAAATTCACTTTAAACACCACATAATCATTAATTTATTTTTAGTTACTTTGATTTTTTTTTGCTTTTTATTTTCAAAACATATACATAGTTTTCAGCATTCACCCTTGCAAAACCTTGTGTTCCAAATTTTTTCTCCCTCCCTTCTCCTTACCCATTCCCTTAGATGGCAAGCAATCCAATATATATTAAACATTTGCAATTCGTCTAAACATATTTCCATAATTATCATGATGCCAAAAAAAATCATATCAAAAAGGAAAAACATGAAAAAGAAAACAAAATGCCAACAAACAACAACAAAAAAGGGAAAATACTATCTTGTGAGCCGCACTCAGTTCCCACGGTCCTCTCTCTTGATGCAGATGGCTTTCTCTGTCACAAATCTATTGGAACTGGCATGAATCATTTCATTGTTGGAAAGAGCCAAGTCCGTCAGAATTGATCATCATATAATCTTGTTGCCATGTATAATGATCTCTTGGTTCTACTCACTTCACTTAGCATCTGTTCATGTAAGTTTCTCCAGGTCTTTCTGAAATCATTTCTTACAGAACAGTAATACTCCATAACATTCATATACCAAAATTTAATCAGCCATTCTCCAATTGATGGGTGTTCACTCATTTTCCAGTTTTTAACCACTATAAAGGGCTGCCACAAACATTTTTGCACATGTGGGTCTCTTTCCCTACTTTAAGATCTCTTTGGGATATAAGCCCTGTAATGAGCCAGAACTCTGGAGAAGCATGCTTGAAACAAGGTGTTAACTCAGTAGAATTGATAAAACAGTGGTTATCTAGTTTAGCATAGTGATTAATAGTTCTCTAGTTCAGTATGATTGAATTAATCTTACAACAAATATTCCCTAGTGATATAATAATTGGCTTATATTCAGTATGATGAATGGATTTGATTGTAATAGAGTATTTAAGGGGGATGGAAAGGGCTCAGAGACAGACTGGGAGAAAACAAAGGCCTGGAGGCTGGAGCTGGCTGGACTGTCCTCCTGCTTCCCCCACTGAGAAGGCCCATCTAAAGGGCCTCCAGAAAGCTAGCTGAGCCCCAGGCAAAGAGACAGTCTGTGAAGGAGACAATAAAGAATATGGACTTTATCCCTGGCTATTTTCATGGTGATTACTCTGCTGAAAGAAGGCTGGTCCAAAAGACCTCCAGAAAGCAAACCAGAACATTACAAAGCCCAGAGGTAGGACTGCTAGATCAAAGGGTATGCACAGTTTGATACCCCTCTGGGCATAGTTCTTTATTGTTCTCCAGAATGGTTGGATTTGTTCAGGTTCCACAAATAATATATTAGTGTCCCAGTTTTCTCACATCTCCTCCAACATTTATCACTATATTTTCCAATTATTATATATTGGATTTCATTTTCTTAGTCAATCTGAGAGGTATATAATGGTACCTCAGTTGTCTTAATTTGAATTTCTCTGATCAATAGTGATTTAGAACATCTTTTCATATGACTAAAAATGGTTTCAATTTCTTCATCTGAAAATTGTCTGTTCAAATCCTTTGACCATTTATCAATTGGAGAACAGCTTGTATTCTTATAGATTTGAGTCAATTCTCTATTTATTTTAGGAATCAGGGAGACCTTTATCAGAACCTTTGGATGTAAAGATTTTTTCTCAATTTCCTGCTTCCTTTCTAATCTTGTCTGCATTGGTTTTGTTTGTATGAAAACTTTTAAAATTAATTTAATCAAAATTATCCATTTTGCATTTGATAATGTATTCTAGTTCTTCTTTGGTATAAATTCCTTCCTTCTCCACAGATGTGAGAGGTAGACTATTCTTTGTTCTTCTCAGTATCACTCTTTATGTCTAAAAAATGAATCCATTTTGACCTTATCTTGGTATAGGACATTAGGGATTGGTGGATGCCTAGTTTCTGCCATACTATTTTCCAATTTTCCCAGCAATTTTTGTCAAATGGTGAATTCTTATCCCTGAAGCTGGAGTCTTTGGATTTATCAAACATTAGATTATTATAGTCATTGACAAGTCATTCACAAGGTGTCTTGTGAACCTAACCTATTGTACTGATTGACTACTCTGTTTCTTAACTAGTACCAAATGATTTTGATGACCACTGATTTATAATATGATTTTATATTTGATGCAGCTAGGTTACCTTAATTTGCATGTTTTCATTAATTCCATTGAAATTCTTGATCTTTTGCTCTTCTAGATTACTTTGTATTATTTTTTTCTAGCTCAGTAAAGTAGTTTCTTGGCAATTTGATTGGTATGGCACTGAATAAATAGATTAATTTAGGTGGAATTGTCTTTTTTATTATATTAGCTCAGCCTATCCATGAATACTTGATATTCCTCCAGTTGTTTAGAACTGACTTTATTTGAGTGGAAAATGTTTTGTAATTGTGTTCATATAGTTTCTGTTTCTGTCTTGGCAAGTAGACTCCCAAATAGTTTATCTTTTCTGCCATTATTTTAAATGGAATTTCTCTTTGTATCTCTTGCTGCTAGATTTTGTTGGCAACATATAGAAATGCTGGTGATTTATGTGGATTTATTTTGAATTCTGTAACTTTGTTAAAGTTGTGAATTGTTTCTAATTGTTTTTTAGTTGATTCTCTAGGATTCCCTAAATATTCTATTATATCATCTGCAAAGAGTGATAATTTGGTTTCCTAATAACCTATTCTAATTCCCTTAATATCTTTTTCTTCTCTTATTGCTAAAGGTAACATTTCTAATACAATATTGAATAGGTGATCATTGATTTAGAACTAGGAAGGGTTTCAGAGGTCATCTAGTCTGACCACTTCATTTAATGAGAGGAAATTAGGTTAATAGCAGAATTAGGGCTTGCTCCCAGGTCCTCTGGCTTCCAAATAAGTGCCTTTTCCACTATAGAATACTATCCATCAAAAAAAAAAAAAAAAAGACTACAGGACCTCGGGTCCCAGATGCTGTAGAGTTAGGATTCTTAAACAGGAGCATATGAATGTTTTTTAAATACATATTTTGATGTTTGTATTTCAACATAATTGGTTCCTTTGTAATCTCAGGTGTTTTATTTTATATTTAAAATTTTTTATTTTAAGAAGGAGCCCATAGGCTGCACCAAACTGTCAAAAATCCATCCAAGCCATAAAAATGTTAATAATCCTCATTTTAGGACTTAATGGAAGGTGGTACGTGGCCACTATGGTCACTTTGTACTTGGAGATTCTATAGTTCCATAGTTCTGTGACTCTAACACTCTATAATTCGATAACTTACACTGTATAGCTACTAAAAAGTAGAAGGCACAAATTAGGAAGGCATATTGCCAGAAATTCTGTAGGCTATTCATTTAGCAAAGAAAAACAGCTCCCCTTAATAAATAGGGTATTGTTTTCCACTGGACAGTTACACTGATTCAGGCTAATATTCCTCTCTCTGTCTTTCAGTCTCTTTCTATGTCTCTGTCTGAATCCCTGTCTTTCTCTCTTTCTTATCTTTTTCTCTAATTCTTTCTGTGCCTCTGTCTATGTCTATCTCTGTCTTTTTCCTCTCTCTCCCTTTCCCTCTCCTTCCTTCTCTTTCACTTTCTCTTTTCCTTATGCACCTTTTCTTTGAGACTTCACCCCTTCTTTCATACAATAAGACAATGCTAGAAGAAGTTCTGGCATCCTAGAAGTAATACCACAGTATGCTGGTACCCTCTCCTCAGTCTGTAGGTCTGAATAGGATTTGGAGGGAAACCCTTGAGGAACATTCTCTCACTTTGAGAAATGTAATATGATGAGTTCTTTTATGAATGAACAGATTCTGTTTTAATGATGTTCCTTTAAAAAATAAAACTTACTGCAATGTCACCTTCTTCTAGTCTCATTCCAGCTAAAGATGCTAAAAAGATAAAAAGAAGACTTTGTTAAATCAATAAATAAGCACGTAGCCACATTATTATTATAATCAACAGAATATTACAAGAGATATTTATTAAGTGCTTCCTATGTGAGGAAGCTCATAAGCAAACAATTTGGACAATTCTCACCAAAGATAAAGGAAGGCTCATTCCAGTGCAACAGTAATTGAGTAGCATTGTTCAAGTTTGATTCCTTGGAACACTTGGTGGAACTGTGAATCCACCCAGCCATTTTTGAAAGCAATTTGAAACTATGACCAAAAAAATCATCAAATCTTGGCCCAACAATACTACTCCTAGTTCTATATATACCTTAAAAAGTTCAAAGAGAAAGAGAAAAGATCCACATTTACAAAAACATGTATAACAGCTCTTTTCATATTAGTAAAGAATTGGACATTAGGGGGTGAAGAATGGATAACCATATTATGGTAATTGAATAGTGGAATATTATTGTTCCATAAGAAATAATGAAGGGATAGTGTAAGAGAAATATGAAGATTTATATGAAATAATGCAAAATGAAGTAAGCAAAATGAAGAGAACAATATTATACCAACAATGTAAAAAAAGTTCTGATCAATGTAATAGATCATCCTTCATTACAAAGGATCAGTGAAGAAGCATGCTACCCAGCTGATAAAGACATTACAGATTCAAGAGGTAGAATGATGCATACATTTTTTTTGACATGGACAATGAGAGAATTTGTTTTAGCTATTCATATTGATTATAAGAATTTTTCTTTTCTTTTCTTTTGGGGAGAGAGAAAAAAAGAATAGGAATAGAGTTCCCCCAAATGAGAAGAGTGCCCACATAAAATCCCCTATTTTGCTGCACAATATATATAGAAATGTTCACTTTGATGTACATTAAGTTCAACAATTTTTTAAAACCTTCAAAAAATCCATATCTTCAAACTTCCCCTCTTCCACTTCCATCTTTCAAATTGCCTAAAACTTGTACTGCCATCACTTCAAACTTAATGTGTCCCAAATCCAACTCCCCAAACTTCCTCCTCTTCTGTATTTCTGCTGATAATATCACCATTCTTCAAATTACCCACACTTGAAATCTTTTAAGTCATTTTGACTCTTCTTCTATCACCAACAAATTGATCCTACCAAATTATATTGATTCTACCTATAATAACATTTATCACATCTGTGTTCCCTTTTCAGCAGCTACTATCAAAATTCAGACCTTTTAGTATCTTTCACCTATGCTATTATAAAAGACATCCTATCTTGTCTTTCTCTCTGTCTCCACTTTCTCCATTGTCCACTCTGGTGCGTAAGTAAATTTCCTAATTCACAAATTTGAACTTCAAAAACCTTCAGTGGCTTATTAAATAAAATACAAATTCCTTAGGCTTCACTTCTTTTCCAACTGTACTCATAAGGGTAGACTTCAAACTCATCCCTTAACTACTGTCTCTCCTGTAACTTTCCTCAATGTTTAGGGTTTGAGTTCAGTGTTTGAGATCTTCTTTTCCTGAAACTTTCAAAGATCCTCGTAGTCTTCTCATCCTGGAATATTTCTCTACCAGGTCAACTTCTTTCTCCCATTGGTGAATCCCTCTCCTGGGACCTCCATTTTGTAGAGTTGCCTAGGTTAGTCAGCCTTCAACTCTAAATGGTGCCCGAGGGTTTAGACCAAAAATGTGCCTTTTTGCCTTAACACTGATCAGAATACAAAAACCACTTCCAGTTCTTCTCCACCACATACATGAGTCAGATCAATGGGAAATGCAGTGATGATAATGGCATTGTTCTTAATAAATTATCATTAAAATTTTAGAAAAATCTTTGACTCTCAAAGGTTCTCCAGCAATTTGCAAGTGCTTCTATCTTTTTAGAGTCAATACTCTAGAAAAATTGAAATGAGGGCTTCTAAGCTGTACCCAAAAATCTATGCAGACTTCTTAATTTCAAAATGTAATTCTATCTTTTTTTATCTTTATTTATTTATTCAATTTTGTTAAATATTTCTGCATTATATTTTAATTGCGTTTGAGTTACACTCAGGACCTGATTTCTAGAGAATTGGTACTTATATATAACTTGGCAACCCCAGTTAAGCATCTTCCAAATGATTGAACACGTTCATTAGCCTTTCCTCATGCTCTTCCAATTCCTTTTGGAATATTGATAACATCTGTGTGTGCTAAGACTTCCAAATAGTTCATTTTATTAGGCACGTTCTCTATGAGTCCCTAGAAAGGGACAGGTGCCTAAAAAATTCCTTGGGGTATATTTCCAAAATGGTAGAATTTTTACAGAGCAACTGAAGAAGATCTTCTCCTTGCCTTTCTTTATAGGTGTCTGAAAATATTCACTATAAAAGTTCAACACTGGAAACTATTTGGATTCATAAACAACAATCAAAGACAACTTAAGCTTCCAGCATGGGGTATTGATTTGGCTTGGTTTTCTTGTTCCAAGTCTGATAGGTACATATATCCAGATCTTTTCATTCTCCTTCCATACCACCTAAGGGAGTCACACAGAGTGAATGACTCTATTACAGTATCATTGACTCTAAGGGAGTCACAAAGAGTGAATGACTCTATTATAGTATCATTGACTAACAGTTTCTTCAAGTAATTACTCTAGTTTCCCATCTCACAAAGGACAATTTCCATTAATAATGCCAAAAAAGTCAGGAGTTATTGAGGTAGATTCTATTCATTGTCTCACAGGCATACCACATGCTCCATTTATGCAGTCAAAGAACATTAGTCTCCATGGTGAGTTTATTCCTTAGATGATCCTTGTATTCTATAGGTATTAGAGACTCACTAAAATCCAATTCTTCTACAACCACTCTTGAGGTGAAAGGCATAGTATTGTTTTGATGTTCTTTTCTACCACTAACCTCTTTAATTTGTCATGCAAAATATAATCCTGCTTCTGTGAGGCTGCTATTCCAGAATGGCAATAAGCTTTCTCACCAGAAAGCAGGGATCTTTGAGGTGTTCAAAGTCCCAGATTTCTGTATGCATTCTGAATAGTATTGATTTGGATCCAAACAACACTGATGTTACAAAGGTGTTGATAGGATCTGAACATACTACAGTCATAGTGTCTACCTACTTACTGACACTCACAACTTCTCCAGAGAAAATCAAACTCACATTGGTATAATCCAAAGATGAAGGTAATTCTTCTCACTCAATATACAGAATTCTAACCCCTGCATGGGGTGTAGACATAGATATTGTAAATGACCATAAAAAGTTCTGCCTACAATTGTCACTAAGAATAACACTATACTCTATACTTCAGTTCTAGATGGTACAGTCAGCACAGTTCCAGCCTTAAAGTCAGGAAAACCTGAGTTCACAACTTGCTTCAGATGCTTAATATCTGTATGACTCCGGGCAAGAAACTTAGCCTCCCAGGCTCAGTTTCCTCATCTGTAAAATGGTGATAATAATAGCACCTATTTCTTTTAAGTTATTTTGAAAAGAAAACTAGATAATATATGTAGAGTGCTTAACAGATCTTAAAATGTTAATGTTTGCTACTATCATCATCATCATTACTATTATTATTTTCTTTACTATCATTACTGCATGAGGCTTTATAAATTTAAGTATAAAGGATACAGGTAAATTTGGATTGTCACAAATAAGAGGATTGGGATAATCTCTGTCTCTGTCTCCAAGCTCACTGCCTTCTGCTGGTCAAATGGAATTCATCTTCTGACATATTAATTCCAAATTTCTCCTTTGATTGCATCCAGCATTGATATATCCATCTAGTTCACAGTTATATCTATGGTCTCTTCATCTGTGCTCTGCTGCGGCTGCTGATTTAGAATTGACTGATGGAAACTTCCTTTCTGGGAAATACAGCACTAGCCACTGTGCCATCTCCCAGGAGATTTGCCTTGAGGTTCTGAAGGCTCTGGAGTAACCTTTCTCTTGATTAGTGACCTAGACCTGAGATGTCTTAGAACTAATCAGAAGCAGTTTGGCTGATGTAAAACCTCTCTCCCTCTCTGCTACCTTCACCTTGAATCTCTTCAGCTTGCTCTGCTTGCTCTGGAGTAACCTTTCTCTTGGTTAGTGACCTAGACCTGAGATGTCTTAGAACTAATCAGAAGCAGTTTGGCTGATGTAAAACCTCTCTCCCTCTCTGCTACCTTCACCTTGAATCTCTTCAGCAGTGTATGAGCTCTGCCTTCTTGAGAGACTATCCATGCTATTCAATCATTGTTAAGTACCCCCTAAAATGTCCTTGTCAGACAATTCCCTCTTGGTCACTTGTTAGAAAAAGACAAGTGGTTTAGTCAGGAAGGATGTGAATGTGTGTGTGTGTGTGTGTGTGTGTGTGTGTGTGTGTGTGTGTGTATGTGTGTGCAATTAAAGGTGCAGCCTAAAAAAAAAATAAATTACAAATGAAAAAAAGTTCATTTGGTGCTAGCATAAGCCTCAGTTTGCCCCATAACTAGTGGATGGAGAACAATTATTCTTGGATCATAAGTTACAGCCCCCAGACAGGAAGATGTAATAGTGGAACCTTTTAGGGGGAGATGAGAGCCATGGAAAGCAGGGAACTATGAGAGTCCAAGAGAGAGGAGTGCCGTAAGACCCAACAAATAGCAACAGCTTTGTTACTACGGTCAAAGGGTAATGGGGGTCTCATAGTATGGGGCAAAGAGCCCTGATTCTGGCATCAGAGGACTTTCCTGGATCCTCTGAACTGCCTTTGAACTTCTGAAGTTTATTACCTGTGTGAACTCAGGCAAATATTTTTATCTCCATGAAATTTAGTTTCTTCATCTTTAAAATGTGGGGTTAACCTAATGGTCTTTGGGGTCCCTTCCAGCTCTACATCTATTAGTGTCTGAATTCTGAAAATTTCTGGATCCAAAACAGAGAAGGGAGAAATAGACATTATTGAATGGCTCCAATTTTTTGTAGAGAAAAGAACAAACATACAGCCCTAGCCGTAAAGAAGCAACAAGATGTTTGATAGGAAACCTGGTCTAGTATTTGAAATATGAAGGTCTGAAGAAAAAAAGACTGACCAAACACCAAAATCCTTTTGGGGGAACCCTGAATATTATAACTCAATATTACTTTAAGATAATACTATAAAATTCTGAAGACTTGTATAGCTTCCTATGAAAGGCTCAGTGGAAGGAAAGGTTTAGTCGCAAGTTTGATTCCCTTCTGGGATGGGAAGACTAAACCACAAAATAAAGCACTATATATCTGAAGAGATGCATCATCCCTAGAGGAAGGTGTGACTTAGAGGAAAGAAAAATGGGCATGACTTTATGGAGCAGCCTGCACCCTTTATGTTGCAGTATATTTTCTGAGGATTGAAATAAAGGCTGTCCTATATCTAAAATATATTGTTAGCTGAATGCTTGCATCAGACTTAGAGGTCTTTTACTGACATCTCTAGAGATCAAAATAATGCACTGCAATTCTCAAAGAAAACCCTAAGAACAGTGGTCAAATTCAGTGATTTCTCAGTTCCCTTTGGAATTGAGTCAAATCTCTTTTTTAAGTCCAGAATTTTGATTCTATGTCAAGGGCTACAGCAAGAAAGCAGATTCTTATACTTTAAATAGTTGCCCTTTGAAAATCAGGGAACTAAGTCCTGGAGGATGCTCACAGTTAAAGGGCAGGAGGAAAAAGAGAATCCAGAGAAAGGCACAAGGTATATGAGATCCTGGAGAAAAGTTTTTTAAAATCAAAATTCATATTTTAAAAAATATAATAAAATTCATTACATGAAGTTTAAAACAGTGATGGGACTAGAAGCTAAATCATAGAGAAATGGATGAAGGAAATGGATTTAAACTGGATAGAAAAAAACCAATTAGGAGAAAACATGTTCCCTCTGAGTATTTGAAAGGCTATTATAAGAATTAGACTTATTGGATATGTCTCTAGAGGGTGGAAAGAAGACCAACAGGTGGAAACCATGGAGAGACTCAATATAGAAAAACTCATGAATCTGTGCTAAACCAAAATGGAAAATACCACCTATTTACTGCAAATGTACAAATGGAGAATGGAAGTGCCCATTTAAGATGTTAAACCTGAAATTCCTATATGGTACAAAAAATTGAGCTAGATCAGATCCTTATAAGATTTACTCCTATTATTTAATTCCATGAGGTTTATGAAATACAGTAGAAATAGAACAGTAGTGCAAATCTTGGAAGAGAATGATGAAAAAAGCTCTTCTAAGAAGTGGTGACTATGTGCAATGCTTCTACTGATTTGTTTTTCTTCTGAATTGACATGTTCATTCACAAGTATCTATTTTTGAAAACACACAATATTCTTCTCACCTGGATTGTCTCCAGTGAAGGCTATTACTTTACATTCGGAGTTGAACCCATAACGCTGAACAAGATAGGAAGAAATAGGTCCCTAGACAGAAAAATAAAGCAAAATCAATCAATCAGTCATAGAGTATTATTGTCCTCATTTTGCAAGTAAAGAAACAAATCAGACAGGCTTAATAATTAGCCTATGGTCAAACAGCTAGTAAGTTGGAGAGGCTAGATTTGAACACAGGTCTTTTCTAATTACGTCTCGCTAGTTAGTTATGTCTCAACTGTGTCATGTTTATTCCCAAAAAACTCTCCATTTCATAACTGTGAGTATTTATATAATCACAGTCAATGTATATATTACTGTTATGATCCAGATTTTAAAAATTTGAAATAATTTCATATTCTACATTTCTTGTTTTTCTTTGAATTTATCACTTTTGATGCAATAATATTTATGCTTAAAAACCATAAATTATTTAGCCATTCTTTAGATGCTAGACATGTGGGTTATTTATCCCTTCCTTTTTTTGCTATTTTGAGTAAACCTAAGAAGTAGTTGTGAATATAGATGAACTTGAACTTAGAGTCATTAAGATGTGGCTTAGAGTCCTCCTTCTCATATATACTGGTTATGTGACCCTAGGTAAGGTACTTAACCTCTCACTGATCACCCTTCTGCAAATTATCTGTAGGCATAAAAATTACAGATCCAGCATAAAATAATAAAAATAATGTACTATAAAGTTTTTATATTCAAAGGTATTTTCCTCTTTTAATAAAATTCTTAGGTACAGTCCTAATAATGGGATCACTAGGAAAAAGCTATGAATGGTATTCATTAATCAAGAGAGTTTATTTCCTACCATATGTACCACTCTTCTCTATCCCACACTCCAAAAATAGCAGCAATCATCTGGAAACCAGTTTACCAATATTTCTCATTACTAGTCTCCTGAGTCAGTTTCAGAGATATGAAGATATGAATATTTCATATATAATATATTTGAATAAGAAAAGAAAAACATTAGTTAAATATTCCTCAACCTAAATTTCATAAGCAAGTAAACAACGAGTTGATAGCCAAAACAATGATTGTCACTTTCACTATGTCATCAGCCATGAGATCCTTCAACTTGGGTGATATGCAATGAAAGTTTCCTGAGAAGAATTTCTTTAAAATATGCTAACATCCCAGGAAAGCAAAAATCAAAACCATGCCTTCAAAAATTAATACCATATAGCAGCAGGTGGTTACTGCTGAAAAGAAATTGAACACGTCTGAAAGCAATGTACAGAAATGAATTTTAAAAAGAGAGAATATTAAAGACACACCCAGTTTTTCACTTATCAAAAAAGTAATTCATTCTTAAAGGAGAGGAAGGGGTAGGGGAAGGAGATAGTGAAAAAATTTTAATACCAAAAGTTTCAATTCATGAGGTGATCCTGATGTAAAAGAGGTTTGTATTGTTGTTTTTTTTTTAGGGTTTGTTTCCTCTGCTGAAAGTTTTATGGTTTTCATTTTCCAATACAACTTGGGGCAAATTATGAGAACAGAAGAGTGCTTCCAGCTTCTTTGTGATGTTCCCATAATCCTCCAGTCAGTAGGGCACAGTTGGAATAATTTGTAGGTAAAAATTCAGTAAAGTCTACTCTTGTAGAAGCAGAAGATTGTAATGGAACAGGTATTAGAATATAAGACTAAGAATCTTTCCTCATTAAATAAAAGCTCAAACAGCAGGAACTAAGTTCTCAAAGGAAGAATTATCCAAATTATCCAAAAGGAGATAATTCAAATAATCAATAACTACATGAAAAATGCTCTAAATATTTTTTCCAAAGTAAATTAAAATAACTCTGAAATTTCACCTCACACCAACAAATTGGCAAAGATGATAAAAAAGGAAAAAATCCAACATATAGGGCCTGTGGAAGACAAGAGTATCAATAAAAAGTGGTATCTGACAAAATAACCACAAAAGTATTTTTTGTTGTAGCAAAAATAAAATGGTTACAAAGAGATACCTATAGATTGAGGAATAAATTAATTAAGTTATATGTATATAATGAAATATGATTGTGCATTGAGAAATAGTAAATTAGAAGAAATGCAGAAAAATCTCATGAAGATTTCATGAACAGAGTGAACAACCAAGAGAAGATGCATAATTACTATAATGTAAAGGAAAATAACACAAAAAGATCAGATTTTAGCTTGATGTAATAAATATCTTAATTTTAAAGATGAAATATTTTCCCCCACTCTCAGTCTAAGATGGAAGACCAGAAGAAACCTCAAAAAAACCTTTTTAAAAAAAAATTTCCTTTGGTCTAGTCATTTTGTAAAGCAATTTAGGACATAGTTCTAACTACCAAAGCTACCAAACTGTGCATACACAGTAATACCACTACTAGATTACTATCCCAAAGAAATCAGAGAAAGAGGGAAAGAATTCATGTATACAAAAACAAGCTCTTTTTATGGTGGAAGAGAACTGGAAAGTGAGGGGATGCCCATGAAATAGGGAATGGCTGAATGAGCTGTGATATAGTTATTTGATTTAATATTATTATGCCGTAAAAAACACCCCTGTCCCTGCTGCTAATAATAGCTAGTATTAATAAACATTTTAATGTTTGAAAAGTACTTTACATGTGTTATTTCATTTGATTTTAACAATCTATTATCCCCATTTTGTAGATGAGGAAACTGAGGCTGGGAAGGGTAAAGTGACTTAGCTAGCATTACACAGATAAGTATCAGAGTCAGGATTTGAATTCAGATCTTCCTGACTCAAAGTCCACTGCTCTATCCCCTGTATCACCAAAGGAGAGGGGACACTAGTATGAATTGATGCCAGATTCAGAGAATAATTTATACAATAACATCATTATTATAAAGACAATTTTGAAAGACTTAGGAATTCTGATCAACACAATGACCAAATACAATTCCAGAGAAGTTGAAATGAAAATATTATCCACCTCCTGAAAGAAAGGCAATAGACTCTGAGTAGAGACAGACTTTTTCTTTAAACATGGCCAATGTCAGAATTTGTTTTGTCTGACCAGCCATATTTGTTAATATGGGTTTTATTTTTCTTGCTTTTTCAACGAGTGGATGCAGGTAGGAGGAATGGAGAACGGAAACAGTGAGGCAGAGAAAATACAGCTTTGAAAATTAAATTTAAAAATAAAAAGGAAACATTCTTGATCTAACTAAGGGGATACCTGGGATCAAATTCCAGACCTACATCTTATACTCTGTATAAAATTTGTCAAAATTTCTTTGTTTTTGTTGTTATTGAGCAGTTGTTTAGATGTGTCTGACTCTTCATGACTCCACTAGTATTTTCTTAGTAAAGACACTGTAATGGTTTGCCATTTCCTTCTACAGCTCATTTTACAGATAAGGAAACTAAGACTATTTACATATCTGTAAAATGGAAATAATTATATGACTTACCTTACAGGGTTATTATGGAAAAACTTTATAAGTCTAAAAGAACTTTATAAAAATAAGCATTTGTTACAACTTTAATCCAATTTTCAGATAGTTCTATATTTTCCCCCTGTTCACTATAATGTCTAGAAAAGTAGTATTGCTTCTCTTCAACTGAAGAGATCACTTCTCTTATTTTACTGAAAATATCAGAACTGTGATGAACCTTCTCTTTCCCCCTTTTCAAACAAAACTTCCTTCAATATTCTCTTCATTTGATTTAATTTCTGAAGAAGAGGTGGACCTTCTCCACATCAAGACCAGCCCTTTTATTTGTGCCCTTGATTTCATCCTTTTCTATGTCTTCCAAGAGTTTACCTTTAATAATCATCCTGTCCCTATCCTTTCCATTTTAAATTTCTCTTTATCTACTGGTTTCTTCCCTGCTACACACAAATAAGCCCAAATGTTTCTGTGCCTATAAACATATACATATACATATATATACACACACATACATATATAAATATATATGGGGATGTTTATTCCAGAGGGGTGTTTATACACACCCACACATATACACACATACATATGTGTGTATTTATATATATATATATAAATATCTATGTTTTTGTAACAAATATATATATTTATTAATAAATAAATTTATTATTTTATTTTATTAAAAATTATTAATTAATAAGTATATATAAATAAATATATTTATATGTAAATAAATATAAACATACATTTGTATAGGTATATATGACCCACACACCCACAGACACACAATTTCACATACCCTTGAGAGCTGGATTTCCAGAAGCTAGATGGGTTTTAATGTACTTCATGGGTAACCATTCTAAAACTATGTAATTCATGATTCCCCACCAGGGTACTTTCCATTAAAAGTCAATTAACATAATTAGCAAAACTTTCCTAAAATGGCATAGAAAGAATAAAAGTTACAAAAATACTTTCCCCATAAACATATTCTTCCACAAATACCAAAAAAGCATCTGTGGAAAAATAAGGCACAAATTAAGAACACAACAGTAGCAAAATGCATATGTAGGGAACACATGTGGCTAAGACATTTACAACTCCAGTATTATTGAGTCTCAGTGTCTTTCTCTCCCTGTAGTTTTTTCTGTAGTCTTGCTTTCAATTGCTAGAGCTAGTTCTCTTGAGATACATATAGCTCTCATGTCTTTGAACTGACAAATCTGACTTTTCTCATGTGTCATCCTTCTTGATTACAGTTTCTGACAATGTTGAGCAACCATATGGATATCCTTAGCTTCTATGACACTGGCCTTTTCTTAGTTTTCTTTATAATGAATTGACCTCCCATTCTCAGGTTCCTGTGTTGGACCATAATCTATCCACTGCTCATCTCCTAATCATGAATATTATACAAAACTTTATTCTGCATTCTCTTTTCTCCTTTTTTTATATCCTGTCTTTTTATATCATTTCTATACGCATAACTCAAACTTTTTTCTATCCAGCTCAAGTCTTTCTTCCTGGAACTCTAATCCTAGACCACCCGATGCCTGATAGATATCTCTGTCTGAGAATTTCAAAATCATTTCTAATTGTTTTCAAAATGGACTGAAAGAGTGAAAGACCTGTATAGTCAGGGAAAACATAGATTCGAATGATATTTGTGATACATATTGGCTATATGACATAGATAAGTAACAATCTCCCTGTGGCTGAGTTTATTCATATGTAAGATGAGAATGAGAATAACCCAGAATTGCTGTATCAAAGGGATTTATCAAGTGAGAAAAAATGTAAAGTGCTTTATAAACATTAAAATGTCATGTAAATATTAATTATTGCTATGAATCACTCCAAAAGCTCCTCTAAACTTCTATATTTCCATTCAGAAGACAACCATATTTCTAGTTAACTAGATTTACAACTTTAAAATCTTTTTTGACTCTTTCCTCTCCCTTTACCTTACCCTTGCCCTCCATATTCAATCAGTTTCCAAATCTTGTCACTTATATCTCAAGAATACATCTCATATCTGTCCCTTTCTCTCAATTCATTACCGTGTCTATTATAATAGACTTCTACTTACTTTTGTTGTTACCAGTCTCTCCAATTCCTCCTCCATGCCCTGTATCGTTATTGTTTACGCATTCCATTATCAGGGGAGAATCAAAAATAACTTTTGTGAGGTTCTCAAATCAGAAAGTTCTATCTTCTCCTCTTTTGTCATCTATATCTCCTATAACACAAGACTAAACCCACAGCAAACAATAAATATCCATTGATTTAATTCCAGCATCATTCCCGTTTCTATAAGAACAAATATAATGAGAGAGATAAAAATAATATTTTCTTTCCCTGACTTTGCCTCAGACCCAGAGGAAGTTTAAAAAAAAATGAGCTTTTCCTGGTATCTGGAAGGAATATTTTGCCTTACTCAGCAAAACTCTGAATTACACACCAGAATAAGACGTATCTACTGAGAAAATAAATCTTTCCATTTTCTGCTACAAAAAAGTTAAAGATATCCAGGAGCTATATTTCAAAGACAGAGATTCTCTAGAAGATTGTTTTAGCTTCTCCCTCTCTCTCTCTTCCTCATCACCCAGTCAGGTTGTGAGCATGCTGTGATTAAAAGTGCTTTTTTAAGAAAAAAAATCAATTCATTTATATTCCTTCAAGCTGCTATTTTCATTATTACCTACATATTGAAAGCATGTCTTTTTTAGGCTAGAAGTGACTAACCCTGCTACAAAGAAAAACAATTTTCTCCAACCTACAAGTAATCACATATGAATCCAGAAATTAAATGGCAATTTGTTATTAAGAAATGAATGTTCTTGTTAAAAAAATTTTTAATGCAATTTTGTGTTGGGACAATTTTTACACGTCTGTCTGACTCATTATTATCTATTAAGAACATATGATTCTCTCAATATATCTTTCCAAGCATGAAGATTATCTCTTAATTAATTAATATTTTGGATTATGATGATTTGAATTTTCACGTTGGATTTTAATTTCTGTCTCTTCATTTGAAACATTGTTTTAAGCTGCTGATATGTATGTATATATATGCACTGCTTTTATATTTTTCATTCTATCAAGAAATTCCTTTTAAAATATTATGTTAATACTTTTGTTTTTATATTCATTTTCTTTTAGATCTACCCATTGCACATACCTTATCCATCATCCCATTAATGAGCCTTCCATTGCAACAAGAACAAGAACAACAACAACAAAAAATTACAGAGACCAACTGACACAACATGATATCCCCCAATAGTCCTTCACTTTGCCAATAAAAAAGGAGTTCATGCTATTTTGGGAAGAAAATCTTTCATAAAGTAGATAATTTGGTAACTTATTAGCCAACAGACAAGGCACCATTCCTAAATCTGCTTCTGCATCTATAAAATGAGAGAGTTGGACAGATGGGTCTCTGAAGTCTCTTCTAACTTGATCTCCAATTCTATGATCCCAATGGTATTGGTAAGTGATCAGGGATCAGAGTTTGTCCCAATCAAAGGTCACAGTAGTAAAGTGAATGTAACAATATTGGAAAAACTGGACTGAACCTGATATTTTGTAGAATACACAACTTTTTTTTCCTCTGAGATCACTGTTCATACGGATATTCCTTTTCTCTGAATTCTTTAAAGCAGAATTTCTCATATGTTTTCCAGAACTCTAGATCAGAATAAGGAATATTTCTGTAATGAAATTCTAGTTCTATGCACAAGGACTTCAAAAACATAAATGGAAAGAAAATCCATAAACAAAACAATCTAGACAGTGACATTACAATGACCAACACTTCCTTCAAAAAAGATACATGAGAATGCACTTCTCCCTCTTCTTTGCAGAAAGTGGAGGCTATAGATATGGAATACTGCATATTATGTCACACTTTTTTCAATATTTAAATTAATATTTTCCCTTTTTTCTTGATTAAAAGAGATAGTTCAGGGCAGAGAGGAGGAAAGAGACATACTTTGAGAAATATGTGTGATGTAAAAAAAAAAAAAAAAGATACCAAAAAAAGTTTTTAAAAAGAAAAATTCTTTATACTAGTAGCATTTTCCTTTCCAGAGTATTAGCCAAGAAATTGCATCTGTCTGAAAAGCAGCCTCCCCTTTAATCCTCCACTGATGTCTCATCAAGGCATAAAAATGACACCAAATTCTGAAAGTCCATGCCAGTAGAATATAAGGTTTGGCAGATTTTATCAAACTGGAAATTATTTTATTAAAAACACGTCAACAGATTGGGTCTGCTATCCAAGAACCAACCCAGCTAAGTAAAGAGAGGCTCATCACCAGAAGGCTAGCCATGAAGTGATGAATTCTCTGCCCCTGGTGACCTATGAAGAAGATAAAAAATTGAATAAATGGCTTTGGGCCTTACACAGTCTCCTTTCATTTCCCTCCTAGTGACAATGGTACAATGTTGAAAAGGGGAAAGGAAAACACTAAGAATCACTAAATTCCCAAATCAGTTATATACATTAATCTAACTGGTGGCGTTTTAAATGTAAAAACTCTGTCCAATAACCAATGAATTTCTACTCTGTTGTTAGATTGAACCACTTCATTATTGACATTCTTGCTATATACATCAACACTTTTGGTTACGTAAGATCTCTAAATACTGAAGAATTCATCCAACTATGGAAGATTAGAGGGCCTTTTCATGGAGATGCACAGCAGAGTCAAGAGATCAGCTTTTTAATTCATGTAGAAACCAAGTGGATTATAAATTTATGGTGCAGACTATCAGTTCCATTGATTGAGAAGGGCTTGCATCTGTGATTTCATTGGAATACAGAATTCCAGAATCAAGAAACTTCCTCTGCTAATTCAGATCAATATGTTCTCTACAACTTCAATTCCTAGAGTTTCCCAGAACAAAGGGGGCAAATATGCTGCTCACAGCCTACATGAGGCTCACAACACTCCCAAGTACCAAACCATATTAAAGCCCAATTGGGAAATATTTAACAAAATAAATATAAAAATACAATAAAATATATAATATTACATTTTAAAACTAAGTCCCCATCCTCCTTTTCTATTTTAGTCTGATACCCAAGCTTGGGGAATGGCAAGGTTTGCGTGACTTATTGGGTCACTTGCCCAACATGTTTTGGAGATGGGACTTCAGCTCAGATCTCCTCGGTCTGGAGACTAGTCCCCTCCACTATGCCATGTTTCTTTTCTACTATGAGATGGGAAGAACATTAAATTCAGGCATCAAAAATATCGGGGCCTAGAATTGAATAGGAGATGAGTGGAATAAATTGCATTTGAAAAACCACATGGTGCCTTCAACAATTCTAAGATTCTCCTTGACACAAAAGTCTATTTCTTCAACAGCAATATTCTTTCAGTGATATTAATTATGTGACTGCCAATCATGGCACACCATGATCTCTGAGGAATCTATACTGCAGGTGACCTAAAGAGCAGTGTTCAGAGCTACACAGTAAGTGGAAGACTGTAGTATAATAGCAATAATTATTGTACAAAAGATATGGCGTAAAAGATATCCATTAAGGACATGTAGGTTAGAAAAAGAGGAAAACCATTCAGGTAGCAACATAAAGGAATAATGAGCAGTCCAAGTGTTACACTTGTGTCCATAAAATGCTAAAAGACCTAGTAGAAGTTCTCCAGTGTGTCAGGTAAATGCTTTTTAGAGGATTTACTAAAGAACATGTACAATATAGGATAAGAAGTCATAGGTGAATTGCAATCTGCACCAATAGAAGTATCCAAAATATTCAGGTATCCAAGTATGCAAGAGATAAAAGAAAAAGGGGAGACTTGGGTTGATATGTCTGAGGGTAGGCTAATTTAACAGGGAAAACAGAAGAGAGGGTATATACGCAATAAAGTTCTTAAGAAAACAAGAACTTGTTGATTCCCAACCTTTTGGGGGCTTTTACAATCTCAATGGAAACTTATATTAGTAGAGGAAATTTTTTTACCAAGAAATTCCTATACCAAAGAAATCAAAGTCTATTTTCTCTAATATATATATATATATATATATATATATACATATATATATATATATATATATATATTGCCAATAACAACAAATAATTAAACACGTGAAACCTAATGCGACAAGGTTATAGTTTTCTACCTGTCATGTATGTGTGTGTTTGTGTGTATGTGAGTGTGTGTATGTGTGTGTGTTTGTGTGTATATATATACACACACATAATTCTACTATGCTGGAGCTCTTCAAGGGCAAGGTCCATATTTCTCTGTCTCCTCTATTATGTTCATCTACTGAGCAGAAAGAAGATATTTAAGAAATATTTACTGATTATTTGCCCAATGAAACATTAAGAGAAGACTGGCATAATAGGTAAGATGTTGTTCCTGGAGTCAGGAAGATCTCTTCAAATCCCGTTTCTGACACTTACTATCTGTGATCATGGTCAGATAAACTTGAGTTAAACATGAGTATTTAAAAGTATTTTTTTGGCATGGACAATTTCTTTGTATAACAACTCTCATTTAAATTCAACAGACATTTATCATAAGCTACATTCAGTGCTGGTGTTAGGTGCAAAGAAATCCTCAGGGGACTTAAAGTTCACTGGATGAGATAAAATTAAATACATAAATATCTATAATACAAGATAAAATGTAATAAATATCACAAAAGTACAACCCGCTATGGAAGTCCAATGTACCATGGGGAACAATCCCAGAAGAAGGGGATTTCAGAGAGAAAAGGGAGGGTACCTCAGAAAATTTTGTGAAGGAGGTGGCCTTTAAGGTAGTCCATGAAGGAAGGGTAGGATTTCTGCAAAAATTGAGGGAAAGTACCCAGATTTAAGGACCAGCAGGAAAAAGAACTAATGAAGCAATTAAGTGTAAAGTACTGGAAGACCTATTAGGCAAATAATAAAAAACATATAGGGAAATAGTCAGAAAGAACACTTAAAATAGGTTCTGGCCTTATTGTGAAAGATCTTAATATCAGGCTAAGGAGTTACAATTTAGCCAGGGAAAGTTTTTGAAGGGAGAATGGCAGGAATTGAACATCTAGAAGACTAATTTGCCAGAAACTGTGAACAGGATGGGTTTATTTTAATGTTATCTCCTTCTAAGATTTAATTTTTTTTTCTTAATTGAGTAATTCTTCAGAAAATACAGTGCTGAATGTTTGTGGCAGCCCTTTTTGTAGTGGCTAGAAACTGGAAACTGAATGGATGTCCATCAGTTGGAGAATGGCTGAATAAATTGTGGTATATGAAAATTATGGAATATTACTGTTCTGTAAGAAATGACCAACAGGATGATTTCAGAAAGGCCTGGAGAGACTTACACGAACTGATGCTGAGTGAAATGAGCAGGACCAGGAGATCATTATATACTTCAACAACAATACTAGATGATGACCAGTTCTGATGGATCAGGCCATCCTCAGCAACGAAATCAACCAAATCATTTCTAATGGAGCAGTAATGAACTGAACTAGCTATACCCAGAAAAAGAACTCTAGGAGATGACTAAAAACCATTACATTGAATTCCCAATCCCTATATTTATGCACACCTGCATCTTTGATTTCCTTCACAAGCTAATTGTACAATAATTCAGAGTCTGATTCTTTTTGTACAGCAAAATAATGTTTTGGTCATGTATACTTATTGTGTATCTAAGTTATATTTTAATATATTTAACATCTACTGGTCATCCTGCCATTTAGGGGAGGGGGTGGGGGGGGGTAAGAGGTGAAAAATTGGAACAAGAGGTTTGGCAATTGTTAATGCTGTAAAGTTACCCATGTATATATCCTGTAAATAAAAGGCTATTAAATTAAAAAAAAAAAAAGAAAAAAAAGAAAATACTGTGCTTCAATTTTCTCTTTAATTTTCCTTATTTCCTATGGAATTCTTCAAAATTTCACTTATATACAGGCAATTTAAAGGAAATTCTACTTAAGGACTTATCTGCTTATCTTAAACCATATCTGTGTTTACACACTCTACTTTAAAAAATGGCATCCATAAGCTTTTTATCATTGGGTTGAACACATACCAGTATTGAATTTGAAGGTACTGTTGGTCCAAGTTTCTCCCGTAACTCAAGTGCGCATGCATCAAGGCAGGGCTGGGACCAGGATTTTTTAAGTATGTGCAATAAATTCATCCCAGAACCTAAGAAGTGAAGTTATGACAACATGAAATAATCACCTTGAAAATGACATTTTATTAAGCTGTATAAGAGGATAAATAACTGTTATGACCTTTGAGACTGAGCTTCTTTTTCACTGAACACACAAAACTGACCTTCAAGAATCTAAAACACATATTTTGACCGCATAGGGAATTTTGCCCAATTCTCAATGCTATCTTGAGGAAGTTCCTTCTAACTACTCCAAATCCTTCTCAAAACCACCCTCAAATATGGGATGATTTTCCCCACTGTACAAGACTTATACAGGAATAGGAATCAGATTTGCAATTTCACTGGTATAAGGAACATCTTAGTAAGGCAATGTACTTTAGTATCATCTCTGAAATTTAGTTTTAAAAACTCACCTAGAGCACTGAGAAATATCTCAGCAAATAAGGGCTAGAGTCAGGATTTGAACTTGAATCTTGGTTTCAAGACCAGTTCTATTCACAAAGTCTTATTAACTGTTTTTACTCCCTGTATACAAAACTTTTTATATTCATTTATTTATATAGTTTGCATGACTAAATACTATCCAATAACAACTCTATTAATTAGGATCTTGTTTAAACTTCTATTTAGAAAGTTAAGATATTCCTTTAGATAATATGTGTCCAGGAGTAAATTAAAATCTTTTCTAATTTTACAAGTATGTTTGAATTTTTTGCGTTAAATTCAAAAGTTAGACTTTTAAAGTTTGTTTGACTTTTTGTCTAAATAGTTTGAATGCCAGTTAGAGAAGTGACCAGTTCTCAGATGCCTTAGTTTGTGTGGTTCATTATTTATAAACTATCAATTATGACATTGTATAAGTGTCCTAAAGTTGTATACAAGTTTATTTTTCCTTCTTAGGGAAAAACTAGCTGATTGTCATTGTCTGCCAAAGGGTTGAGTGCTATTGGACAAGGCTGTCTTCTCTATTGATCTTTTCCCCGCACCCATGTATGTACAGACAAATCTCCCTTTGGAGATAGAACAGTGTAAAGCACTGACTGTAGAATAGGTCTGTCTGATGGGAAGGGAAATGTGTTCCTGAAAAGCTGGTAACAGCCACATTCCAAGTGTGGAGGCCACTGAAGAGGGAGTAGTTCTACTTGCCCTTCCACAAAGTCTCACATAGAAGGTAAACTTCAGCGATGTGACTAAAACCCAGGTCCTCTAACTAGAGGAATCTCTTTTCACAGGATTAGACAAACTGGCTAGAACTAACCCTTACAATCAACTCACAACATTCTTCTTACCTTTCCCTAATTCTACTTTCCTCCTTCATAGTCTGTAACTCTGATTCACTCACTTAACCTTCCTGAACATCTTTTTCCTCACCAGTAAAATAAGGAAAATGGGTTGTTAAGAGAGCCAAATGAGATTATGTTTGTACACCTAGTACCATCATTGTTATTCTTCAACTAAAATCCTTTTCTTTGCAGAAATGTGAAGTAAACCTGATTCATGTCTTCTGCTCTCTGGTTTTCTGCCTTTAGGCTAACAGAGAATCCTCTGTTAATTACCTTTTGTTTCCCCAGAGGGTAGAGGAAAGATTATTCATTAATATGCATCTCAAGTAACTAGTATATGAGAGTGAGACTCCAAGAACTCACGGCCATTGAGTCAACCCGGTCACACAGAAAACGATTTTCCTCGGCTGCCTTCATTTCCAATGCCTTCAATCAATAGTGCTAGAGCGCCATTAGTTTTTGTGTTTTAATTTCCTGCTAGACTGGAAACTCACTTTGCACCTTTCTGTACCCACACAGCTGCTGTGGATTTTGGTCATTGAAATGTCCCTAAGCAATGCTGCTATTTATGCTAGTGGACAGCTCTCAGCTCATGTCTGTACTATGACGTGTGTGCACTCTCATCCTGCCCATGCTATTTCCCTCTCCCCCGTATCAATAGCTGATTTTTCTCAGAACCTTAGGATTTCTGAGTTGGAAGGAACAAGCATTTCCTCTGTCATGGAGATAACAAATTGTTAACCAAGTCTTATTTAAAGTCCTATAGGAAAAGAATACTCATTATCTATCCAGGCAATGCATTCTACCTTAGGACAGCTGTAATTGTGGGGAAGGTTTTCTTTACAGTTAGCATGCACCTGTGATTTCTACCTACTGTGTTTGGTCTTGATTTCTAGGGCCAAAAAGTTAGTTCAGGGGTTCTCAACGTGAATTCCATTTTATTTTATTTTTAATTAAAGCTTTTTATTTTCAATATACATACATGAATAATTTTCAAAATTTACCTTTACAAAACCTTGTAGAGACTTGTTCTATATTCTCCTGCCTACTCCTCTAGATCTATTTACTCTCCTAAAATTCTCACTTTTGACCTTAGAACTGATCACCAGTTGATAAGATCATATGATACTCCATTGTTTCTGGACTTGGACCTTTTACCTTTCCCCAAGGCTGACTGATTCTCTCTTGGTCTGTAATCTGGGTAGAGGCTGCCATGCTCACCACCTAGTTCTTTCTTGAGGAAGAGACAAGACGACTAAGGTTGGAAGAGAATTTTACCCTCCCTTGTCATACACAGTTGAAAATGTGAATGGGAAATATCCTGATTATGATTAATAAAGAAACAGGATGGGCTCATTTTTAGCAATTCCTGAGAATAAGCTCCCTTCCTCCTACCCTCACTCCTAGACAGCAAGTAATCCAATATATATTAAACATGTCCAACTCTTCTATACATATTTCCACAAATATTATCCTGCACAAGAAAAATCAAATCAAAAAGGAAAAAAAATGAGAAAACAAAATGCAAGCAAACAACAAAAAGAGTGAAAATACTTTTGAAAATACTATTCAACCGAATTTTAAATAATATTTTGATTCTAATATTCAATATAATTGATTTCCTTTGTAATCTTATTTAAAACATTATTCTGAAAAGGAATGTATAAGGTTCAGCCTAATTTCTAAAACACATACACACACACACACACCAATTTTAAGAAACCTTGGCTCTAATTCCATTCCCCATATGATAGCCATAATGTTTGCTCTCATCTCTACCATAAGTGCTCTCTTCTCCAATATAAAGATCCTTAGTTCTAGTTAAGGACATGTGGTGTCTAAACTGCCAATAGGATCCAGATCTTTTGTCCCTCTAACCCAACATTCTCGCTATTATACTCAACTGTCCCTCAAATAATTTGGACAATATTATGTTGCTCATGGTAAGGGTTTTAATCTGTATTTTGAAAAGTAAAATGAAATAGAGGCATATAGTGAAAATTAAGCAATTAGGTTCTCTCATTAGAAGAAAGGGCCACTTTCAACTTTTATGTCTAAGAGACAGAAAAATTATATTCTAAAATAGGGTTAGAAAGTAGTTCTCTCTCTTAACTTTATGGTCCTAGTAGCCTTTTATTTTCATTGCCCTTCATTATGCCACACTGCGCACCCTGTGTTAGAGGAGTTGTATGTATTTGTCAGGACTCCCTTCTTGCCAATAGCAGGATGGATGTGTATAAAATCCTTCTGACAAATTAGCCTCTGTGACTCTGGGCAAGTAAATTTAACCTTGATTTGCCCAACAACCAACAACACAACACTTAGTAAATAAACATTAGATACATAGAACTGAAATAAAATGAATGATGATTGCCTTCAAGGTGCTTACATTTCCCCAGAGAATCTCATACTCTTCACTTAAAGTCAGTAGGGCACAGGTAGAAAAAAGCAACCAAGTAGGAAGTTGATGCCTGGATTCTAGTTCTAGTTCTGCTTTGCTACTAACTTTATTACCTTAAATCAGGCCCTCTTAAGGCTTTAATTTCCTCATGTGTAAGATGAGAACATTAGATAATCTCTAAGGGTCCGTCCAAACTAAGACTCTGTAACGATGTCTGAAGTTATTTATAAACTGATGATTTTTTTCTTCTTCCAGTACTTTCCCAGGTTGAGAAGTTAACTTCACAGATCTGGTATTTCCAGGGTCATTTTTTTTCCCCCAGAATTGGGTCATTTCCTTACTTGTCCCTATGGTGAAAAATGACATCATTAAACCAGAATTGAGGTTCTCCCATCTTAGCTATTATTACTACTCAAATTAAATCTATTTTTTTAATCCAGCTAGAGCATTGGGCTCAGTCACCTCCTAGAGTAATGACTTCCCCAGGCTCATTGCTTCCAGTGTATTTCTCACACACAATAAAAGTTAACTGATAATGGTACATGATGGAGGCATTTCCCCTCATTTGTTTTGAGTGACTATTGACAGCACCGACTTCCCCCATTCCCCATTCCCACTTTTCTTAAGTTCACATTTCTGCTACTTTGACAAGACTCCTTGTCAAAAGGCCATGATAGAATGACAACTAACATTTCAGAAATCATATCCAAGATTGCAGAACCATTGAAATGTCTTTGTTATGTTTATGCAAAACTCCCAAAATTCATGGGAAATAAACTGAAGAATTCTTGGGCTAATAAAACACTTCACTGCTCTGAGATGCAGTTTTTTAAGGTTTGTTTGGGTTTTTTTTGAGCTTTAGTTTACTAACCTATAAAAATGGGACAATAATGCCTATCCTACATACTTTAGAGGATCATGTACTGAAGATCCAATGAAATAATTCATGCGAAAATACAATGAACCTTTATGAATAGAATTATTTATAGAAAGTTTTGTTGCTATTTACTGTCAGGGATGGTTATACTGATGAGAATTCTGGATCAACTTATGGCTGAACCAGCTTATTCTCAGGAATTGCTAAAAAATAAACCCATTCTGTTCCTTTATTAATCACACTCAGGATATTTCCCATTTCCATTTTCAATTGTGTATGCCAAGGAAGAATAAAACTCTCTTAAAACCCTAGTCATCTAGTCTCTTCCTCAAGAGAGCAAAGGATGGTGAACATGACAGCATCTACCCAGATAACAGACCAAGAGAGAATCAGCCAGCCTTGAGGAAAGTTCCAACTTAAGAATCAATGGAGTATCATATGATCTTGTCAAGTGGTGATCAATTTTAAGGTCAAAAGTGAGAATTCTAGGAAAGCAAATAGATCTAGAGGAATAGGCAGGAGATACAGAATAAGTCACTAGTGTGAATGTGGGGAGTTGTGGATAGAGAAGGGGAAGAGAGAGAAGGACCACACATAGAACAAGATGAGGAAAGCACTCAGGAGAAGGAAGTATCTTTTTTCTGGTGGGGGCATGTTGACCCTTACCCTTCTTAGATAAAGTAAGTAATAGTTCTGGGACAGGACATAAATCATACAGGATTAAATGGTTAACACAGTTTGAAGTGTAATATATTTTGAAATTTTTAAATGTATGGTGATTTGAAATATGTGCCAGGTGGGAAAATCCATATTTAATCAGAACTTTGAGAAATATTAAATCAGATTTTCTTATTCCCATTAAAAAAAGATATAACTTTTCTGATTTTTAATTCATTTATGTGCTTGGTTTGCTTCAGTCTTTGCTTTCTATAAACATATGACTACAGTTAATGAGATGGCATTTTTTTTTTGGAATATCACAGAATCTTTAACTCAATTCTTCCTTGGACTCCTAGATACACATTTTATATCTCAGGCTTGTTTCACATTAGCTTAGTTAGTCCTTAATAATTTCATACCATACCCCTTTCATCTGATGTTGCTGTTCAGTTTTATCCAACTCTTCATGATCCTGTGGACCATACTGTGTAAGATCTGGGTTGTTTTTGTTTTGACAAAGATACAGAAGTGGTTTGTTATTTCCTTCTCCAGTGTATTAAGGCAAATCAATGTTAAATTACTAGTCCAGGGTCACAGAGCTAGCAAGGGCCTGAGGCTAGATCTGAACTCAGGTCTTTCAGACTCCAGACCAAGCATTCTATCCAAGGAGCCATCCACTTGCCTCTTTCTTCTAATATACATACACCCTAATGCTTCTAATCATATTTTTAATTAAAGAAACATTATGCCAGCTCTAGCACAAAATAGGAGTTTGCTAAAGGCTTAATAATTGATTCTATCATTGATAAAGAGGCATCTGGCAATGAAGTATCAGAATGAGCCTTCTAATTCAGAAGGAATAGTATTCTACTAGGGAGCTGAAAGATAGACAGACAGAGATAGAGAAAAAGACAGAGGCAGAGACAGAGAGACAGAAAGAGACCAAAATATACAGAGAGATGAAATGACATAGACAAAAAAAGAAAAACAGAGAGAGATATACAGAGAGACAAAAATAGAGACAGAGAGAAATAGAGAGACAAAGACAGAGACAGAAAGAGAGAGACAGAGAGAAACACTCACAGGGAGACAAAGACAGAGATAGAAAGAGTTACAAAGACAGGTGGAGAAAAACAAAAAGAGAGACAAAGAGACAGAGATAGAGAAACAAATAGAAAAAGAGACAGAAATACACAGAGAGACAAAAACAGAGACAAATAGAAAGACAAAGACAGAGACAGAAACAGTAATTTTTGATAAAATAGAGAAGTTGAGATCTGGTGAGGTTAAAAGAGATTCCTTACCACAGCATCTTTCAATGACACTTGCACTTAAAAAAATTGAACTCTGGGGAAATTACTCCCAGCCAAGGAGTATGCAAAGATAAAAGAACTATGATGAGTTTCTGACCATAATTTAGAAAACAGTTGAAGTGAGAGACTCAGAGGAAATAGTAAAAGACAAAAAAATTAAAGTCCAATTTGCCATTATTCAGCAAAGAGTTGAAAAGAGACATTAGCAGACAAAATAGAAAAAAAGATCCAATGACTCATCTCCTAACTATGTGATACTTTTCCTTCCTGGGGCTTTTGTCTAGGTTATACTTCTAACCATAAGTACTCCATGGGACTCTGTTCTGGGCCCTCTTCTCCCACTATACTATTTCAGTGGGTGATCTCATCAGCTCCCACAGATTCAATTATCATATCTATGCTGATGATTCGCAGAGCTACTTAACCAATCTTAACCTCTCTGTTTAAAGCCCAGACTCTCATCTCCAGCCACCTAATGGACATCCCAAACTGCATTTCCATAGAGAAATTCAACTCAACATTTCAAAAACTGAACTCATTATGTATTCTCTCAAATCCTCCTCTGCCATTCTTACACTTTCCTATCATTGTCAAGGTCACTGCCATTTGCCCAGTCACTCAGACTAACAACCTAAGTGTCATCCTTGATTGTCTTAACTTTATGATCTCCCATATCCGATCCATTACCAAGATCCATCAATTGTATCTTTGCAACACTTCTGATATACTCCTTTCTTTTGTTTTTTCTTCTTTTAAGTGACTTATCCAGGATCATACAATTAATAAGTGGATTTGAATCCACTTGAAATCCATCTGAAGTTGGATTTGAACCAGGAATAGTGCTCTGACCACTGGACCACCTAGCTGTCCTTATACTCCTTCTCTCCTCTGCCTCCTCCTGGGGAGGTGCAGGTCCTCACTACCTGACACTTGGATAATAGCCTGCTGATTGATCTCCTGACTCAAATCTCTCTCCACTCCAGTATATCCATCACTCAGTTATAAAAAATTAATATTCTTAAAGTTCAGGTCTGATATGACATCCCTGTATTCAATAAACTCCAATAGTTCCCTGTTACTTCTAAAATCCAATAGAGAATCCTCTGACATTCAAGTGTATCCCAGCCTTGCTGCTTTTTCAGGGTTTTTGGCCCTTCCTCACCTCTATTTCTCTGTGATGCCATATCACTGGTCTCCTTGCTGCACCTCAACCAAAACATTTCTCCTGACTGGCTATTTTCACTGACTGTCCTGTATGTATTTCTCTTTCTCTGTTTCTCTGGCTTTGTTCAAGTTCCAGATAAAAATTTTTCTTCTCTAAAAAGCTTTTCCAGGTCTCCCTTAATGCTAGCATCTTTCCTCTGCTGATTACCTCCAATTTATCCTGCACACTTCCTGTTTCTACATAATTGTTTACAGGTTGCTGCCCTCCAGAGACTGTGAGCTCCCCGAGGCCAGGAACTATTTTTTCCTTTCTTTGCGTCTCCCATTCCTAGCACAGTGTTTAGCACATACCAGGTGCTTATATAATGCTTGCTGACTGACTGAAATGGCAGGATTGATTTTAACTTAAGCTGTTCTCCCTTCTGGGATAGCTTGGCTGATAAAAAGAGAGTTTTATAGATATTGGCTGAAAAGCTTAGCTAAGAGACCTAACTGCTAAAGCTTCAGAGAATGAGAAAGAGGGTACTGGGGGAAGGGGATAGGGTTGCTAAGTATATCATTAGTTTATTTACATTGCTGTTTATTTAGAATATACTTTTCATCACAAAGTGTGTCAACCAACTGATACAAAGTTATATTACTGTGTTGGGGGGGGAACATTAGTTGGTGCAGTGGATAGAGCATGAGCTCAGAATTTAGGAGGACCTGAGTTCAAATCTGCCCTCAAACACTTAACACTTCCTGGCTGTGTGACTCTGGGCAAGTCACTTAACCCCAATTACCTCAGCAAAAAAAAAAAAAAAAAAAAAAAAGTAATATTACTAGGAACCCAAGAGTTATGGCTTAGAAAGGAGCCTCCCCATAAAATAATAGAATCTGGGGTAATTCACTAAGGAGACCCAGAGTGAGGTGGGGGAAGGGAGGGTAGGGAGGAAAGGAATGGAAGAATTCCATGAGCTATGCCATCCCACCTACTTAATACCAATAATAATATCAATGGAAGATGGGGCAAGATTCTGATAGTTAGACAAAGAATGAGAAAGATTTGATGACAGAGGAGGTACAAAAGATAAGGAAGATTTAGGCAGCCCTAAGTTCTAAGGCAATTAAAGGGACTATGCAGGAAGCAGATGGCAAGAAGAAGCAAGTATGCTCACATTGCAAGTTTAACTATGGCCTACCCTGTGTATAACTAAATATAAAAGAGTAAGAAAAAAAAAGACAAAATAAAGTTTTAGAGACAGGGATAAGAAAAGGAGGAAGAGGAAAGCACAGGAGCAATAAAAGCAGAAATTTTTGTTAAATCTTCATTTATATACAGGGACAAACACTTTGTATTCATTTGGCTGGAAGTCTAGGAAATATATTACAGATGCTAAATTCAGTTAATTTACTATTTTACTTTATACAATTGCTTTCCATTCCAAAGTCCTTTACATTTTTCTAAATTAAGAGAAATCTCTAATCAGAACACACATACAGTATACTCATAAAAATCAATAGACACAAGCATATCTTATAAATGAATGCATACAGTGCAGTGATAAATAAAGTAACTATCACTAGAGGGGCTACCGTGGTGACCAGCATGTGCCAACCAGTTATATCCCAGACCTGAAACTTGGAGCAGGGAGAGAGATCAGCCTGTTAGTATTTTTGTCGATATTATCTTTTAAAAGACCCAACTCTGAGCAAAGATTCAGCTGCTGAATTGGTGGAACAATCAATATGTATAAATCCTAATTGAAAAAAAAAATGATTCTCATTATTCCAAGGAGAGGCTTAGGAGGTCTGAAAGAACATTAGTTACTTCATACTGGGGACTATATGACATACATGCAGGTGAGGATAATATACAGCAGCTAGGTGAGATGATAGATGGAGCTCTGGGCATGGGATCAGGAAGACTCATTTTCATGAGTTCAGATCCAGTCTCCAGAGACTTACTAACTGTGTGACTATGGGCAAGTCACTTAACCCTGTTTGCCATTACTCCTCTAGTTGGTTTTAAAAGGCTGGAGAAGGAAATGACAAACCATTCCCATATCTTTGCCAAAAAAAGAAAAAAGAAAAAAACCTCGAATGAGGTCACAAAGAGTTAAAAATGACTGAATTAAATAATAATAATAATAATACAATCACAGGAGTGATAGGAGCAAAAGAGAGCTGGAGAACATGTTCTAGAAAAGTTTGTAGAGAGAGTAAACATTTCCATCTGGGAAGATCAAGGGAGAAAGGCTTCACTGAGGAAATGGCTACTAAATTGGGGCATTAAGTAAAACAAGGCAGAATGATAAGAAAGTATATTCCAGGCACAGGAGACCAGTCTGTGTGAATATATACAGGCGATTTTTTGAGTTCAGAGAATAGCTAAAAGTCTAGTTTAAACATCAACAAAATATATGAAAGTACTTTTGGAAAGTAGATTGAAGGGAGCTTGTGAGGTTAGGAGTCTGTATTTCATTCTACCTAAAAATGGGGAATAAAAGAATCATTTAGGAAAACCTGGATTTTACCCTAAATACCCAGGTGATTATTACTATGTAACTTCACCCCTAGGTCTTAGCTTCCTCATCTGTAAAATGAGGATAAAGAAAGGGAAGATGAGTCTAAATCTCACTGAGTTGGGTTTTTTTAAAATCAGTGTTTGAAAAATATGAATCCATATATCATTCATTTCCATTGTTACATTTATGATCTCTAGGTTAAGACTCCAGTGACTTCATCTTTAATTCTGATGTTTCTTGAGTCCTAAAATTACATAATGACATGCTGGACATTTCTTCTTGAACATCCAGAACAGATTCAACATGCTCAAAACTAGATTCACCTTTCTCTTCCTCTCCAGCATCAAGCCTCCTTTATCATCTATGTTCCCTTATTTTTGTTAATAGATCTAGAATTCTTCTAGTTACAGACTCAAAGTTCTGGGACCATCATTCCGTATAATGGAATCATAGATTTAGAGCTAAAAGGAACTTCAGAGGCCATCTGGTCTATCTCCTTCATTTGCTAGAAGAGGAAACTAATACTAAGTAGGATTAAGTAATTTGTTCAAGGTCATATAGGTAATAAGTAGCAGGAGTAAAATTTGGGCACAAGTCCTGAGTCTAAAATCAGTGCCTCTTAGCACCTCCTTCCTAAGTCATTTTTTTTAACATATAAATTTTCCCAAGTCTTTTATTCCTCATGCAGCCTAATTGAAATTTCCCAAACATTCCTTTTGATAAAACTAGATTACCATCTTTAAAAAACAAACAAAAAAACGAACTTTATAAAAGTAAACGCAAGTAGCTTGAAAGAGCCAAGCAATGAATACTTAGTGCTTACATGATGAAGTCAGGAGAAATGATAATTTTTTGTAAATCCCACCTACAAATTAGGGTAATTGAGAAAACAAAGGAAGATAAGCTCCGGTCTAAAGTGTTTCAGAACACTTACCCAAATAAAAGACAGAAGAGGATTGTGGTTCATCCCTTCATATTTGTAGAGCACCAATGACATCATGAGATGAGATCTTCATTTGCATGTGAATTTGGATTTAAGTAAGGCAGAGTCACACAAAGTCACTGATTTCACTTTTATCCAATTTCAGAAGCAAGCCAAAAGTCATGGGATGCAATGGATAACCTAAGCATCTTCAACGTCTTACCAAATTCTCAGCATTCTACAGCTACTTGTTTCAGCCACATTCATGGCCATTGGGACAGTCATAGACTTAATATTTCTTAAAATGAGGGTGCCACAGGTGAAGATCATTCAAAAACAAAAGCAAAAGTGGAAAAAGGAGTTATCTGAATGGGGGAGAGGGAAAATATGGTAAAAACAGATTAAATTAATCAAAGGAGTGAACCATAAGGAGAAAGAGAAGAAGAGAATTTCTGAAATTAAAGGTAAAATAAGATTTTTTTTCAAGAAAAACAAACTATAGCTACTGAAAGTTGATAAAAAGGGGAGGAAGGGCAAGATTCAATAATTTGGATCATGGCTCAGAGGGATAGAAAGGAGGAAACTGCTCATAGTCAAACAAACTACAGATATCAAGCACCGATTTCCTTCTTTTTTTTCCCCAAGAGGGTAGAGAAAGAAATGCTATATAAAATTTATTGGAGAACAAAACAGATAATCATAACTACGAATGGGAATAAGATGTATTCATGAATAAAATGGAAGAGGATGGCATAATATATTAGAAAGCAAATGCAATAATTTGTCCTATATTAGAAATACACTGAAAAATATAAAGATTCATGTGGAACTAAAAGGATTTGGATTAGAGTTTTTATGCCTCAGTTAAATCCAAAAAAGTAGGAGTAGAAATCATGAATTCAGATTAGACAATGGTAAAAATAGATATGTATAGGAGAAAAAAAAAATGAAAACTACATTTTGCTTAAAGGCACCACAGAGAATGAAACAATGCAAAACTAAATCTCACATAGCATATAAATACTTAAAGAAAAGCTTATTGAATTTTTTAAAAAACCAAGAAGCTTATATCTCAAATAGTAATCAGTAATCTTTGTTTCGAAACAAAGATTACTGATTACTATTTGAGATATAAGCTCATTTAACCAAAGATAAACAAGAAAGAAGTTAAGGATCTAAAAAGATTTTTAGGAAAATTAGATATGATAGATCTTTGATAATCACGAATAGGAATCTGAAGAAATATACATATTTTTCTGCATTACTGAGAAACTTTTTAAAATGGTTATAAAAGGGTCAACTCAATATAGCAGAAGCCCTTCTTTCTCCACAGTAGTTAGCTACATCCCCTGACATCCCAGCAACTATGTAAAAATGACCAAAGAAACAGGACCACCCCAAGCTATATCTCCTTCAGTGAAACTGAATAATTGGTGAGCTAAAAAAAAAAAACAAAAAACTCAAGTTGCAATGAATCCCACCAAGAGAGTCTTTGAGACCAAACATCTCATTGGTTGCCTTCCACATAACTTACCAAAAATTGAAGTAGTCTAATTTGTAGCCAAGGCAGTAGCAGTTTAAAAGTAACATTTAAGCTATTGGGTAAATCTGCACATTCTGAATATTAGGATGTGTCTGAAGGAAGGGAAATGAACATTGTACTTTTTAAGTACTGTAAAGAAGGAAAATGCAATTCTTGTCCTAGAGAATAATTTTTTTTAAATGGCAACATGAAGAAATGATGACAAAAAAGAATCTACAAACAAATGTAGAAAATTAAATATATTCTTTAAAGATCATAATATAGTAAAAATCATTATCAAATAAAGGAAATGAGAACAAGGACATTCATTGACTTAACACTTATCAACCCAATCCTAAATCATGAGTGAAGTAAAAAAAAAACTATATTAAAGGGGCAGCTAGCTAGGTGGTACAGTGAATAGAGCACCAACCCTGAAGTCAGGAAGACCTTAGTTCAAATCTGATCTCAGAGCAATTTGGAACTATGCTCAAAAAGTTATCAAACCGTGCATACCCTTTGATCCAGCAGTGGTACTACTGGACTTATACCCCAAAGAGATACTAAAGAAGGGAAAGGGACCTGTATGTGCCAAAATGTTTGTGGCAGCCCTGTTTGTAGTGGCTAGAAACTGGAAAATGAATGGATGCTCTTCAATTGGAGAATGGTTGGGCAAATTGTGGTATATGAATGTTATGGAATATTATTGTTCTGTAAGAAATGACCAGCAAGATGAATACAGAAAGACTTGGAGAGACTTACATGAACTGATGCTAAGTGAAATGAGCAGAACCAGGAGATCATTATATACTTCAACAACGATACTGTATGAGGATGTATTCTGATGGAAGTGGATTTCTTCATTAAAGAGATCTAATTCAGTTTCAACTGATCAATGATGGACAGAAACAGCTACACCCAAGGAAAGAACACTGGGAAATAAATGTAAACTGTTTGCATTTTTGTTTTTTTTCCTGGGTTATTTTTACCTTCTGAATCCAATTCTTCCTGTTCAACAAGAGAACCGTTCGGTTCTGCACACATATATTGTATCTAGGATATACTGTGGCATATTTAACATGTATAGGACTGCTTGCCATCTGGGGGAGGGGGTGGAGGGAGGGAGAGGAACAGTCGGAACAGAAGTGAGTGCAAGGGATAATGTTGTAAAAAATTACCCTGGCATGGGTTCTGTCAATAAAAAGTTATAATTATGAAAAAAAAAATCTGATCTCAGACACTTACACAGACACTTCCTGGCTGTGTAATCTTGGGCAAGTCACTTAATCCCAATTGCCTCAGCAAAAAACAACAACAACAAAACCTAATTAACTACTATAAATAAATATTATATCAAAAATATAGAAAAAACTAGGCAACATATCAAAATTCATAAGATGCAACTAAGAAAAACCATAAAGGATTTTTCTTTTTAAATTTTAACATTATATTGGGGGAGAGAATGACCAATGAATTAGGCATATAACCTAAAAAGAAAACTAAAACTTTAAAAGGCCAGTAATAACACAAAAGTAGAAAATCTGAAAGTCAAGAAAGAACTAAATAAAGCTGATAAGGAAATTAATGATAGCTTAAAAAGAATTGATTTTTTAAAAATATTAATAATCTCAAATTAGCTAATATGATTTTTAAGGCAGAAAAACCAAACTATCAAACCAAAATGAAAGAAGGAAATTTACAATAAAGAAAAAACTAAATAAAAATTATCAGAACCTACTTTATGTAATCATAGGCAAACAAAATTGAAAACTTAAATAGAACGAGTATTTATTAAATATATATAATCTATATTTTTAAAAAAGAGAAAATAAAGAATCCAAATAATCTTACCTAAAAAAATCTGGCAAATTCTAAATGAAATTTTGAAGAAAAGCAAACCTAGTCTAGATTATTTTACAAATTAATGTCATCAAATATTTTAAAAAAAAAAATGTCTTCTACAACATCCCTAGCAGGTGGACCTCCAGCCTCAGCTTGAAAACCTTCAGTGCTGTTGCAATCTATTATCTTCTAAGACAGACCATTTCATTTTTGGGCAACTGTTTTTGAGGAAATATTTCCTTACACCAAGCTAACATTACCTCACTGCAAATTCTATTGCTTTTAGTTCTATCATTTCTTGCCAAACAGAAGGTGGGGAATGAGAGGGAATCTAATAGCTGTCTCAAGTGGCAGCCTTCTAATAATTAAAGACAGCTATCACATACTCCTATACAGTTTATTTCTTCCATGCAAAACAATACCAGTTCTTTCAATCAATCTTCAATAATTTGATTGCCAGTGCCTTTGCTATCCTGATTACTCTCCATTAATTGCTCTCAGTTTATCAGTGTCCTTCCTAAAAGATGATTCCAACAGTTCCAATGGTCTTGTGATGGAGAGAGCCATCTGCACCCAGAGAGAGGACTGTGGGGATTAAGTGTGGATCACTACAAAGTATTTTCACTTTTTTGTTGTTGTTTGCTTGCATTTTGTTTTTTCTCATTTTTTTCCATTTTGAGCTCATTTTTCTTGCACAGCATAATTGTGGAAATATGTATAGAAGAATTGCACATGTTTAACATATAATTGAATTACTTGCCATCTAGGAAAGGATTGGGGGAAAGGAGGAAGGAAGAAAAAAAATTTTGGAACACAAAGTTTTGTAAGCATAAATGTTGAAAACTATGCATGTGTTTTAAAAATAAAAAGCTTTATTAAAAAAAAATAATAAAGATGGTACCGAACTGAATATAATGCTCCAGATGTGATCTAACCAGGGCAGAGACTTGATATGCTGAATCTTGTAATGACACCTAAGATTTTATGGTTGCCATAGCAAACACATCTTAATCATATTTGTCTTAGTAAGTCACTAAAACCACCAGTTTACATAAGTAGAAGGCAATCACAGAAGAGATTTGAATGTAAATGTTGTGACTCTAATATCACTGTTCTTTCTACTATAATATTCTGCCTTCTACTTATTATAAAACCGTGGGTCCACAATAACTCTTCTCTTTCTCTTCCATCCTATTTATAAATCTCTCGAGATTGATTCTTAGGAATTTTTATTTTATGTTTGTGTTTTTTTTGTTTGTTTTCTTTCCTTTTTGTATTATTCCTTCCTTCCTGTCAAAGAACTATTAGTGCTCTCTAATAAACCAGGTAAAGATATATTCTTCAAGCCTTTTTTTTTTCATATCTTCTTTCAGGAATGTCAAGCAACACTTCCAGGATATATAACTGGTAATTGTCTCAGGTAAGAAAATAAGCAAAAAGTGATATCACAGGCCAGCAGGTCACTGACATTTACTTTTTCTCTCTATATCTTGTAACTCTAGATGAACTAACACTCTGTTTTTGTTCCTTCTGGAAACTCTCACAGAAAATGCCTGTTTCTGGACCTGTTTCCCAGTGCTCCTGGAAAGGCTGATAGCCCTGTTGGCCCCACTCTCCTGCCCCAGATGCTTGACCTCCTAAGCTGCAGCTGAGTAGGAGCAATCAGCAAAGTGTCAAGCCCTGCCTCATAAAACATTCACATACCATACCTAATGAAATCCTGCATAAGCCTCCCAGGCACTCATTCCACACAGTAATAAGCAGGAGAAATAGGAATCTGATGAGAATAGTCCACACTAGCCCACTCACTGACTGGCTCACACCTGTTTCCATGCCTTTTCGCTGGAATACTTGGTTGTGTTCAATCTCACAAGCTAGAAACTCAGTGTATGATTTCAAATGTTAGGTGGAGGGATAGAATGAATAATGTCTATACAGGTATAAATGCTTTATAATACTGAAAATTACGACCTGAGGTTATAATATTTGATACTTCAATATTCCAATGTTAGCAGTATGAGTAATCTTGCTGAATGAATCAATGACTATGTGAATGAATTAATGAATGAAAAAGCATTTATAAAACATTTACTATATGCTACGCTCGGTGGCTAAGGCCTGGAGATACAAGTATAAGCAAGTAAAATGGTTCCTGACCTAAAGGAGTTAACATTATAATGGGGAAAGACAACATACAGAGAGACAGAAAGCAGTGGTAGAAATATATGTATAGTAGTACCATTTGAAAAGGAGGAGAAATTCCATGTGGTAGCCTGGTTCTAGATAGGAAAATATGAGAGCCCATTACCCAGGGTCCCAAGAGCAGAATCCAGGTTCCAATGGGAGGCAGAGGAGAAGAAGTCAGGTAATATGGTAGCAGCCTAATTGCATGGTAGCAACATAAGGCAAAAAAACCTGGACATGAGGGGGCCAACAGCAAGTTATATTTTTCTCTCAACCTTCATGGAGCTTTCCAGTGTTGCTATTAATATTACAAGAGATCCAATGCTACACTTGAGCTGCCCATCTCTAGCTGCCTTGCTATAACATACCCACATTTTCTTAAGGTCATACTTAAATGACCTTGATAAGACTCTTAATGCCAATCCCTGGAATATCTTAGCATTGACAAAATATTACAGCCTACTTCTATTCAGCATGCATCTTTCTAATATTTTGAGGTTACCTATGATTATAATTTTTCTGAGATTATGGTGATTATCAAGAGAATATAGAAGTTAAAAATACAGACTTTTGCATAAGGGAACACTTTTGGAATCACTGACAGTGCTATGCAATTTCCCAAATGTGACATAGCTTGCTATTTAGTGGTTGTTCAGTTGTATCAGTCTTATCTGACACTTCATGATCCCATTTGGAGTTTTCTTGGCAAAGATATTGGAATGGTTTGCCTGTCCTTCTCCAGATCATTTTACAGATAAGGAATTGAGGCAAACAAGGTTAAGTACTCTTGCTCAGGGTCACAACCTAGTAAGTGTCTGAGGCCAGATTTGGATTCAGGTTTCCTGCCTCTAGCTCTGGCAATCTATCCACTGGGCTCCCTATTGCCAGCTTGCTTTTTTCCTTCTTTTTAATTCTAGGACCAATTCTTTATCAAACAGTGGTACTTCTTCAAGAACAAATTCTAATGAACTAGATTAAAGACACCTATTCAACTTTATATCTTAATATGGGAAACATATTTTAAAATCAACTTTTTTTTTTTTACCAAAATACTTCATTAAGCCAAAAACTTTTGAATGACTATGTAATTCAATGAAGATACTTGGTAATCTTCTGGGGTTTGATGCAATCAGAACAATGAAATCTGGGAATAGTTGCTGGGGACCTTAAAAATCTCTAGATCTCCACATTTTATTCTGTTCAAGACTTTTTCTACCATTCTAGTACATAGCTTAAGGTAGTCTGTTCTTGTATGTGATGATTCATTTGAAGTTTCTACTCAGATCATTAACCAAACTTATCTTTGAATTCCATCTGCTATAGTATCTTCTACAGTTTTAACATATGTATTTGCCACCTTGTCTAAAAAGAAACTTAAAAGGTACATTTCCCCTACCAAGTCAGCCTTCTCTTTCCATTCAACTAATGATATCCACAGAAGTATTTTATATTCTCTATACCGCTCAGTCAGTTATAATACTATGAAGATGTGGTCCACTAGAGCAAATAGTGATCTATCTCATAAGCTCCTCTGAGTTCAATTATCTTCACTATTCAAATGATTCCTATAACCACAAATCCAGCTCTAATCTCTCTGCTGAAATACAGTCATGCATCTCCAATTACCTATTGGATATCTGAAACTGGATGTCCCATATGTATTTAAAACTCAACATGCCCAAATAGAAACTCATAATCTTTGCTCCCCAAAAGTCCCTAATTTCACATTTCTGCATCTGTCAAGGAAACCATCCTAGCAGTCACCCAAATACACAGTTAAATGTCATCCTTGACTCCTCAATCAACTCACTCTGCTTAACCAATCTGTTGCCAGTTCTTATCATTTCTACTTTTCACAACTTCTCTAGAACATACCAGCATCTTTCTACTCATATAGTTATAAACTTAGTTCAGGTTTTCATTACCTCTTTGCCTATGCTATTGCAACAACCTTTCTAATTGGTCTTTCAGCCTCTAGATACTCTTCATTCCAAAACATTGTCCAAAGGGGTTTTCCTAAAGCATTGGATTGACCGTGTCACCACCCTTAGGCTCTAGTGGCTCCCTCTTGCCCCAAGTTCAAATATATAGCCTTCTGTTTGACAAGTAAAATCCTTCATAACTTGTCCCCTTCCTACTTTTCCAATCTTTCACCTTACACACTTTACAATTCAGTTACATCAACCTATTTAAAGTCCTTCTAACAGCTGGATACCCCATCTCCATGCCATTATATTGTCTATCTCCCATGCCCAGAATCTTCTGCCCCCTCACCTCCTCTTCTTATTTCTTTAGCTTTCCTTCAAGACTAGCTCAAATCCAACTTTCTGTGTGAGACCTTTCAGATTACCTTCATCTACATATCTTCCCCATAGCTAGTTATTTACATGTTGTCTCCCCCCAGTAGAATGAACTGCCAGGTTCCTATTAGAGAATAATGAATCCTCTGAAGTGGTCCCATATATTTGAATTCACACTATTCAAAGTTATCATTATGTAAAATATGGTAATTGCTTCCAACCCAATGGAAATATGCAGTGGGAATTCAAATAATGAAGTCACTTCAGGGGACTCATTATTCTAATTAGGACCTAGTTGTACCCTTCTTGAGGGCAGGGGTTATTTTTTCCCTTTCTTTGTATCCCTCACATTTAGCATAGTACCTGGTGCACTCTAAGGACTTAACAATTGCTAGCTGGCTGACAGACTGACTTACTGCTAATATTATAACAGTTGCTTTCTATTTTTTTGTGAAAGGATTCTCTGGGATCTTTTCTGTTTTGTTCTTGTGTGTAAATAATTTCAAAATAATATTTGTGTGTGTATGTATATATATGTATATACATACACACATACAAATACACACACATATATTATTTTTTAAATCAATCCTTAATTGCCTTTAAAATTGTACATATGAATGCCTTTTTAGTATGTGTGGTCAAGCCCAGCTACTCTTGGTGATTTTGTTTTCTGAAATATGAACACCATTTCTTTACATAATAAATGTGAAATGCTACAGTATGATACTCCGAATATTACATATGAATATAGAACATACTGAGGTGTTAGGAGTCCAAAGCAGTTCCACAAGGAGACCAAAGGATGATGTTGGAAGACTGGTAGATCATTTCTGCCTTCTATCTACTTTTATGATATTAAAAATACATAAGAAATAATAAGATGAAAGTAGAATATCTGCCTCAAATGCTGATTGAAGCAGATGCACTATATTTAACAGAGAGGCAATATGATGTGATAAAAGGAGTCCCATACTTGGAGTTAATTGAGACTTGGATTTAAAGCTTGGTTCCAGACTCACTAGCTGCATGATGCTATAGGATCCTATATCATTTATTTTATCTCAATAAGCTTCAGTTCCTTTAAGTGTAAAATTGGGAGATATAATATTTGTACTACTTATTTTTAGGATTGTTGTGTATTAAAAAATCATTGTTACCATTATCATTATTGCTATAGTTAACAATGAAGAGTATAAAATTAACTTTGGCTAAATGGATAATTATTTTCAATTGAGAAAAAAATTTGGAGTAGAGGGAGTTGATCCTTAGTTAACCAGATAATTGCTTCTACTTCTTTGTGTACTGTGATCATAGTAATCCTATTTTCCTATAAGCATGGCAGAAGTACTCCTAGAATAGGAAGTTCAGCCAAAATGAAGATAGATCTCAAATAGCTAATAAGAAATGATCAAACTTAGCTGATTTTAGGCTAATAGCAAGCAATGACTTTGATGGCTCAAAATGGAAACAAGATACCTTTTTGGCTTCTTTTTCTTCTACCACAGAAAAATCTAAATGCTATTCCAGATGTTGTTCTTTGATATCGCATATAACTTAATCCAAGCTATCTCTGAGTACTCTGAAGTCAAAATAAATCAGGCACAATTCAATTTACAACAGCACAGCCTTTTAAATGAAAGAGCAGTCACAGGAAAATTGAAATTAATTTTTGGCTTATTACCCAACACAACTGTCTGAAATAAAGTGATAAAACAAAGATAAAAGAACACCACCTTTCTCGAAAAGAGAAGGAACCTTTTAGAGACTTATCTTAAAGTCCTCTGAGGAGCATTAATAGGGAAACAGAGAGAGAACTGGAACAACCAGAATAATAACTTACATTTATGTAACTACTGTGTCAAAAAGCTTTATCTGTTTGATCTCATTTGAGTTTCATAACAACACTATGAAACAGACAGTCCAGATATAAGAATAGCCAGCAACTTCACAGTTAGAACCAGAGCTGGGAGTCCAACCCTGCATGCTGCAGAGAACCGAATGCTGAATCTGAAATCCAAAGCCCTGAGTTCAAGAGCTATCCCCATGACTTGGGTATAAGCTATCTAACTGGTCATGGCTTCAAAATTTGAGGAAACATTTTGTTGCTATTCAGTCATTTTTCAGTCATGTCCAACTCTTTGTGACCTTCTTTCGGGTTTTATTGGCAGAGATACTAGAGTGGTTTGATATTTCCATCTTCAGTTCATTTTACAGTTAAGGAAATTGAGGTAAACAGGGTTAAATGACTTGCCTATGATCCCACAGCTACTTATTATCTGAGACCAGATTTGAATCCTGAAGAGTTTTCCTTATTCCAGGCTGGCACTCTATCCACTGTGCCACCTAGCTGACCAAGGACTTTGGTGGCATTTATACAATGTTTTAAACATATAATTTTTATTACAAATATGATAATAATAAGGAGCATTTATGTAGTGTTTAAGGTTTACAAAGCATGTTATAAGTATTATCTAATTTTATCCTTACAATAGCTCTGAGAGGTTACTGATATTACTATCTCCACTTTACAGATAATAAAACTGAAGCAGAAGTTAAATGACTTTCTAGGGTCACAAAACTAGTAAGTATCTGAGTAGGATTTGAACTCAGGCTCAGGTCTTCCTATATTCAATTCCAATATTCTATCCATCTGTACCACTCAATGGGTAACCACAAAATATGGTTAACTAATTTATAGTTTTTCTAATATTAAATCAATCTTGTATTCCTAGGATTTACATTTGACTTGATCGTAGTATATAGTCTTTGTGACATGTTGTTTGAGACACTGTGCTATTTTGTTTTAATTTTTGCATCTATGTTCATTAGAGATATTAGCCTAAAGTTTTCTTTTTCTATTTAGATTCTTGCTTGTTTGTGTATCAAAATCATATCTGTGTCACAGAAGGAATTTGATGGGATTCCTTCTTTTGCTATTTTTGCAAATAATTTGGGTGATATTGTAATTAATTATTCTTAGAATGCTTGATATAATTGAATCTATATGGTCCTGGAGGACCACTTTGAAGTTCATTTTTGGCTTGTTCAATATCTTTCTCTGGAAATTGGGTTATTTAAATTCCCTATTATTTGTTCTGTTAATTTGGGTATTTTATTTTCTGAAATTGCTTCAAACCCAGATGGATTCACTAGTGGCAGAAGTTGCAAACCTTACTTGTCCAATAAAAATGGAAGAAATCAGGTGAGGGTTCTATAAGAGGTGATATTTGGGTGAAACCTGGAAGGAAATTAAGGGTTTGAAGAGATGGTGGAGAAGAAAAGTATTCTGGGAATGAGCAACATGCTATGTAAAAGCATAGAGAATGTTCTATAAGGGAGCAATAAGCAAATCAGTTTGGCTACAATGTTGGGTAGGTGACAGGAGCATTGAGAGAATAATTAAGAAAAGATAAATTGGAGCCCCCATTCTCTACATGATCAGGTATCCATAGAAACTCCAGAGGGTTAAGTCTGAACCAAGCCAATGAAAGTAATAAACTGAGCAGACAGGTAGACTTGAGTATAAAGCTAACATCTCAGAGATTTAGCCTACTCCAGGAAAGTACTATACACACACACACACACACACATGTGCATGCACACATGTAAGTTTATTCGTACACATGTATATGTATTATCTGTATACATACATACATATATAAATGTATTTTGCATGTATAAATGTATATTCAAATATAATTTTGCAACTTCCTGTAGTTCTATTTAGCAGTACATGAGCAGGAATACAGGAAGTCAATGATAAGAATAATCCAACACATAGGTTTTACGAGGCATGATCAATGATAGGACAAGGGAACCATATACATATACATATATGCTTACATATGATAAATATACTATATACATATGACATATTTATGAATAATCTTCCAGAGGTCCCAGGAATGCTAAAGTATACCAACTTAGAGACCACTAAATCCCCAAACTGTAGCTCTGAAATTTCCCTCAAACCCTCAGAATAATTCACTATTTTATGAATGTATTTTATTACATTTTCTCAATCCTCTCCTTATGCTGAGAACCTTTATTCCCTCTTCCTGAAATGACTTCTGCCTCTCATCCCCCAACATTCAAAGTCCTACCCCTTCTCCCAAGGTCCAGCTCAAAACTAAACTTCTCCATGAAGCCTTTCTCAATTATTTCTAAACTCCTATTATATTTATTATACAAACTGCTTTGAATTATAGTTGCATTGACCATCTCCCACATTCAAATGTGAACTTCTCAAGGGAAATTTTATCTCAGTAGCCCTTACAGTGTCTAGAATGATGGTTTGTGCATAATAATGATAAATAGTAGACAACTATCTATGGAATGAATAAAAATATGAACAATTGTCTACTGTATCTGAAAAGCCACAGTGCACATTGAGAGAGAGAGGAGGGAATAAGTATTTGTATAGTAGTTATTATGGTCCAGACACTTTACAAATATTATGTTTTTTGAACCTCAATGCATTCCTGTGAGGTTAAGTGCCGTTAAGTTTCCATTTACCATCAGGGAAATTGAGGTAGAGGCTAATTGACTTGTCCAGGGTCACATAGCTGGTGTCTATGGTTGCTCTTCTGGCTCTTCCTGACTCCAGACCCACCATTCTATCCACTGTGCCACCTGCCTGCTTGTAGAGAGCCAACAGCTACCACAGTACATAATATCAGAACCTTTTTCAATTAGACTATATGCCTCTTTAAGGCATCTCTATCTTTTATACTTTTTCTCTAGTCACAAAGCCTTGCACATAGCAGATATCCAGTAAATTTTTTTCCATCGCTGCTGATTAATAATTTATAGCATGTACAAGTACATTCAATTCAACAAACATTTATTAAGCACCGATTCTGTACAAAGCGCTGTGCCAGACATGGAGAGAGATAAAAAGCTTAGATAAGACAAAGCCCCTGACTGCTCAGATCTGACAGCAAACTTGACTTTGATTCCTGGCAAAATTTGAAAATGCTCAATTTTTAAGATGCTTAATGAATAACTAGAAAAATGATCACAATAGCCAACCATAGCTTTAATAAGAAAAGATCATATTAGATAAATCTTATTTCCTTTTTTGACAAGGCTAATATATCGATCTGTCAGAGGAATCTTGTTAAGACTTTCCCTAGATTTTGGCAAAGTATTTGATAAAACACCTCAAGCTATTCTTATGGAATGGAGTGTTGCGGGCTAGATGAACAGGATAGTTAGATGAGTACGAACTGGCTGACTGTTCAGATTTAAGAAAAAGTCATTAATGTTTAAACATTAGCTTGGAAAAAAGTCTCCTGTATAGGGTCCAAGCTCCAGAATTGGCCCTGTACTATTAAGCATTTTAAACAATGACTTAGCTAATGGGATAGAAGCCATGCTTTTTACAGATGACACAAAGCAGGGAAGAATAACTAACATACTAGATGACAGAATGAAGATCCAAAAAGATTTTGACAGGCTAGAACAATAGGTTGAGCTTAAAAAGATGAAAAGTAATAGGAAGAAGTGTCAAAACAATCAATTTCACAAATACAAGGTAGGGGAGTTAAGGTTTGATAGCTGGTTTTCTGAAAAAAAGATCTAGGGGGGGGTTAGTGGAGTCAAGCTCAATATGAGTTATCCATGTGATATGACAGCTAAAAGGAAGTAACACCATTTGGGGCTAAATTAATTAAGACAAAGCTTCTAGGATTAAGGATACAATAGTTCTTCCATACTCTGTCTGGGTCACCTTACTTATCAATGGTAATAATACTACAATATAGAATACATTTCTTTTTGTCTTCTTTCTTGCTTTCTGTTGCCTCTTTCCCTCCCATTGACTTAAAAACAGGTGCTATCCAGAAGAAACTCAGGTTAGACTCCAGAGCAAATTATCTGGGGCTTGTCTCATATTTGATCTGTTTCCCCTGACTCTGGCATGGACTAAAAATACAGTCCAGCTAGGGAGATGGGCAACTCCCTGATCTGCAATGTAACACAGAAGCCCAGTCTCAAAATAGGAAGAGAAATTTGAGTGTATCCAACTCAATATATATCTACACAAGAATTCCCCTCTACATCCTTCCAAAGAAGTGTGTGGCCCACCTTGTCTCAAAGATCTGTAGTAAAAAGAAACCCCCTACTTTTGAAGCAGCCTATTCCACTGAAGACATCTCCAACCAAGAACACATCCTCTTTTGTATGGCAAGCCTTTATGTACTTGAAGTCTACTATCATATCCACCCTGAGACTTCTCACCTTTGGACCAAACACCTCTAGTTCCTTTAATCCAACATGATCTTGATTCCTTTCTCTATATTCATTTTCCTCTTATGTCCACTGGCCATCTTATCAATGCCCTTCCTAAAATATAGCACCAAAACTCAATGAAATATTTCTTTCCTGGGTTATCAAATCAGGGCATAGTACAGCCTTCAGTGTGGGATTGAAATGAATATAGTGTGAGATACAGAACCACCCACATAAAATTAGCATTTGAAAAAACCTCTAGCTTGTATGTTGAAAATACAAGAGGATTATGAATTTTAATATTCCATGCTTTCATATCAACCAGATATAAACTACAACAAAGGACTATAGCAAGTCTACACATTAGTGGTGCCCACCCTGATCTACCAGGGCCTCCACAGACATCTTTGGACACATAAAATCAGACATGTGGCACACAGACCCATAATATATAACATATATGTAGCCTGAGCACACAAAGCAGAGAACATACTTAAGATATACAATGCAACATAAAGCATAGATTCCCAGACAATAGATTCAACTTACCATCACTATAATCGATGGGTGTATAGGATCCAAGGAAAAGGGAAGCTGCAAAACTACTGACCAAAGCAATTCTCTGTAAGAGAAACAGCACAATGAAGGGTAACTCACTGCCATACTCACCCTGACCAAGAGAACATTTTGACAAACATCATTCAAATGTGAAAGATTTGAAATTACTCAAATAAGTGCTACCTTTGACCCTTTAGCAAAAAGCCCAAGTGATGTCTGCCCTCAGCCACGTAGGTGAGAATATTTTGCGGCATATCAAACAACAGATGGCAATCCTGGGAGGAAAACTACTACTGCCTCTGAAGCTTGGAAAGACATTACTATCATCAATTTCCTAACTTTTTATCAAGCTGTCAAATTCAATTAAAACAAATTATTAAGAAAAGGAAGGTGGTTTTCCTGGTAGGCTCCATCTCTCAGTGGTTGTGTTGGCTCTCCTATATCACAATATCTCTCCTCTGTGCAACCTCCTTTAAATCTTCTTGGGATACCCTAATTTCAGACAAACACTCTGCACAGGCTGTCACTCGTACCTCTCTTTATCTTAATCTCTTAGGACCCTGGCTTCCTTCAAGAGTCAGCTCAGAAGCCACCTTCTTGTAGGAAGCTTCACGCAGGCTCCCCACCTGCTAGCATCTTACTCTGAGACTATCAAGGTGTGATCTGCCTAACCCAGTCAAACTACATACTGCTCCCTTCCCTCCATTAGAACATAAAGTTCTTGAGGGCAGGAACTATATTTGTTTTTTGCCTTGTATTCCCAGGGATTAGGGACTGACTAGAACAGACCAAGAATTTAACAAATGCTGATTGGTTGATTGAGACAAAACCCAAAATATTGAGTGGGCACAAACACACACACACACACACACACACACACACACACACACATCTCCTTTATTTCAAATGCTGTTGTAATCACTGAGAACACTCAGATTTGTGATAGACAATAGTATTCCATCCCTTCATCCCTACAAAGCCCACCTCGAGATACAGAATTTAAAGGGTTTGGCACCTTTTTCCAAAGCACAAGTTACCAACTAATTCAGAAGAGCAATCTGTCATCCTGAATAGTTAAATAATAAACTCTATGTTAATTTTGAAGATTAAAAAGGCACTTTGGTTTGAAATGAGCTAATCATTTTATAATTATGACTTAGAGATCAAAATAACTAGGAAATGTGTTGAGCTGATTCATATGCAACTTTTAAGTGCCTGATTTTAGCTACTGCAGGTCTAACAGTTTAGATGGGTTTCTGCCTTTGTCTACACTACAATGAGCAAGGATGTAGACCAGATTTTTGGGAGGTTTGACAGTTTCTTTCCAATGAAAAGCTAATTGAGATGGCCCTATCCAATGACAAAGGGAAAAAAAAAGAAAAAAGGAGAGGGAAGGGAGGAAGGAGAAAAGAGAAAAGAGGTGGGTAGGAGAGGAGAGAAAAGAAGAGGGGAGGAGAAGAAAAGGAGAGAGGGGAGGAAAGGAGAGGGAAGGAGAGAAGAGAAGAGGAGAGGAGAGGAGAGGAGAGGGAAGGGAGAAAAAAAGAGAGGGAGAAGAAAGGAGAGGAGAAAAAAAGAGAGGAGAGGAGAGGAGAGGAGAGGAGAGGAGAGGAGAGGAGAGGAGAGGGAAGGGGAAAAGAGAAAATAGGTGGGTAGGAGAGGAGAGAAAAGAAGAGGGGAGAAGAAGAGAAGGAGAGAGGGAAGGAGAGGAGAGGGAAGGGGAGAAGAGGAGAGGAGAGGAGAGGAAAGAAAGGAGAGGAGAGGAGAGAAGAGGGAAGGGAAGGGGAGAAGAGAAGAGAGGAGAGAAGAGGAAAGGAGAAGAGGGAAAGAAGAAAAGGAAAAATAATTTATTAAATGCCAGGCAAATTTGCTTAAATTTATCATATTTTGCAAATATAATCCTATTTGTTTCTTTTAACAATACTAGGAGGTGGTACTAATATTATCCTCATTTTACAGCTGAGTAAATTGAGGGCAACAGAGCTGAATTGATTTGTTAAGGGTAATACAACTAGTGAGTGTCTGGAATCATATTTAAATTCTCAAGTCCTTCCTGACTGCAGTTCCAACACTGTATTTACTGTGCCACCTAACTATCTTACAATGAGCACTGATGGCACATTCATAAGAATAAGCATCATGAAAAAAGACCAAATGATACTTTGGAAAGATGACTGGATTTGGAGGTAACTTGGATGTGAATCTCTTCTCTGCCACTTACTACCAATGCAACTTTGAGCAAAGGTTTCTCTAAGCCTCAGTTTTTCATCTCTAAAATGAAAGAGTTAGGCTAGATCAAAAACTGTTCACCCTTTTGTTCATGGGCCCCTCTGGAGGTCAGGTGAATCCTATAGATCCCTTCTGAAATAATTTTTCTAGTGCATAAGAAAATATACAGGATTACAAAGGAAACCAGTTATTGCAAAATAGAGTGGTCAATTTTTTTTCTCACTCAAGTTCTTAGACCTACTAACATCAATCCATAGACTTTTTGGACAGTTCATGGAGCCCAGATTAAGAACCCCTAGGTTATACATTCTCCAATGTCCCTTCAAGCTCTGCATCGATGCTAATATGATAATGTAAAAATTACAGGACCTCAGACTTCCAGACCTGATACCATTACAACTGCCCTGCTCTGGGTAATAAGACCAATACCAACGATGCTACCGGACAGTAGCCTGCATTTGGACAAGTTCAAGTGTGAGCCCTACTCCTTATTAACTCCATGACCTTGATCATGACATCCATACATATGCATAGAATTGTTAGGATCAAGTGAGATCACATCTACAAAACTGCTTTGCAATCATAAAGTGGGACATAATGCAAAATATCCTTGTCTATTTTATATCCTCTCTGGTCTACTTTGCCCCACAACATAGAAAATCACTTCTTTGAGGACAGGAGCTGTTTCCTTTTTTGTCCACATACTCCCAGATCTCAGTCCTGCACTAAATAGTAACTGCTTTAACAACGCTGGTGGAAATGAAGATGAGTTATATAGAGGATGTGCTATTAGCCACGAAATAGCATTTTCATTTCGGCAAGTGGGCTATTTTTAGCGCGTGTGTTTTGGCGTGCATTTTTTCTAAAGATAAACATGACAGAAGAATTTTCATTAGTGCCTTTCAATAAAAGACATGGATGTTGAACCAACCTCAGTTTGTGAGTAGGCAACAGGGTTCTCCTTGAAAATCTTTGCTATCTGGTTTCCTGTAAAACGCTAAGAAAGAAATGCAAGTGTTTAGAAGAGAAGAGTCAATAATCATTAACTCTATGTAATGAGTTCAGTCCAATGCACTCTGGATGTTTAATTTGTTTGATGTGCAATGGAAACCAGCCCCCAGCAGATAACTAACACTAAGTAGACAGTCATGCGTGCTTCTGTGATGGGCCTCATACTCACCATTTGGAAAAAAGAGGATTGAAAAAGAGCATCACTATCCACAATGTACATCTCAGAAATGACAGTTTTAAGGAATGAATCACACTTACTACCTCCCCCAAAACCAAGAGAGTGCAGTAGTTATCTTTGATTCCTGAAAAGAGTCTGGCCAACCAACATGTGCAGCTCAGTAGAATAGGGAAGGGGCATCATTAATTCAAAGACCACCATAGCCCCTTAAAAAAATATTTTCCTTAGTTACATGCAAAGACAATTTTTAACTTTTTTTTTAAAATTCTGAGTCCCAATATTCTTACTCTCCCTCCTTCATTATCTCCCTCCCTGAGATAGTAAGCAATTTGATATAGGTTATAAATATTCAATCTTGCAAAACATTACCATATTAGTCATGTTATGAAAGAAAACACAGACCCAAAGGGGGGAAAAACATGCAGAAAGCATAGCACCTTTGTAAGACATAAATTCTCAGTCAGATAGGTATTCAAACATAAAGGGCAAGTTGAAGTTATTTAACCCGTTTTAAGGAGTTGCCAATTCCTTCAAGGAGGAATAAACCAGATTGCTTCAGATACTCAATGGGGCTTTGTGATTACCTAGCTAAACCAGAGCAAACACTCTGCTTCAGGAAGAGATGCTGACAAACTTATGGACACAAAAAAATGTGTCTATAGAAATAGATTAAGTGGTGTTTGTTAGATGGTATAGTGAATGGAGAGCTAAACCTGGAAGACCTAAATTCAAAGCAGTCTCAGTCACTTACTAGCTGTATGACCCTGAACAGGTCATTTAACTTCTGTCAACCTTAGTTTTCTCTTCTGTAAAGTAGAGATCGTAATAGCAACTCCCTCAAAGAGTTTTTGTAAGGATCATGTTAAAACATATAGAGAGATTTATTCGAACCTTAAAGAACTATATCAGTGCTATTATAAAAGAACAGAAAGCTGACTAAACCAGCTAACTAACTCCTTAGGCTTTACAAATTAAAGGCTTAGTGTTAAACTGACAGAAACAATAACAAAATAGAGCACCCCCCCAAAAAAGAGCTCGTATGGTCCAGTGGAAAGGACATTGGTTCTGAAGTGAAAGGGCTTGTATTCAGATCCCACCTCTGATGCTTTCTACCTGAGTGGTCCTAAGCATTCCGTGTGTGTATAAAAATTTTCCCCTACATGTTAAGACAAATTTTAAACTTTTCTATAGTTTTGAGTTCCAAATTCTATCCCTTCCTCCTTTCCTTCACCCTCCCTGAGATAGTAAGCAATCCAATATTGGTTATGCATGTGAAATCACGAGTGTTTCATTTCACTCCCAAGGTCCCAGTTTTCTCAACTACAAAATGGCAGGGTTGGGTTACATGACCTTTCATATATCTACATATTGGAGTCTATGAACCATAACTTCCTATCAGCAAGTTGAGATAGTGTGGGTAATCCATAGAATAATCCCCAGGCAGCTACTTCCTTACTAGCACTGTTCTGAGTAAACAGTTCAGAGCCTGCAGAGGAATTTGACACTTTAATTGAATTTGTAGGCTCTATTTACAAAACAGCATTTGCTTTTAGAGTTTTCTAAATATCCCTCAATTGGGCTAGGCAGGGGCACTTATATCCTGAGTGTCCTGGTAGGAATCTTGGCAGAGACTATTTACTTCTAGGGTATCCTAAACATCATCAGGAGCCTGAGAAAGGGACTATTTATATTGGGGGTCACTGGTTAGTTAGTGACTAGGGCTGATTGACAGAAATGGTAAAAACAAATGAAGTAACTATCTATAAAGGGATTCAGTGGTCACAGAAATGTAATCAATCCCTAAATATTTCTTAAGTACCTCCTATGTACCAGGTACTAAGGTTACAAAGAGTAAGCATTCCTGCCTTCAAGGAACTTACAATCTAAAAGGAAAGACAATATGTAAATAAATATATACAAAACAAGTAACATACAGGATAAATAGAAAATAATTAAAAGGAAGGAACCAAAATTAAGAGGGGTTAGGGTGTAGGGGGTAGGATTTTAGTTGGGAGTCAAAGAAAGTCAGAAATGGCAGTAGTCAGAGTAGAAAAGGAAGAATATTCCAGGTATGACGGTCAGCCCAAGAGAAAGCCCAGAGATGATAAATGGGAGTGTCTTATTTCTGGAACAATCAGGAGGACAATGTTACTGGATCAAAGAATATGTTTTGGGGAATAAGGTCTAAGAAGACTGGAAAGGTAGAGGCAGCTAGGTAATGAAAGGATCTGAAAGTCAAAAAAGAGATAGAAATAGAGAAGAGAAAATAGAGAAGAGGGGGAGTTCACAGCAAATTTTGCAGATTTTTTTCCCCTGGAAAATTTAAGGCAAAGTTCTCAGCTGAGAGAGTGGGGAAAGAGAGAGAGCCAATGAAGGTATGAGAAAGGATGAAAAGATTTAGAAGAGTCACTTTGGAGAGTGGTTGATAGGAGAGTTCATATGGGAAACATAGTAGGATTACCTACAGTAATGAAGACCCAGTTGAGGCTATACAACATAAATTTATAGTGGACCCAGTCAGAATGTCTGGGGGATATTCATCACTTTCATTCAGTAGCTTTTGTGCAAAAGCAAAGGTGACAAATAGTGGAAGTGATCCAAGACTGAGGCTTGACTGGACATAATAGGTAATATAAGAAGTTGGCTAGGGACTCAAGAGAGAGGGACAGTATAGAGTTGAATTGATTCATCAAGGTATTAAAATAGAAGAGAAAAGAAAGTCTAATGCAGTAGAGATAACCTAGGAAAGAAATGAGAGGTGGAGGAATTAGAGATCACAGTATGTTTAAAAAATGAGGCCGTGAAAAGAAAAGCAAAGGAAGAGGTAAAAAGCCAATAAATAATGGCTGAATTTGTGAATGTCAGAATTCTTGCACACAGAGGTAAAACATTTGTGGGAGATGGTAAAATCAAAACATGACCATCTTTGTGTATAGCTGAAGATGAATGAGTAGTAGCTTATAGAAAGTAAACAGGTTCTGAATGGTTAGGATAGTTGAGAAAGAATCAGTATGTATTTTAAAACCACCAACATAAGGACAAGAGTTGGTAAGAGATAAAAAGTGAAAGTCAGGTCAAACTCATTGAAGAAGAAAAGGAAGTGACCTGGGAGTCTATAGACAACTACTAGGATTTTGATTAGGTGGTAGCCATGAATAGCATGAACCTCAAAGGAATAGAGATTAATAACTAATAAAGTAAGGGGAAGAACCTGGAATGAAGAGCAAAGAGTATTCCAACTCCCCAGCTTTCAACCAATGAACCAAGGAGAACAGGGGCAGCCTGTGTCTGAAAAGGGTGGCCAGGGAGCCTGTGTCATCAAAGGGAAGATGTTTGCATAGGGGGTCGTCAGGGATCAAAAAACAGGAAATGAGAGCCATCAATAATAATGGCTAAAATCCATACAGCAGTTAACTGTGTATGTTAATAGTTTGTAAATAGTTTGTAAATAGTTTATCACTTGATCCTCACAATACCTTGAGCTAGGTGCTATTATTATCCCCATTTTACAATGTAAGAAATAGGCAAACAGAAGTTAAGAGGCAGACAGAAGTTAAATGACTTGCCCAGCATTTCAGAGATAGTAAGTATCTGAGATTGGATTCGTACTCAGTCTTCTTAAATGCAATCCCAGCATGTCATCCACTACATCCCCTAGCTCCCTTCTATTGTTTATCTTTCATTCTTAATGAGAACCATGATGTCAGGGAGATGATGTCATGATGTGTCTATGAATTGGACTGAAATAAGGGTAGGCTGAGCTCCCCAAAAGCAGAAAGGAATGAATAAACCTTCTAGCCTAATAAAAAGGTAAAGGGCCAGAGTGATAATAAGCAATGTACTATGTGATCTGGGAAAAACAATTTTCTCATTTGTTAAAAAGTGGAGATTGGGCTAGTAACGTCCTTCCCAGCTCTAGGATCCCACATTCCTCTGATGTTTTTTTTTCTTTGTAGCCTCAAATCATGAGCAAATAGAACTGTCCTCCTCTGTTCCTTTGGCACTTTTTGTTTGCCCTAATATACTTCTTTCACTTGTTTTGACATCCCTCTCCAACTAAGGTCATTGATCTACTAGAAGTCACAGCAATAAGTGTTGCCACCCCATGCTTACCTCATAGGCACGGGACCCTGTGATTTCACTGAGATTCTGGGCTCCTTTAACTGCTTTCTCCAAGTTGCGGCATTGCACTGTGGTGCTGGAGTCCATCCAGACGGGGCAGTCAGAGAGTGAGAAAGAGGACTGAAGAAAAAATGACCGCAAATGAAATGATCATGGCAACTATGGCAGAGGTACATCTGAAGGAAACTGTCTAGGAGGGCATCTGTCGACAGCTAGATAAAAGGCTTCGGCCATTTCATAGGCTTGTATCTGGGACATGCAATTCCTCTCTAAGGTCTTTAGATGACCAGCACTCCAGAAATGGCAATGGCAGAGGAGAGAACTGGAAGGGAATCAGGAGAGCTCAGAACTAGTCTCCCTATAACACTTGTTCATCGTGTAAATCTTAGACATTTTCCCTCCCCAAACCCAAGCTTCCTTCCTGAAATAAGGAGAGATTATATATGATGCTGTCTAGGTTCCTTTAGAGCTCAAGTGACCTGTGGTTCTGTCTCCATGAAACTTTCATTCCTTCTTGACTTCCATAATACTGTGCTCCTCCCTCCTTTGTCTTCTCTCTCCCTCCCATAGTCAGGAGACATTCCACAAAGCTCAATGATTGATTGGCTCTCTTCTTTTCTGACTTTATTGCTCCTAAATCAATCTCAATCTCTCTATCTTTGTTTATGTCTCTCTCTCTGTCTCTCTTTCATTTTCCCTCTTTCTCTCTCCTTTTCCCTCTCCCTCTCTCTCTCTGTCTCTCTCACTCTCTCTCATTCTCTGTCTCTCATTTTCTCTATGTGTCTTTCTCCTTCTCCTTCTCCTTCTTCTTCTTCTTCTCCTCCTCCTCCTCCTCCTCCTTCTTCTCTTTCTCCTCTTCTTCCTTCTCCTTCTTTTCCCCCTTTCCTTCTCTCTCTCCTTTCCTCCCTCTTTCTTCCTGTTTCTCTCATTCTCTCTCTGTCTTTCAGTCTCTCTGTGTTTTTCTCATTCTTTCTGCGTGTGTTCCTCTGACTTTTTCTCCCTATCTCTGTCTGTCTGTCTGTCTGTTGTCTGTCTCTGTCTCTCTCTCTGTCTCTCTATCTGTCTGTCTGTCTGTCTCTCTCTGTCTGTCTCTCTTCATTTATTTCTTTCTTACTCTCTCAAAACAAAGAAGAACCACAAATAGGTTTCTCCAGTCCTGCTTTAACACCTATAAAGTCAGAATATGACTATGGACAGGTCTAGTTCTGACAAATTTAGTCTCTGGACTTCCCATAAAAATCAAATAGAAACATGATTGCAAAACCCTCACCAAGCTCTTGACCCATGTTTATAATATTTTAGTGGCAAAATCAAGGCTAGAACCTAGACTCCTGATTCTCACCAAAGGCTTTTCCTACTACACGACAATACATGAATAATAATAATTTTTTTTAAAATCCAAAGGTCAATCATCTTTGATGTTGCAAGAAGATCAAAGAAGGCTTTAAAATTTCAGAACTCCTCCCACTAGGCCAAGATTAGAAGAAATTCACTTGTTTACAACTAAGAGGGGAATGATTGCCAACACCAATGATAAAAATATGATTTTGCTGAACTTTTATGCCTTTACCTCCTTCTGGAACTAAATCACATACTCAACTTTCCTACAGTGTAACACTGTGTCCACAAAGAAGAGTCCTCTCTGAGTCTACATAGGCTACATTTATTATGAGAAAAGAAAGCCACATATTTTATAGTCATTTCTATATCATCTCTATAAATAAGCCCAATAACAATTACCTTGAGTTACAGGGGAAATAAGATCTCTCAAGTTCCTTGTAATTGCATTATAGGGCCAGTTAACTGCTAGACCAATAAACTCATTTAAAAGCTGCTATAAAATGGGAGCCACATATGCAGCACTAGCTAAAGTGACATTTTTGCAGCATTCACCATGCTCTTTTCCTATTATCAGTGGATAAAAGCTATCAGTTTTTCAGGGTCTAAAAAGGACCTTGTTGTATCTCTCACCTCAGCCCATAAAATGAACCAGAGCAAAACTAGAAAGAATAGAGGGAACTTAGCTGATGAGGTCTTTACCTTTAACTGCTGGTGTAAAGGAAGATCAGGTGATAAATTCCTCAAAGTTTGGCAGGCCCCTCTTTTCCAATATACACTTCCATGTTGCTATAAAAGAGATAAGTAAACAGAAATCTCTTTACCCTTTATTCAAGTGATTTATCAAAAATGTAGCAGTCCTTAGAAACATTTGTTTCCAAAAATAATTAAGTTTAGAAAAAAAAAAAACTCCCTCAGGAAAGTCTTTCTCAGATGTTTCAGAATGGTAGTGATGTTCTCAAAGGCTTTGCCAGCAGGACATGAACTCAGATAGATTTTTTGACGCTTGAAAGGCTTTGAGCATAGGCCTGGTAATAGAATACATGTCTAATCCAAAGATCAGTCTAGCTGAGGAAGAAAGTCCTAACCTCAAAAGAGCGTCCACCATAATAAATTTTATTTCCAACATGTAAATCATTTAGACTATTCACTAAGTTAAATAATAATAATAATAATAATAATAAGATGTAATCCCTAGATTTCAGGGAGGAAACCTAGTATAGTATAAAGAGAACTGGCTCAAGAGGAAAAGACTTTTCACTCCTGATACTCATTATCTATATGACATTGGGCAAGTAATTTAACTTCTCTTAGTGTCAGTTGTCTCATTGTAAAATGAGGGATTTGATTTGGTATTATGCTCCCAGAGTCACTAAACTCTTCATGTCTTTTTATCCAGCAATGCCACTGTAGACATATACCTCGAAGATATTTTTTAAGAGAAAAATCCTGTATGCATATAGATATTTTTAGTAGCACTTTTTGTTACTGGAAATGGAGTCTTACCAATTATGGTATATGAGTACAATGGTATTTTAGGGGCAACTAGATGGCTCAGTGGATAAAGTTCTCTGTTTTTTTGGATATGGAATGTTCATCAAATGGAACAAGTTGAAAAAGTGAGGAAAAAAAGAGAGATTTGGTACAGCCTTAAATGAAGACTTTACCCTAACTGCAGGCAAAATAACTTGGAGAAAATAAACAGTATCTTGAGGTCAAGTCTCAAAAATCCAAAATTTAAAATGATTCTATCTAAATCTATTCTCCCTAGTTTATAGGGATTTGTAGTTGGAAGAAATTTCAGGAATCACCTATTTTAGCCCCCTCATTTTATAGATAAGAAATTGAAGGCCCTGAAATTTTAAGTATTTTGACTGTAGTTACACAGTCGTAGTTGAGGGAAAAGCTACTCAGGTTAATTCTCATCTAATCTCATTCACTCCTGTCTCATTCTCTCTCTGCCTCTGGCTCTTTAACTGAAATAGTCTAGGAAGTAGTCATAAATTCCCCCATTACAAAGTAATATACAAGACCTAGACCAATGCTGTATGTATTTTAGATCAGAGGCATATTAATCAATCCCATTCATTGCCACAACTTTATGATGTTATTTAGGGGATAAATAACAGGGAGAATAACCCACGTACCACTAGCCAAAGGTTTACTGCTATGGAATTTAACTACTTGCTTTTTTTTTTACTTTTAGCTACAAATCCAGCTCTTAAGCTTTTTGGTCTCTTTTGTTGGTCAGATGGCTTATAGCATCTATCTCTCAATTTGCCCATCATGGAACATCTGTACCTCTGGTACTTGCCAGAGAATGCAGTCATGAATTGACAGTGATCCAGATTTTGGCAAAGGTATACTTAAAAGACTTTTAACACTGTATTCACATGAGTCAGTGTAATGGACATGTTAACACTTCTTTTGGCTAGCTTCACCAAGTTCTGTCCCAACATGCTAGAAAGTATAAGGAAAGGAATTATCTTTTATGAACTTTGCTTTTATCTTATCTTTTCCTCAAGCAAAGGGAAAAGATGGTGTTATATGGTCAAAGATTAGATAGGAAAAGGAGTGTAGAATGACCAAAAAATTCATTCATCAACCAAGAGACTTGCTGGTTGGCTCAGAGTATACTTAGATTTTAGAGTACACAAATGTAATTGATCCAGGGTAGGGTATCCCCATGGACAAATCCCAAAAGAGAATAAAAGTGGTTATATATTAATATAAATTATTGTTATAATATTATATGACTATAGATTCTTACTGCATATGAGTATTAATAACATTATATATAATCACTCAGAAGGCTAGGAAAAGGGAATAGAATATGATTTTGAGCTCTATGCCTAAATAAAATTGTGAGAGCCCATCTAGGTTCAGGAAATTTTTATTTGGTTAGAAAGCTTAGGTACCATCTATCCTGGGATGGCATCAATTTTTCTTCACCTTTAGTTCTCTAATACTTACTTTTTCAGCTATTTATTTTTTATTTTGTATAAATACTTTTCTCTTGAAAATGATCTCTTGTGGATTAGCATGTATGGAAGGAAGAATAAAATCAAAAGGAAAGAGGGAATTGGATGGGAGTTTCATTGAGCAACCCATGACAAGAGCAGAATTAAAAGAAGTAGACCAGACAGAGAGAGAGACAACGAAACCCAGGGAGACAGGCAGGCTAAAGTTTCAAAAAGATCAGGAAAGGCCTTGTAGCTCAGAGATCAGTGCAGTTAAGAAGTTATCAAAGGAGAAAGGTCTAAAGTTAAGGGAAAAGTCCCTGAGCCCATTTTCAAGGATTGTGGTTCTAAAGCTGACACAATTTGTTAAGTTCTAAAGTCCAAGATTAAATCCTTTAAAGGATGTCATTCTCCCACTGAAATACCACTTACTGAAATGCCGTCACTGAGTAACAATACCATGTTCCATTATGTAGCCCTTAAAAAAAAGGTTAGTACAACAGGTTATCATTATCCATTAAATAAAAATTTATTTTGCACCTATTATGTGAAAGATAAGAAGCAATATGGCATAATAAATGAAGAGTCAAACATAGAATAAAAAAGACTTGGGTTCAAGAGTTGCCTCTGAAATATAAATACTTGATGATAATCCTGAAAAAGTCACAACATCTTAATGCCCACAGGGAATTCTCTTAAAATTGTAAATGGAAAAATAGGTGATAGTCTATATTGGTTGAAGAAATTTCCTCAGGAGGAGGTCCCTATGCCAAGGACAGATCCATTCCCTCTCAAATATGAGAGAACCTATATTTCTCAAAAGAGAAGAGTTTTGACCCATAAAGATCTGGGCCCAAGTGATACAAAAATGGGGATGAAGTATACACATATATAGAGCCTAAGGAATACAAATTGCAAACCAGTCCAGTTTAGCTGGAACATAGAACTGTGAATCAAAATAATGTGAAATACGACTGAACAAAGAGATTGAAGCCAGAGTACTGGTTTTTTTTTTTACTGTGAGTTTAAGGAGTTTGTATATTTTAGAGAAGCCGAAGAAGACTTTTGAGCAGAGGAATGGCGTACATACTTGTGCATTAGGAAGATTGCTTTGACAGTGCGGTGGAAGATAGACTAGACAGGATAAGAAACTAAAGAGGGGAAAAAAATAGCACTGGAAATCTATACTAAAAACTTGGGTGAGATGTGATTAGGGTCTAACTGTGTGCGGTATGAATGGAAAGGCAAAGATAGATGTGAATATGTGAAATCAGTAAGTTCTGGCAAATAACTGAATGTAGGATGTGAGTAAGAGGGAAGAGGAAAAAAATGACTTTCAGAATTTAAGCCTGGATAAATGGGAGTTCAGTGATGTCATTGACAGAAATAGTGAATATGGGGTAAGGGACAAGCATAGAGCAATGAATTCATTTATGGATTCAATGAGTTTGGGATGCCCACAGAATAGGCAGGTGGATGGAGAAGCAGGAATAGCACTCAGAGAAGAGGTAGGTTATGATTAGTTTTATAGTTTATTAAGTACAGATATAGAACTATATGATCATTTACAGCCAAGTACCAAGATATCTCTGAGGTCACAGCTACCTGAGCATTTAGTGGAGTACATATACAAATGATAAAGAAAGTCCAAGATTCCATTCTGCTGAATAGTGTCTACTCACAGACTATGGAAGAAGCACAACTCAAATAGGAAAGTACTTAATTAAAAAGCAATAGAAAGTAACTCATGCAGGAAAGTAAACAAGCCACAAAATCATCCTGTTTTTCATTTTTCTCTTCCCTCTCATGCATAAAATTTGTGCAAGAGAACAACATCCTACCAGCTCTTGTAAAAACAAAAACAAAAACAAATAAACAAACAAACAAAAAAAACCCTTAAAGAAACAAATGGAAAATGGAAAAACAATCTTTTCTGCACATGAGCAGACATGTTAGAAAAGAACCTACCCTCCTCTTGATTTTGGCCATCAATATGGTGTTTGTGGACACCTTTCCAGGATAATTATTCACCCTGTTTGATCTATAGCTATAAGATTTTTTTCCTGGAACTCCTGGGCAGAGACACCATGCCAAATGCACTCTTCCAGCCCCACTTCTTTCTTTTAATATAATCAAAGGCTCCCTTCTAAGTCAGAGAAGGAGACTTTCTTTGTCTCTCCCTCTCAACTTCTTCAATTTACCTTTTACCAATTTCTACATTTAGACACCAGGCTCACTGAATTCTGACATCCTGAATCTTTCTCCAATGAATAGCAGCCTCCCCTGACCCACTCATTATGGGCAAATGGTGTCAAACAGGGTATCTCCCTTGCTTTAGCAATAATAGGCAGGCCTCTCTATTAAGGAATGATGAATATGAACATAAGAGGAAACTATTTAAGCAGAGTTTCCATATCTTTTGCAAAATTACAGCTGAAGATCTGTCATAAATTTCTGCCTATAAATTCAGGACAAAAAAAAAAAAACTCTCTGCAAATGAATATATGAGCTACGTTTTTACTTCTAAACAATGAAAACCATGTAGCCCAAGTTTTTTTTTTTTTTTTTTTTTTTTGCTTTCATTATCTAAAAACCTAAAGCCTAATTCAATTCTCAAATGTAAATGATTAACATTTGAGATTAGTTTATCTCAGGTATAGGCTTGACTTTATCTCAGGTATCGGATTGACTTCCTTTAGTGACCCTCTGCTCCATTTTTATTCTTGATTTTCCTATTTTGCAATATGTTAATAACAACAATTATAAAAGCTGCTATTTATGTAGTATCTGAAAGCTTACAAAATGCTTTACAAATGTTATCTCATTTGATTATCACAATGACTCTATAAATGGAAGAAAGGAGGAGGGGAAGGTTGAAGAAATAGAAGAGAGAGAGGGAAGAAGGAAAAAGGAAGAAAGGGAGGAGGAAAGGGAGGAGAAAAGGAAGGAGGGAAGAAAAGAAGGAAGAAAGGAGAGAAGGAAGGAAGGAAGTCAAAAAGGAGGGAAACTGGGAGAGAGGGAAGGAAGAGAAGAAAGAATGAGCAAACATTTTAAAGTACTTGCTATTTATCAAACTGAACTAAGCACATAAATTCAAAAGCTTACATCCTCGGAGAAGACAACATATATAAGAGAGCAGTGGCCAGAGAAGAATGTTTTGGTCTGAGAAATCACAAGAATGGTGAGTGGAACAATCAGCAAGTCCTTTTCCAAAGCAATAGAAATGCTGATGTAATTAGAATTCTCAAAGAAAGAGGTGAAAAAGAGACTTGGGGAGGGGGAAGATTTTCATGGGTGGTGATATCCATGTTCCTAGAACTGAATTTTCTCAGGCATGGCCTCTAGAAGTTGTTTGGGGTGGGGCATAACAGCAAGAAACCAGTTCTTTAAAGTAGATACTAGTGTTATCCCATGATGAAGAAAGAGACCCTCAGAGAGATTAAGTGGAATGTACCGAGTTACATAGCTAGTAACTCTCTGGGGAAGGAGTCTAATCCAGTTTTCCTGACAAATCCAGAGCACTATCCACTTTATCACACTCTTTTTAATTTGGCTTTCCACCTTCAATTTTTGGGGAACTAAGTGCAAATCTGCCCCCACTATGTAATAATCAATAATATGATCATGGATAGCTAAATAGATTCAAAAATGATATTTCATAATGTAACAAGACAGCTTCATTTTGATATAGAAAACATGTTTTGTGAGAACAAGCTATAAAGACCTGGAATTGTTTCTGAAAGCAATTTCCCAGTAATAATGCCATAGGAGTCATTTGCCTCTTACCAACAGAGATGAGTTCCCTTTTCTAAGCAGGGTAATTATGTGGTTTGTAAAACTCTACCGCAGTGCTACAGTACATGATTAAGTTATTTATGGTTTTGCTTTATAAACCGACCTGGCCAGCCCCAGACAAAGCTCTGACTCGAGAAAAGTTGAAACCAGAAGACTTCATCTTCTCCAAGATTATATCCAAGGCCTAAGGAGAAAAACAGAATCAAGAGTGATTGTAATGAACTACAGAATTAGGCAAATGCACAATCCTCAAAATTAAATTTTAAGTGCCTGCCATTATGGATGAGGGCTCTGTAGCAGATAATGAAGAATTATCTAATGACTAGGGATTTCTTAAGCAGTGGAATAAATTAATTAAGTAAATAGGAACCAATCAAAAGAAAAAAGTTCAACTACCCCCAAAAAACTCTTTAAACAAGTTGAATTACAAATCACTAATCTTAAAATCCTCTTTTCCTCTCATTTTGTCTTCAAGGGACTCAGGAGTATCAACCACAGAGTGGATCAAATTTTGATAGGAAAATATTTGTTTTTCTTGCTTCTTGAATAGTCAATAACCTGGCTTTATGGGGAAATAGGAGCAAAGTCTGAGGTTCTCAGTGGCCAGAATGATTGGTTCATTAGAGTAAAAGGGACCTTAAAAATCATTTAGATGAGTCTCCTCATTTTATGGATCATAGGAGCATAAACTGGGATGGACCTTCAATAAGAGGTCATACACAATTGAGGAAATGAGGGAGGCCCAAACATGTGAAGGAATTTCCTCAAGGTCATGTAGATGGTAAAGTCAGAAGTGGAACTCCAAGCACAACCTCCAGACTCCTGATTGAATGTTCTTTTTAATAAACCAAAATGCCTCTCTTACCTCTATTTTTTAAAAAGACACAATCCTAGTGTCTGGGTCTTTATTGCTGTGTACTAAGCCAAATAATGACAAAAATAAAACTTTCAAGCTTGTGAGATATGAGTCATTAGGATTCTGACTCTATTCCAATCAGTATTAGTCAGTTTGATATTTTGCATAAATCATATAGGGAAATTTAGATAAAAATAGATTCTTAAGGCAGGCCTCAAGTTTTAATGTAATGTTCACTATTTGTTTACCAATTATGAAGCTCACTAGCACAACCACAAGAATGGTGACAAAGATATATCCATCCTGTTTTATTCGAATTCCATATCCAAACCCAGCATGAACGGAATGTCTTGGTTTTTTGTTAAGTCCCCCAACTTACTTTTGTACCTCAGGACCATTTTATGATATTTGTTCACTAGAAATGACTCTTGTCTTGCCCATCTTAATTTTTGTTCCTCAAGAGCAAAGTCTATTAACTGTATTTTATTATGCCTCTTTTGCATATTTGGGTATCAAACTCTATAAAAACAAGGTCCTGTGGACCAGGAGCATCTCAGATCATGAGGAAGATTTGAAGTCCACTTCATTATAGGGGAACATGGACCCTTTAATAAAGTACCATTGGCTCAGAGCTCTATCTCAATTTCTTTTATTGTAAGTTGGATAATTTTAAACTCCACAGACTGAAGAGAAAGTCAGAAGAGAGCATTTGGATGGTAAAGAGTTCAAATTAATGCCACATGTAGGTCAATTGAAGGAAACAGGTATTTTTAGCTTTGGTTCTTACCTTGATCCACATTAAAACAGGAGAAGTCACTGTGAGCTTGTCACTATGAACATGTACTCCGCCCTGGGTCCTGGAGAGAAAAGTCAGAGTTTTCTAGGCAAAAGGAGAAAACTGATTCTTCCAAAGAGAGAATAGTTTGAGCTTATTAGCTCATTCCTCTGCTAATAAAGATAATGCACTTGAACTAGACTTTTCCTTTCCACTTCTTTAACATCAGCAGGGAAAGAGATGCCCTAGGTTCCTTTAAGTCATATTTGCTGTTTGTTGTTGGTAAGACATTTTTCAGTTATGTCCAACTCTTAGTAAAACCATTCAGGGTTTTCTTGAAAAAGATACTGGAGTGGTTTGCCATTTCCTTCTCCAGTTCATTTTACAGATGAGGAAATTGAGGCAGACATGGTTAGTGACTTGCTCAGGGTCACATAGCTAGGAAGTATCTAAGTTTCAAACTTAGGAAGATGAGTCTTCCTGACTCCGGGCCCAGTGCTCTTTGTACTGTACTATATTACCTAGCTGCCCCCTTCCCAAATCCATATCTGCACTAGTTATCTGGAAAATGCAGACCCCCCCTTTTTAAAAAATCTGCTTTTTAAAAAAAAAACTGAAAATACTCAGTTTCGATTATCTAAATAGCCCGTCTGTCTCAAAATTTACTGAATATTGTTCAGTGCCGGTTTTATTTCAACTCCTTTGAAATAGCATAAAAGAAATGACAGAAGTGAAAAAAGGAAAAGAACAAAAAGAATAGATTATTTTTTAAAAGGAGGGGGATGGGATTGTATAAAGGAATAACAATAAGAGGCAATGAGGCTGTGCAGATAATAGAGTATTAAACTTGGGGTGAGAAATACTTGAATTTGAATCCTGCCTCAAACAATGAGTATATAATTTTTGACAAACCACTTAACCTCTCTCGATCTCAATTTCTTCATTTAAGAGGACAATTATAACATCTACCTCATAGAGTTGTTGCAAGAATAAAATAAGATAGCATATATAAAATGCTTTGTAATCCTGAAACCATTATATATTCAATAGAAATGCTAGCTATTAGCAATAGATGGGGCAGCCAGATAGCCCAGTGGACAAAGCACCCAAACCTGGAGTCAGGAAGACTCCAAATATGATCTCAGATTTACTAGCTGAGCAAGTCACTTAACTCTGTTTTCTTCCTTTTCCTTATTGGTAAAATGGAATGGAGAAGAAAATGGCAAAACACTCTAATATCTCTGCCAAGAGAACTCCAAATGAGTCACAAAGAGTTGAATATGACTGAAAGAAATGAATGAGAAAGCAACAGATAGTTATACTAGAGGTTCTGCCCTTGATCTTCCTCCGAAGAAAAACCACTTCCAAAGATATCTCAGACCCAGTTCTATAAACCTTAGAACCACAGAGTCTTGGATTCTGAAAGATCCTCAGTGGCCAGATCCTCCAATCTGCATCTGAACACAAATACATTCTAACAGCAAGTACACATCTAGCCTTCTGCATGAAGACCTCTCTTGATAACAAACACATTACCTTCCAAGGCAGCCCAGTCCATCCATGCACGGTTCTGATAGTTAGAAAGTTTTTCTCTACATGCATCTGGCCTCCATTTGGCTTTCTGTATATTCTACCTACTGGGCCTAATTCTAGACTCAAGGCATTGCTCAGCAAGCCTTGAATGAAAAAAAAAAGCCAAATGAAAAGCCAAATGCAGTCCATAGATTGTTTTTGTATGGCCTGAAAGCCAAGAATTGTTTTTGCATTTTTAAACACAATAAAACTTTATTTTAAAATGTAAAAACCATTCTTAAACATATTTTTCCTTTATTTTTCTTGTTTTCCCTACCCCAGAATATGTCTAATGCAAAACCACATTTTGTATGAAATAATAACTATAATTGGTATTATATTTCTCATCTACTTAATGGGTGGAGGAGGAGATGAAAGAATAGAAAGAATTTGGAATTTAAAAATTAATTTAAAAATAAATAAATTCTTAGCTCCTTGACCCTGCAAAACAGGGAACCAAATTTGATCTGTAAACCATACTTAGATCCTTACTTAGAGCAAACCAGAATAAATCAAATTTCTCTTTTCCACAAAAAAAACCTTTAAATAATATGATTTAGCTGTAACGTATCACCTAAGTCTTGCCAGGTCTAAACATACCCAGTTCTTTCAACGAATAGAAAATCCTTAAATTTTTCACCCAGCTCAGAAATCTTTCTTTTAGATAGAGTTTAGTTCAGATATTTCCCTTTATGTTTTCTATCACAAAGGGATCTCTCCCTTCTCCCATCTCTTACAACAATCTGTTCATCCCTTACACTATACTGCATTTTAAGTTGTATTACACATGTTATCTTTATTTCTGTACCTTACTTATCTCGATTATAAGTTTCTTGAAGGCAGAAAGCTTGTATTCTTCTCTATTATGCTTCAATTTTATTATAATTATTTCTAAAATTGCCTCTGAGACAGAAGAAAATGGAAGAAAATTAGAAAGTATAGTATTGCATCCACATTATGGATGTGACGCTGTGAGACTGTAAATCCTTTGAGAGATATCATCTCATTTATCTTTACAACCTATTTGGTCAAAGTAAAGGGCTCTGCACATAGTAGGCACTCCAGTAAATATTTGGTGAATTTATTGAAAATGATCTTTGAATATTGGTCCTCCTTGGGCCAGCTTTATCTGATATTTGCTCAATTACAGGCCTCCACATTATTCCTCAGGCATACCCATATCTTCTCCTCCACCCATCTCTAATTTCCCTTTATGATATCTTCAGCCATTGTCTTAGCTTCTCAGGGAAAGGAACCATTTATCATCCTTTTTATTTGTATTCCTAACTCTTAGTACAGTACCTAACACATACTAGGTATTTAATAAATGTTCTATCTTTGAAAAGAAAAATAAAATGAATGTTTAAGGAAAATCTATTAGAATTTTTGAAAGGAGAACAAGTTGGATTAGGTGAGTATACATTACTTCAACTTGCAAAATACATTTGAAAAAATTACACCTAAAAAAGGTTTTTAAAATGAAGATTCCAAAGGCTCAAGAGGAAATAGGGAGTTTCTTATCATGGACAACCAAAGAACTACCTTAAAAACAGGAGTAGAAAGGGGTAAAAATTAGCTACCCTATCCTGAGTTCGATTCAGTAGGATCAGGCAAAGAGCATCAAATGGGGAAATCTTCAGTGGAATGGTAAATTAGACAAGAGGCCAGGCCAATTCAGGCTAGAGCTGATCAAAGTCTACTGAATAATGTGAAATTGAAAGCATGGGTTCAAACCTCTATACTTCTTAACTTAAACAAGTTATTTAATTTCTCAGGGCCTCAAATTTCTTCATCTGTAAAAGAAAAACATTGAACTAAATCATCTGCTACCTCTAAATCTTGTGAACCTGTAAATGATCCTACCTTTATTTAGCCTTATGTCAAACCAATTCCATTCATATATATGATGGTCTAGCAACAATAGATTGCTAACTGCATTTATCTCTCCCACATCATGACTTTCCCCATTGTAATTTCAATATATCGGGGATCATCATAAGAAATCATATGGGAATTTTGGATGATTTTGAGGAAGCCACAGATGACATACAAAGGCTAGCAGACAACATAAAACAACTTTAGAATCTCAGAAATGCATAAAATATGTCTATAGTATTGTATAATATCATATAATTATTATATCATATAATCATTATGGTATTAAAAGATACAATGTGTTGATATCAACACATTGTATCTTTTAATACCATAATGATTCAGACTTCTTCTCTAGTACTAAGGACCTCTAACTCCCATATATGGATGTACTTCTTGTTCTTTTTAATTTTCTTCCACCTTCTTCTGTCTCAGAGGCTTTGTTCACAACCTTCTCTGTGCCAAAATCGCATCTCTATCTCTTCTCAGATTGTTGAAATCTTCCTCATCCATTAAGGCTCATTTCAAAGTTTTCCTCCTTCTTCAACCTCCCCCACCAGAAATGAGTTGTGTTGCACTTTATACCTTTCTCATATATATCATCTTATTGTTTATATCACAACAATCTCTCTTGCTCTTGTAAAAGCCCTGTAAGGGCAAGGATTGTGTCATATTTATCTTTCCATTCTCCCTCAATATTTAGCATGACTTCTTATACAGAATAAATGCTTTAAAATATATAAGGAAATTAACTAAATTATACCCCCGCAACATTAACAAATCATAGATTTATAATTGAATGGGATCTTAGGACCATTTAGCCAAACTTTTTTCTCCTGGATTACAAATTTCTTGAAGGAAAGAATTGGATTTTTTTTAAAACACTGAGTCTCCCTCTCTTGCCCAAGCCAGCAGTAAGAATAGGACAACTGACAGGCGCAATCTCACTCTTAGTTGTATAGAAGCTTTGATATATTCCATTTCCCCCTTTGTTAAACAGTCTGGTGGCCCCCCATTCCTGGGGATTCACTATATTGATACCAAACTTAATTCAGACTTCCAACCGACTTAACCCATTGCAACCAAGAACCCCTGAGCACAAGTCTCAGCTTCTATCTGCAGTAGGAATTACAAGTATGTATCTCAATACCTAGCTTACATTTTTGACATCTCTGTATCTCTAGCTCTTGCTAAAACATCAAGGCATTCTGAATGAGATACATGACACATCCTTGTCAAATGAATCAAACTATCTCCATCTCAACTATCACTTCCCCTCATATTTCAGTGAATATATCCTAGTACCCAGAGTCCAATAGCCTGGGAATAATACCAACGTCGCTTCCAGTCTTGCTCCCATTGCCATCATTTATGGAAACAACTCCTTTAGAGAGCCCATGATCCTCACCACCAATATCAGATAGGTAAACTAAAGGACATCAGGACTGCCAAGACCATAGATCCTATTTCCAATAGAACCTCCACATGTAGCAGACGTTTTATATTCTCTGTGGTTTTAAAATTTTATAACCCATAGTGTTTTTCACATACGTGTTTAACAAATGTTTTTATTCATTCATCCAACCCCTTCATTTTACAGATGGAAACCAGGTCCAATAAGTTCCCCAAGGTCAAGAAATAAGTGGCAAACCCAAGATTTGAACCCCAGTCCTTTTAGTACAAATTCAACATTCTTTCCACTACATCTTTCTGCTTTTAGACAATTAAAATGAAATAATAGTTCGAGCAGAAGATAAGGTAATTAATTTATGAAACCTATTGCCCCCATGAGAAGTTACAAAGCTAAAAATACAAACCGAGAAAGGTTTAAATAAATATAAGAACAACATAAAAAATCCTCTTGTCAGTTCTTTACATATTAAAATGTTTATTTAGTTGAGATTAAGTTTATAATGAAAAAGAAAATTCATATTAAAAACATACTGAGGTCATTAAAAAAAGTAAATAGACATATGAATGACAGATTCATAAAATGTTATTAAGGAACCCAAGAGATTTTTATGGGGGATGTTCTTAATCCTTTGGGTTTGATGTCAAGGAAGACAACAGTATCCTTACACCAAAGCTCATTTTCCTCTACCAGAGACAAAATACTGGGAAGGATGAACTACTAATCTCAGTGCTTCAATCCCCAGGTTCTCACTCTGTCTGCATAAGACTTTAAGTGGCGTTGTGTCAGTACTATCTTAGAGAATGTTCAACAATCCTTGAATGGGTTGAAAAAATAGTAAGAGCGGAAAGTTCAATAGTAATGTCAAGAGCACTTGGGGAAAAACAGAGAAATATAAAATAATAAATGCTTATCTAGACATAAGTGTGGTAGAGGAAGAACTGTGAGAAATTACAAAGAACCTCAAGCAAGGTCAAGCTGTTATTATATTTTATTCCATGATGGAGAGAAATTTAGTATTGGAGTCAGGAAGATGTGGGTTAAGGCATTTCCTGTGACCTATACTGACCAAGTCATCCTGGATTAATCACTTAATTTTTTCAGACAACTCTCCAAGAGGATAAATTGCAGAGCAGATGTTCATATGCACTAGGAAAGGGAGTTTCCACAAGGGTAATTTCTTATACAATGAAATCACAGATTCAGCATCCTACCCACTTCCAAATTTATTTCTGTGCTTTTTAGTTCAGTCCTGTGATTACATTAGTGTAGGAAATTCCTAGCTCCTTCCACCAATCCAAGGAGCCTAGGATCCAAAAGCATTAAAAACAGAACTTGAACCTGGGGTTTCCTGGCTCTAGTGCCAGACCTATATTTATTATTCCACATTGCCTCTTTTTTACTTTTATTGACACATTTCATTTTGATACAACTGATATTTCTCAACAAATCCCAAAACAAAGCCTTCCATAAAGTGCATTACCTTAAAAGCAGTTCAGTCACTTGCCATTTTGTTTAATGTCACTATGTTTTAAAGTGAATCCAATCCTGGATTCTGGTAACAAGAAGATAAAACAGATGGTCCATGAAGTAGTAAGTGGTCAGACACTTATCAGAGCAGTGTGTCCAGTTTTGCACATGACAATTAAAGAGGCAGGAGAATAAAAAGGAAAAGCAAAAGACAAGTCAAATTAATAAAACTGAATACGGGAACAAAATCAGGACTAAGGAAAACTAAAATGAATTAAAATGATTCCTCTGAAGAAAACAGACTTCTCACTATATCAGAACAGAGGTTCTTAACCTAGAGTTCAATAACTCGTGTTGTAAATATTTTGAATTTTTCAAATATAATTTTTCAATATAATTGTTTTCTTTTGTAATCCCGTGTATTTTATCTTGTGCAACAGTTTGAAAGTAGATTCAAAGGCTTCTCAAGACTGCCAGAAAGTGTAGTGACACCAAAAAGATTAAGAAGTCCTGTACTGGGCAGTGGTGGCTTCCCCTCTGCAGAGGAAAGATGAATAGATGATATAAAAGCACCAGAAAAGATAAGATAACATTATCTTGTCATGATGAGGTTTCTCCAGCAAGTAGAATGTGAGTCTCTGTTCTCAAGAAACTTCCATTCTAATGATAACCGTTATTGGGGATTCAAAGAAATGTGAAATCCAATCCTGCCCTGGAGGAGCTTACATTTAAAGAGAAGAAATAAGGTATAGATAAATAAGTGAATTAAAAACACAGAATAGAACTGTGATTGTTTGTCCTTCATCCTCAAAGAGGACCTGACTTCAGGGAGGCAATGGAGCAATTAGGTACAGTAGATAGAAGATTGGGCTCTGAATCAGGAAGACTGATTTTCATGAGTTCAAATCAGATTTCCTAGCTCTGTGATTCTAAACAAGTCACTTAACTCTGTTTGCCTCAGAAGTATGGGAAACATACAAGGGAAACCTTAAGGATTTAGTGAAAATGGAAAAGGATTCCTGCGGGTGGCATTTGATGGCCTTGAATCTTGATGGAAACCAAGAAGCAGACATGAGAGAATTCTGAGCATGAGGGCTAGTGAGTGCAAAAATGGATTGGCCTTCAAAGGATATGAACAGACAAATTTTCAGATGAAGAAATTGAAACCATTTTCTAGTCACATGAAAAGATGCTCTAAAATCACTACAGATCAAAGAAATGCAAATTAAGACAACTCTGAGATACCACTACAAACCTCTCAGATTGGCTGAGATGACAGAAAAAGATGAATTTTGGAAGGGATGTTGGAAAACTGGGACACTAATACATAGTTGGAGTTTTGAAATGATCTAAGCATTCTGGAGAGTAATTTGGAACTATGCACAAAGGGCTATCAAACTGCATACCCTTTGATCCATCAATGTTTCTACTGAGTTTGTATCCCAAAGAGATCATAAAGGAAGGAAAGGGACCTACATGTGTAAAAAATATTTGTGGCAGCCCTTTTTGTAGTGGCAAGAAACTAGAAACTGAGTAGAAGCTCATCAGTTGGAGAATGACTGAACAAGTTATGGTATATGAATGTTGTGGAATATTATTATTCTACAAGAAATGATCAGCAGGATGATTTCAGAAAAATCTGGAGAGATTTACATGAACTAATGCTAAGTGAAGTGAGTAGAACCAAAAGAACATTGTACATGGCAACAAGATTATGTGATGATCAAATGTGATAGTGATAGCTCTCTTCAACAACAAAGTGATTTAGGCCAGTTCCAATGGTCTTGTTTAAGAGACCCATTTACACCCAGAGAGAGGACTGAGTGTATATCACAACATAGTATTTTCACTTTTTGTTGTTGTCTGCTTGTTTGAATTTTATTTTCTTTCTCATTTTTTCCTTTTTGATTTGATTTTTCTTGTGCTGTGTGATGAATGTGTAAATATGTATAGAAGAATTGCACATGTTCAACATATATTGGATTACTTGCCATCTAGGAGAAGGGGTGGGGGAAGGAAAGAAGAAATTTTGAAACACAAGGTATTGCAAGGGTGAATGTTGAAAATTATCTATGAATATGTTTTAAAAATAAAAAGCAAAAAAAAAAAAAGAAAAAGAAAAAGAAACAAATTGATTGACATGAGCAACAAAGCAGGTCAATGCGGTTTTGGATTTCATGGAGAAGAGTAAAGTGTAGGAAGACTACAAAGTCAGGAACGTCAGATTGTGAAAAACCCTGAATGCTAAACAAAGGACAGGTCCCATATATGTAGTACTTCATGTTTACAAAACACTTGATATAAATTAGAGGCAGCCTTATATAATGGAAAGAATAGTAGATTAAGAATCAGAAGAGATGTTGATTTGAATTCCAAACTGTTATGAATTATATAACATTGGGCAATTCAACTGGCTTGCCCTCAATTTGCTCATCTGCAAAATGGGGTTAATAACACTTAAAAAGTGGACACAACTTGGCATAATGGACAGAGGGAGAGTCTTGTAATCAGGAAGGCTTTGGTTCAAATCATATTGACTATATGGCTATAAGCAAGAAACTAAAACTTTCAGTGCCCCAGAAATTGATGATAGGCATTGGTGGAGAGAGTTTCTATACTAGGAAATAGATAAATGCATAGAACTTTTCCAAAAATATCATCAATGCTTACCTCCCAGCTTTGCTGTAAGCAAAGTTCTCTGTATATCTTTAGGTACTATATGAATATGATACATATATATGAGCTAGGAATGATTTTAAAGAAATATATAGATGGATAGATAGATGGATAGGCAGATAGGTAGATGATATATGTATAGAGAGAGAGAGAGAGACAGAGACAGAGAGACAGAGAGGGGAGGAGAGGAAGAGAGACAGACAGACCAACAAACAGACAGATGGATAGATAGACAAATAGATAGATGAATGTATAGACAAATAGGTATAAGATAGATATTCAAAAAGACAGAGAGATAGAAAGAAAAAAACAAAGATATGTAGATAGATGGACAGATGGATAGACAGCTATAAATGGATGATCAGACAGGTAGATGATAGATTGAGAGAAAGAATATAGACAATTGGATTGATAGACAGACAGATGAATGGACAGACAGATAGGTATATGATAGATAGATACATGGATGGATAGACAGACAGATAAACAGATGAATGGATGGACAGGTATATGATAGATAGACAGACAGATAGCTGAATGGATGGACAAACAGGTAGATGATAGATAGTCAGGTGGACAGATAGGTGAATATATGGAAAGATAGCCAGAAAGATAGAAAGAAAACAAGAAAGATATATCAATAGATGGACAGATGGATAGACAGATAAACAGATAAATGGATGAGCAGACAGACAGGTATATAATAGATGACAAATGGATGGATAGACAGACAGACAGATGAATGGATAGACAGGTAGATGATAGAGGAATGGATGGACAAAAAAATAGATGATAGATACATAAATAGATGAATAAAAAGAGATAGATAACAGACAGATATATATATATAATAGATATTATTTAATAAAAAAAAAACCTTCACAACAACCTTATGAAGGAAACAATACAAGTATTACTAGTCCTTTTTACATATAAGAAAAGTGAATCTCTGAGAAGTTAAATGACTTGCTCAATGTCACACAGCTAAAATAGGGATCAACCTATATCTTTTTACTTCAAGCCCAATTCTCCTTCCATTGTACCATGTGGCTTCTTAAAAATGGATCAAAGAATTAGAAAATGTTAGGCCTAAAGGGGACCATGGAGACCACCTAGTGCAACCTCATCATTTATCCAAGAAAAAAATGAGACTAGGAGAATCTAAGTGATTTTTCCCTAAGTCCTAGCTTTTCAATAATGGAGCCCAAGTCCTGGCATGTAACCGTATGTCATCTAATTCATGACTTTTAGTGGATTACCAAGGACCTAGTGGCAATAAGAGCTGTCAGGAAACTAGACACCATCACTGACAAAACTTGCCAGATACACTCTCCTGGGAATTACAAAACAGCCTTGCAAATAGCTTTGAAAAATCCATGCAATTACATTCAGCTCCCAACATCTGCCTTGACTCAACCCAGTCCTTAACCCAGGCAAGTCCCACTTCCTTTAACTATCTCCTAATTTACACACATCTGCCTGAAACAAGACTGTTCAGTTTTGTGCCACCGCACTCCTACCCTGCCAAGATAGTCCCATTAAGCCAATTATAAGGCATGAACTAGGAGAGATAAAGCAGATGACATTTGTCACTAGATCAACCTTGGTTGTGACAGTCTCCAAGATGTGTCTTAGGCATTCTGGAGATAGGGTGTGGTTTAAATGACTCTTTTGGTCCTTGGTAACATCAAGCAACACCTATAGGTCTAACCATTACCTCCCCACAGGGAGAAAGAAGCTCTTTTTCAGGGACAGAATCTGGCTTTCATTCTGAAAGGTTAGTTCAAGTCAAAGACTGAGCTGAGAGCTCCCCCTACTGAACCAAAGCTTCCTCTGCTCTGCTTTCTTGCTTTCTGCTTAAATTTTAAGGCTCAGATAAAAATCACAGTCCTAATTATGTTGGATCATTCCTTAGTTGTTTGTCCTTCATTCTCAAAAAGGACCATGACATTAGGAAGATGATGTCATGACTTGCAAGTCAATTGGATTTGAGTGAGAAAGGATGTGGAAAATCACCAGCCTCACTTTCTCCTTTGGAGCCATCTGATTCCAGTGGCAAGATATAGATAGTCTGGAAATAGCTCTGGATACAGTAGGAGACCTTGACCCTTTGAAGCTAAAGTCTTTCTTAGGTCTCTGACTGAGGCAACGTCCATTCAATGATTAAGGTTAGGTTAAACAAAAGAGACAAAGAATGGCTTCTTTTACCTAGTCAAAACAAATGAAAAATTCAGCCTAGGAGGTTGATCAGGGTTTCTAGTCAAAACAGAAGCAATTGCAATTTACACTAACTTTGAGCAATCAAAGCCCAAACAATGACCAAGTGATGCCTGGGCTGGAACCAATTGGCTAATCAATGAGAGCCAAAATGGTCTGGGTGTGAGGCATGATTCTTTAAAAAAAAAAAAAAATCTAGATTGTAAACTCCAAGATATCTTACAAGGGATGGATGGATGGATGGATGGATGGATGGAAGGAAGGAAGGAAGGAAGGAAGGAAGGAAGGAAGGAAGGAAGGAAGGAAGGAAGGAAGGAAGGAAGGAAGGAAGGAAGGAAGGAAGGAAGGAAGGAAGGAAACTAGCAACTATCATGGAAAGCAAAAGACTTATTGAAGGTAGGAGCTGTGACTATTATTTCTGTGCCAGATGTTCTATCTGATTCCTAGGGACTACATGTCACATCATGGCTGATCAGCCCTTGATATGTCCATACTAACAGAAAGGGACCACAAGTAGCTGTTTTCAGCATGGGTCATATGATTACACCTGAGGAAAGTCATTGGAGAAGCTAAAAACAAATCAAATAATTTGCTAAGCTTTTTTCCCCTTCTACAAGGAGCCTCCACTCAGAGGCAGGTAATTTTATTGAATCATTTTATGTACAAAGCCTGCAATATACTCACTCCATCCTCACCACAATCCCTTGGGAATCTTCATATCACAGCTTAATTATCATCTTCTATATGAGGCCTTTTCTGATTTCTCCCAATTACTAATAATTAGTTTTCCCCTTTCAAAAAAAAGTACTTATGTACCTTACATACATAAATGTTATCTTCCCCCCAAAAATTTAAGATCCTTGAGTAGAGACCTCAAAAAGTCTTTCATTTTTGTCTTTGTTGCTGCCAGTGCTTCGTATGTTTCTCACAGTATGTACTTCATAAATGCTTGTTGACTAATCAAAAACACTTTGATGTATTAATCACAGTAAATTATACTTAGTTTTTCTGTAAGATCAGAAAACTCACACAAATACTGTGTTTCTAAATGGGTACAGCATGAGAATAGCTATTTCTGACTAATAAAAATCATTTACAGGTAACTAAATGGCAGTGAACAAAGTACCAACCCTCAAGTCAAGAGGACCTGAGTTCAAATCTGGTCTCAGACACTTAACCCTTCTTAGCTGTGTGACCCTGGCCAAGTCATTTAACCCCAATTGCCTCAGCAAAAAGTAAATAAATAAATGAATGAATAAATGATTGCTTGCATTTCTGTAACACTTCAATAATTACAGTGTTTTCTTCAAGACAACTCATGCATTGTTGTTATTTTTACACATGAGGAAACTGAGACCCAGAGAGATAAAGGAACTTGACTAAGAATATACAGATGATAAGCAGAAGAGGCAGGCCTTGATGCAAAGTCCTCCCCCATAAAAGTCAATTTGCCTCCATTCACCACTCTACCACCTGTACAAGCAAAGCCATCCTTATAACCCAAAGGCCAATATTCTGGTCCTGAATTTATAGCTCTTTGGTCTTTAGCCCTGGAGAAGCAATTCATATAATCTAAATTTCAGAGGTTAAATTTTATTTATTAGTAAAAATTATTTTTTATTAGTAAAATAGGGATAAAAATATTCCAATGCTTAACAATGATTCCATCAGTATGGATTCTTTGATGCAAACACAGTAAAATTCTTTTATACCTTAGTTTGAAATGAGGGATGTCCTTCAATGAACAAGAGTTTATTTGGTCCCTCTTTACTTTTTCCTCTCCAAAAGAAAAAAAGGAAAAAGAAAACCCCTATAACAAATGTACTGAAGAAAGAAAAACAAATCCCCACATTGGCCACATCATAAAATTTATGTCTCATTCTGCATTTTGCATCCATCACCTCTCAATGAAGAGATGAGCTGCAGACATCATCATAAGTCCCTGGTTGGTCACTGAATATTTTTCAAACAAATCACCTTCTAATCATACTTCCCCATGCTGTACTTAAATCCCTAGCCCCTTCTCATATCACTGATTATACCTAACCCGGCTTCAATCTTAAGTCACTCCCAACATTCATCATTTTCACTTCCACACATGAAGGTGCTGAAAGGTGAAGAAAATTACACTACCTTCCTGACTGTGTCCAATACAATTTAAGTTATAAAGCTCTCAAGATACTAGGCAATCCTTCCATAGCTTCCTTATCAATTCACTCTCCCACTCTTTTTTTATTGGTGGTTTTTTTATAAAACCAACTCTTAGTTTTATTTATTAATTCAATAGTTTTTTTTTTATTTTCAATTTTATTAATCTCCCCTTTTATTTTCAGAATTTCAAATTTGGTATTTAATTGAGGGTTTTTAATTTGTTCTTTTTCTAGCTTTTTTAGTTGTAAGCCCAATTCATTGATGTTCTCTTTCTCTATTTTATGCAAATAAGCAACTACAAATATAAAATTTCCTCAATAACTGCTTTGGCTGCATCCCACAAATTTTGATATGTTGTCTCAGTATTCTCTGGAATGAAGTTGTTGATTGTGTCTAGAATTTGTTGTTTCACCCATTCATTTTTTAGGATTAGACTATTTAATTTCCAATTAATTTTTGGTCTATTTTCTCCTGGCCTTATATTGCATGTAATTTTTATTGCATCATGATCTGAAAAAAATGTGTTTACTATTATTTCTGCCTTTCTGCATTTGATATTGAGATCTTTATGCCCCAATACATGGTCAATTTTTGTATAGGTTACATGAACCACTGAGAAAAAAAGTAAACTCCTTTCTGTCTCCATTCAATTTTCTCTAAAGATCTACCGTACCTAATTTTTCTAACATTCTGTTTATCTCCTTAACTTCTTTCTTATTTTGTGGTTTGATTTATCTTGTTCTGAGACAGCCAGGTTGAGATCCCTCACTAGTATAGTTTTGCTGTCTATTTCTACTTGCATCTCTCTTAACTTCTCCTCTAGGAATTTGGATGATATACCACTTGGTGTATATATGTTTAGTATTGATATTGTATCATTATTTATGGTACCCTTAAGTAAAATATAGTTTCCTTCCTTATCTCTTTTAATTAGATCTATCTTTGCTTTTACTTGATGTGAGATTAAGATTGCTACCCGTGCTTTTTTTACTTCACTTGAAGCATAATAGATTCTGCTCCAGCTCTTTACCTTCACTCTGTATATATTACTCTGCTTTAAATGTATTTCTTGTATCCTCTCTCTTTTCCCCTCTTCCTCCTGTCCTATTACTCAGGTACCTTCTTTCACTTTCTCTTCCTTTACCCTGGTCTTGGTTTTTTTTAATTATTATTTTATTCTGAACTAAAGAAATAAAACAAGCATTTCCATAACATAGTAGAATAGAAAAAAAAAAAAAAGTGTACATGAAGCTGCAAATCTCCTATGTACAATTTGCCATTCCTTCCAAATATATAATAAAGGTATCATATAACTTTCTCTTTTCTTTTTTCCCTTGTTCTACTCCCTACCTCCAGAGATGATTACCATTAGACACACACACACACACACACACACACACGTATGTATGTTATGATCCCCATATGTGTGTATATAATCGCAAATATATGTGGGTGTGTATGTGTATGTATGTAAAACATTATATACCTACTTCTATTTATCACTTCTTTTCTCTGGATATAGATAGCATCTTGCTTCATAGGTCCTTTGTAGTTAATTTGGGTATTTATAACAGTCAAAATGATTTTTTCATTCAAAGTTGTTCTTTAAAAAAATTGATGTTGCTATATACAATGTTCTCTTTGTTCTGCTCATTTTGCTCTTCATTATTTTATTCTAGTCTATCCATGTTTTTCTAAGATCATCAAGCTCATCATTTCTTAAAGCACAGTAGTGTTCAATCAAAATCATATATAACAACTTGTTTAGCTTTCCCAGTTGATGGGAATTCCCACAATTTCCAGTTCTTCACCACCACGAAGACGGTTGCTATAAATATTTTAGAGCATGTAGGTTCTTTTCCTTTTTCCCCAATCATCTTGGGAAGCAGATCTAGTAATGAATTGCTGGGTCAAAGGATGTTGGCAGTTTAATAATTCTTTGGCAAAATTCCAGCTTGCTCTCCAAAATGGCTGGATCAATTCACAGTTCTAACAATAATGAATTAGTATCCCAATTTTTCTACATCTTTTCCAACATTTGTTACTTTTCCCTTCAATCATTTTAGCCAATCTAATAGATATATAATAGTATCCCAATTTGCATTTCTCTAATCAATAATGATTTAGAACATTTTTTCACATGACTATAAATTGTCTTGATTTCTTCATTGGAAAATTGCCTATTTGTATCCTTTGATGTGAGAAGTAAAGATAATATCAATTGGGGAACAGGCTTCATAAGTCATTTATATATTTGAGATATAAAATCTTTATCTGAGACACCTCAATTTTCTGCTTTAATTTTGATCTAGACTACATTGTTGTCATTTGTACAAAAACTTTTTAATGTGATCAAAATTATTCATTTTACATTTCTCACTTCTATCACTTGTATATTTATAAATTGTTTACCTATCCACAAGTCTAATATATAATGTGTTCCATGTTCTTCAAATTTACTTGTAATATCTCTCAATATATCTTGAGCATATATGCATTTTGATTTTATCTTGGTGAATGGTGTAAGATATTGGTCTATGCCCAATTTCTGCCAATGTTTTACAGTTTTCCCAACAATTTTTATCAAATAATGAATTTTTACCCCAAAACATTAAGTTTTTACACTTGTCAAAGACAGTTACTATATTTATTTACTGCTATAAATTTTATGTTTATTCTGTTCTACTGATCTACCTTACTATTTCTTAGACAGTACCAGATACTTTTGATAATTATTGTCTTTAATATAGTTTAATATCTGGTACTGCTAAACTCCTTCCTTTACATTTTTTTATTAGTTCTTTCAATATTCTCAACTTTTTGTTCTTCCAAATGAATTGTTCTTGTTTTTTTTCTAATTCAGTAAAACTAATTATTTGGTAATTTAATTGGGATGACATTGAATATATAAATTAGTTGAGGTAAAATCATTTTTATTGAACCTGTCAAACCATGAACATTTGATATTTCTCTTATTATTTAAATCTGAGTTTATTTGTATAAAGAGTTTGTTTTTATGATTTTGTTCATATAATTCCTGAGTTCATTTTGGCAAGTTTACTTCTAGGTACTTAATACTATTTAGAGTAAATGGGATGACTCTTACTATCTCTTTTTGCAGGGTTTTGTTTGTGATATATAGGAGTGCTGATGATTTATGTGGATTTACTTTACATTCCATTAATTGTTTTAACTAACTTTTCAGTTGAATTTTAGAATTTTCTAAATATATCATTATATCATCTGCAAATACAGACATTTTTATTACTTTATTCCTTATTCTGATTCTTTTTATTTTTCTTCTTTTATTGCTATTGCTAAGATTTCCAATACAATATCCAATAGTATTGGTAACAGTTGACATCCTTGTTTCACTGCTGATGTTATTAAGAAGGCTTCTAGCTTATCCCTATTACAAATAATGCTTACTAATGGTTTCAGATAAGTATGTTTTATCAATTTAAGGAAAAATCCATTTATACCTATATTTTCAAGTTTTTTTTAATAGTTTTATTTTCATTAAAGGCTTTTTCTGCATCTAATTATATAATCATGAGATTTTTTTAAAAAATTATTACCAATATAATAAATTATGTTCAGAGTTTACCTTTTGTTAAATCATTCCTACATTTCTGATATAAATCCTATTTGATTATAATGTGTAATCTTTGTAACATATCATAGTAATCTTCAAATATAAGATTTAAAATAAGCATGAAAAGGTAAACAGGAAAAGAAAAAAGCCTCTTATTTAAAGGTGAAACTGTTTATATCCTTACATGGGAAGATGATACTTGTAAATCTTGAGAACTATAAATTTATTAGGAGGTTAGAAGGTATATATTTAGAGGGTGTGGGTATAAGTTGGCTTTGATGTTATGATATTAAAAAAAAACATTAAGGAGTAGAAAAAAAGGATTGTACTGGAAGAAGAGGAAAGGTAAGGTAAAGTGGAGTGAATTAATTCACTTGAAGAGGGAGGGGAATGAGCATTGTTTGAAGCCTAATCTCATCAGATTTGGCTCAAAGAGAAAATAACATACACATTTAGTTAAATATAGAAATTTCTCTTTTCTTCCTTTTGACAAGGAAGTGGGAAGAGAAAGGGGAAAGAAAAGAGAGGGATGATAGGAAGAAAGGGCAGATTGAGGGAGGGCATGGTCAGAAACAAAGCACCGGTGAGGTGAAAGAGAGGATGACAAGAGAAAAAAAAGTATAATAGGAGAAAATAACATGGAGGGAAATATATAGCCAGTAATCATCATGGTAAATATGAATGGGATAAACTCTCTCATAAAACAGAAGGGAAGAGCAGAGTGGATTAAAAAAGCAGAATTTACAATATGTTGTTTGCAAGAAACACATCTGAAGCAGAGAGAATGCACAGAGAAAAAGGTAAAAAAAAAAACAAAAAACTAGAGCAGCATATATTATTATGCTTTAGTTGAAGTAAAAAAAAAAAAAAAAAAAAAAAAGCAGAAGTAACAATCCTGATCTCAGCCAAAGCAAAAACAAAAACAGATCTAATTAAAAGAGATAAGGAAGGAAACTACATCTAGATAAAAGATTCCATAGGCAATCTATGGTGGTTACCAAGTGATATAGCATTTAAATTCTTAGAGAAGTTAAGTCAGTTACAGGAAGAAACAGACAGCAAACTATACTAGTCAGAGATCTCAACCTCCCTCTCTCAGAATTAGATAAATCTAATGACAAAATAAACAAGAAAGAACTTAAGGAGGTGAATAGAATTTTAGAAAATTTAGATATGATAGATCTCTAGAGAAAAATGAATAGGGATAGAAATATATATTTTTTCAGTGGTACATGGCACCTATACAAATATTAGGGCATAAAAAACCTCACAATTAAATGCAGAAAGGCATATATTGAATACATCCTTTTTAGATCATGGTGCAATAAAAACCACATGCAATAAAGGGTTATACAAAGCTAACTAAAAACTAGTTGGAAATTAAACAATCTAATCGTAAAGAATGAGTGAGTCAAATAATAAATCATAGAAACAACCAAAAATTTCATCCAAGAGAATGGCAATAATAAGACAACATATCAAAACTTATGGGATGCACCAAAGTAGTTCTTAGGGAAAATTTCATATCTCTAAATGCTTACATGGATAAAATAGAGAAAGAGGAAACCCAATAAATTGAATATGCAACTAAAGAAGCAAGAAAAAGAATAAATTTAAAAATCCCCAATTAAATACCAAACTAGACATTTTGAAACTCAAAGGAGACATTAAAGAAATTTGAATTTATAAATAAGACTATTAGCTGGCTTTATGAAAAAAGCAATAAGATAGATAAGTCATTGGCTAATTTAATTTTTTTTTAATTATAGCTTTTTATTGACAGAACATATGCATGGGTAATTTTTACATCATTATCCCTTTCACTCACTTCTGTTCCAACTTTTCACTTCCCTCCCTCCACCCCCTCCCTATGTTAAAGTATATCCTGTATACAATATATGTGTGCAGATCTGTACTTGTTGCACAAGAAAAATTGGATTCAGAAGATAAAAATAACCTGGGAAGAAAAACAAAAATGCATTCATTTCCCAGTGTCCTTCTCTGGGTGTGGCTGATTCTGTCCATCATTGATCAATCGGAATTGAATTAGATCTTCTCTTTGTCAAAGATATCCACTTCCATCAGAATACATCCTCATACAGTATTGTTGTTGAAGTGTACAATGATCTCCTGGTTCTGCTCATTTCACTCAAAATCAGTTCATTTAAGTCTCTCCAAGCCTCTCTGTATTCTTCCTGTTGGTCATTTCTTACAGAACAATAATATTCCATAACATTCATATACTACAATTTACCCAACCATTCTCCAAATGATGGACATCCATTCATTTTCCAGTTTCTATCCATTACAAAAAGGGCTGCCACAAATACTTTGGCACATAAAGGTCCCTTTCCTTTCTTTAATATCTCTTTGGGATATAAGCCCAGTAGTAACACTGCTGGATCAAAGGGTATGTACAGTTTGATAACTTTTTGAGCATAATTCCAAATTGCTCTCCAGAATGGATGGATCTGTTCACAACTCCAAGTCCCAGTTTTCCCACATCCCCTCCAACATTCATCACTATCTTTTCCTGTTATCTTTGGCTAATTTGATTTTGAAAAAGAAAGAAGAAAACCCAATTATCAATATAAAAAATGAAAAGGGTAAACTTACCACTATAAAGAGGAAATTAAAACAATAATTAGGAGCTATTTTGCCCAACGGCATGCCAATAAGTCTGACAATCTAAGTGAAATGGATGGATATTTACAAAAATATATTATCTAGATTAATAGAAGAGGAAATAAAATACTTTTAAAAAATCTACTTTAGAAAAAGAAATTGAATAAGCCATCAATGAATTCCCTAAGAAAAAATCTCCAGAGCCAGATGGATTCACAAGTGAATTCTACCAAACATTTCAAAAAATTAATTCTAAAACTACGTAAATTATCTGAAAAAAAATGAGCAAAGAAGGAATCCTGCCAAATTATTTTATGACACTAATATGGTACTGATACCTCAACCATGCCAAAACAGAGAAAGAAAATTATAAACCGAGCTCCATAATGATTATTAATACAAAAAATTTTAAATAAAATATTAGCAAAGAGATGAAAGTGATGTATCACTAGAATAATACACTATGATCAGATGGGATTTATACCAGGAATGCAGATCTGGTTCAATATTAGGAAAACTATCAGCATAATTGATCATAACAATAAAAGAAATCTTTGATTATCTCAATGGATGCAGAAAAGGCCTTTGACAAAATACAGCACCTATTCCTATTAAAAACTCTAGAAAACTTAAGAATAAATGGAGTTTTTCTTAACAAGATAAGCAGTATCTATTTAAAACCAGCAGCAAGCATTATATGTAATAGGGATAAGGTAGACAACTTCCCAATAAGATCAGAGGTGAAGCAAGGATGCCTATCATCATCATTATTATTCAATATAATACTTGAATATAATAATAATAATAATAGAAAGAGAAGAAAAAAATGAATTGAAGGAATTAGAATAGGCACTGAAGAAATAAAACTATCACTCTTTGCATTTGATATGATGGTATACTTAGAGGATCCTAGAGAATCAACTAAGAAACTTCTTGAAATAATTAACTGTATGTAATGTTCTGGTTTGTTTTCTAGAGGTCTTGGGATCAGCCTTCGTTTCAGCAGAGTAATCATCATGAAAATAGGCAGGGATAAGGTCCAAATTCTTTATTATCTCCTTCACAGTCTGTCTCCTTCACCTAGGGCTCAGCTAGTTTTCTGAAGGTCCTCCAGAATGTGTCTTGGTTTCTGTAGAGGAAACAGGAAAGCCACCACAATGGTCTCTATCTTGAAGTCTGTCTCAATCCAAGTCTTCCTCTAGGTCTGACTCTGACTTCTTAAATACTCTATTACAATTAAATCCATTCATCATACTGAGTATAAGCCAAAATCATTATATCACTAGGGACCCTATTATTTGTTGTAAGATTAATTCAATCATACTGAATTGGAGAACTATTAATCACCATGCTAAACTAGATAGCCAGTGTCTTATCAATTCCACTGAGTTAACACCTTGTTGTAAGAATCCTTCTTTCAAGTACACTTCTCCAGAGTTCTGCTCTCTACAATTAACAACTTTAGCAAAGTTGCAGGATGCAAAATAAGCCCACATATATGATTAGCATTTCTATATATTACTACCAAAGCCCAACAGCAAGAGATAGAAAGAGAAATTATATTTAGAATATTAGTAGACAATATAAAATATTTGGGAGTCTATCTGCCAAGGTAAACCCAGGAACTATATGAACACAATTAGAAAACACTTTTTACACAAAAAGTCATATCTAAAAAAATTCAAAAATATCAATTGTTCATGAATAGGATGAGCAAACATAATAAAAATTACAATTCCATCTAAATTAATTTACTTATTCAGTGCCAATCAAACTGCCAAAAATATTTTATATAGTTAGAAAAAAAAATAACAAAATTCATCTAGAAGAACAAAATGTCAAGAATATCAAGGGAAGTAATGAAAAATGCAAATGAATGGAGTCTAGCCACTATATTATAAAGAAACAATGATCAAAACTAATTTGTATTCACTTCACACCCCACAGACTGCCTAACATGACAGAAAAAGATAAATAATAAATGTTGGAGGAGATAAATGAAAACTGGGACACTAATATATTGTTGGTGGAGTTCTGAAATGATCCAATCATTCTGGAAAGCAATTTGGAACTATGCCCAAAAAACTATAAAATTGTGCATACACTTTAATCCAGGAGTGTCTCTACTGGGTCTGTATCCCAAAGAGATCACCAAAAAAAGGGAAAAGAACCCACATGTACAAAAATGTTTGTAACAGCCCTTTTTGTAGAGGCAAGGAACTGGAAACTGAGTGGATGCCCATCAGTTGGGGAATGGCTGAATAAATTATAATATATGTATGTAATGAAATTTTATTGTTCTATAAGAAATGATCAGCAGGTTGATTTTAGAAAGACCTGAAGACACTTAGATGAACTTATACTAAGTGAAATAAGTAGAAAGAGAACATTGTACATTGCAACAATAAGATTATGTGATGATTCACTGTGATTGTCTTGGCTCTTTTCAACAATGAGGTGATTCAGGCCAATTCCGATAGACTTGAAATGGAGAGAGCCATCTGCATCTACAGAGAGGACTGTGGGGACTAATTGTGGATCACAATATAGTATTTTCACTTTTGTTGTTGTTTCCTTGGTTTTTTTTCCCTCATTTTTTTCTCTTTTGATCTGATTTTTCTTGTGTAGCATGATAATTGTGGAAATATGTTTAGAAGAATTGCATGTTTAGCCTATATTAGATTACTTGCTATCTAGGGAAGAAAAGAGATGGGGAAGGAGGGACAAAAATTTAGAACACGAAGTTTTGCAAAAGTGAACGCTGAAAACCATCTTTGCATGTATTTTGAAAAATGAAAATCTTTTGTTATAAAAAATAAACTAGTTGATACTGGCTAAGAAATAGAGTAGTAAATCACTGGAATAGGTTATATACACAAGATACAATAGTCAATGACTATATTAATCTACTGTTTGATGGACCCAAAGACTCCAGCTTCTGGGATGAGAACTCATTATTTGACAAAAACTGCTGGGAAAACTGGTAAATAATATACCAGGAACTAGGCATTGACCAATATCTCACACTCTACTCTAAAATAAGATCAAAATAGGTATATGACTTAGAAATAAAGGATAATACCATCAGTAAATTAAGATAGCAAGGAATATTTTACTTGTCAGATCTATGAGAAGGAAAGAATTTATGATCAAACAGGAAATAGAAAACATTAAGAAATGCAAGATGAATAATTTTAATTACATTAAATTTTTAAAAATTTACATAAATAAAGTCAATGCAGCCAAGATTACAAGGAAGCAAAAAGCTGGGAAACAATTTTTATAGCCAGTGTTTCTGATAAAGTCCTCTATATATGATTGTATATGTATAACCTATATCAAACTGACTGCCATCTTGGAGAAGGCTAAGAGAAGAAATTAAAAAAAAAATTAGAAATCAAAATCTTATAAAAATAAATGTCAAAAACTAATAAATAATTTTTATAAAAGGATATAAATTATATTGGACTAGATGGCCTTAAAGCAGATCGCTTAGTTCTTAGATTCTGTGATTCTGATTCTATTACTTTCAAATTAATAAAATTTCAAATGAATCCAATGTATTAATGTGGGTATGAACTTCATTGTTTGCTCTTCATTTTTGAAAAGGACCACATCATAGGTGATGTCATTACTTGGCTGTGAATTAGATTTAAATGAGGTAGAGTTGTGCAAAATCAGCAGTCTTACTCTTTCAGTCATCGAAGTCCAGAAGCAGGACAAAATTCAAGACATGGTAAAGAATGACTTCAACTACAAAAGTGAAGCCATTTATCTTAGGTGGAAATCTCATCATCTTTCAAAATACAATAAGCCTTGGTTTGTTGTTGTTTGTTTCTTTGTGAGTCCATCAACCATACTATCCATGCAGTTTTCTTGGCAAGGACATTGCAGTGGTTTGCCATTTCCTAAATGACTTGCCCAAGATCATACAGCTAGTAAGTTTCTGAAACTGGATTTGAACTCAGCTCCTTCTGACTCCAGACCCAGTGCTATATCCACTGAGCTATCTAACATCTTTAGTTTTAGAAAAGGACCAATGACATCATGGGATGATGTCTTGACTTGTGTATAAATTGGATTTGTGAGGCAGAATTGTATAAAGTCATCAATTTCTATTCCAGAGTCTTCAAAGTCCAGTGGCAGTACAAAAGTTAAAATGGATGTCAATGGATGGCTCGGTATACAATAGATGACCTTGGTGTCTTCAAGCTCCAATCTGCCTTCATAGCCATTAGGATAAATTGTTCTTATCCACCCAATTCACCAAGGAAAGTTCTGCCATGGTAAGTATTCATGCTTGGAATATCTAACCCCCCTAATTCATCCATGGTGTTGAGACTTGTTGATTCCCCTCAACCTGGTATAACCCATCTGCAAAGACAATTGTGCTGGAGTGTGACTAATACCTATGCTACAGCTTCTTGGAGTCACAGGTGAGAACTGGGTGACAGATAGACACCAAAGGTGGATGTGCAGTTCTGAAAAGGGCTGGGCAAGCCCTCATACCAGAGGTTCTAATCCTCTCTAAACATACATACATTATCTTCCATCCCTCTGATTAGAGGGTGGAGTTATAAATGCCTCCTTTTAAAAGAGTTATCAAATTCCCCATCCTCCTATACTCATTTTGAACATCTTTTCAATCCCCACCATTCATCTCTCCCTTGGAAACCCTTCCCTCTGCTTTTCTGGCTTTCTTTTCTGTGTTATCTTCCCCCACTGGAAGATGAACTACTTAAGGGAAAAGACTATCCTACATACTTACATTCCTAATACTTAACATAATGCTTGGTGTTTAACAAATACTGACTAACTGGTATCAGGACCTCTTTATACTTTTAAACATTAATGATGAATACCCCCCCCCATAGATTTTGCATATGTGAGTTATATCTATAAATATTTATTATATTAATAATAATCATAGTAGAACGTAGCATTTATATAGTGCCAAATGTTTGTCAAGAGCTTATAAATATTACCTCATTTGATCCTCACAACAACCCTCAGAAGTAGGTGCTATTATTATTCCACTTTTACAGAAAGCTGAGGCAGATAGCATTAAATGACTCACATGAGATCATACAACTGTCTGACAGAACCTGTGGGCCAATAGTAAATCATATAACCAGCTTCCCTCCTTTTCCAGAACCACATCTCTGATGATATTCTTTATACTACTTCTCCTGCACTAGTTACTCTGCTGCCTATTCATACCAGCATGAACTTCTCCATTTCCTTTTAGGTAACCCTCAACTTTAATTATTTAGAGACTGTGTAATTTATAACTTGCAGCCATTTAATAGGACTGAAAGAAAGCTAATGTTAAAAAGATGGACTTTTGTTTCCACTCGGGGGCACTGAAAAACACTGCCCAACTTCTGCTTAACTGGATTGTTTTCTTTTCAGAGATAAAAGTAGGATAGTTATTGTAAAAATATAGTTGTGCCAAAATCCTTAAAATATTCCAAATAAAATCAAAGGCAGTGAGTTGAAAAGGGGCAATATATAAATATAATAAAAGTCCAATATAACCCACTTTCCTGCTCTTGTTCAGTTCTGGGTCCAGATTTTAACTGTTTGTAAACTATATATTGCCGGATTCCAGTGTTTGAATTCTCAGCAGGCATTCTCAGTATAAGGCAAACAGAAATATGAGAGAGACTATATATTGTCATATATGGCAACAGAGCCCTAATCTGCTTGGGGAAAGAGAATCTTTGGCAGGCAGGTCAATAGTAATAGAAATTAAATAAAGAAACTGCTTCTTACATCAGTCTGTAGAGCTAGTCTTCATCTAGCAATACCCTTTGTGAGGAATGTAGAGAGCTCCTTCCAAAAAAAAGGTTCTCTATTTTCACCCAGGTTTTTATCTGGCCTATTAATACTCTTCTGAGGGGTTAGCTGGGTCCACATTCAAGGGAGGGTTCTTTGTTTCTAGAAGTGTAGCCCTGGCCCTTCCCTTTCTCTTTAATCTTTATGTATCTCTTTAGAGTAACTCACCAGCTACACTAAATATATGATATGATATGATATGATATGATATGATATGATATGATTATATGATAGACCTAAAGATGTACAGAATCCCAAAGTCTCTCTAGCCCAATCCCCTCATTTTACAGAAGAGAAAGCTGAGACTTAGGTTCAATTCACACAGGTAGTAAATGATTGAGATGAGATTTGAAATCACATTTTCTGACTCTAGATCTTATACCAGGGGAAACTAATGTCAAGGGATGTTAATAGGATTTAGAGTTGAAGGTCCCTACCTTTCCTTCAACTCATTCTTTTCTTTTTTTTCATCTCTAAATGACCAAGGTCCCCAAAATTGATCTTTCTTCATATCTTCAGGTAGTATATAACATAGTTGAGGCTAGCATGTTGCATGCAACTTATCTTAAGGAATGGAGATCTTTGAGATTTATACCATACGCTGTTTTTTAACATACCCAAATTCTGGAAGCTCTTTATCAAAATTAACGCTCTCCTCATAGATGACATTCAGTTTTTCATCAACAGCAATTACCTTCACCTGAAATAAAAATTTTTAAAAAGACTGGATCAGATCAAATAAGTATTAAAATAGTTATCTATGAGAGTCCTTGCTCCTTAAAAGCAGCCACCCTCACACAAGAAGCTTATCTACTTCTCTCTCTAGAGTCTACACCAAGAAGAGGAAGAAAGAAAGAAAGAAAGAAAGAAAGAAAGAAAGAAAGAAAGAAAGAAAGAAAGAAAGAAAGAAAGAAAGAAAGAAAGAAAGAAAGAAAGGAAGGAAGGAAGGAAGGAAGGAAGGAAGGAAGGAAGGAAGGAAGGAAGGAAGGAAGGAAGGAAGGAAGGAAGGAAAAAAGAAGACATAATTCAGTATATAACTCTATTTTAATGACTTCTTATTTTCAAAATACATCTATAGTTTTCAACACTCACCCTTGCAAAACCTTGTGTTCCAAATTTTTTCTCCCTCCCTTCCCCTTACCATCTCCCCTAGACAAAAAGTAATCCAATATATGTTAAACATTTGCAATTCTTATAAACATATTTCAATTATCATGCTGCACACACAAAAAAATCAGATCAAAAAAGGAAAAAAATGAGAAAGAAAACAAAAAGCAAGCAAACAACAGCAAAAAGAGTCACAATACTATGTTGTGAACCACACTCATTTCCCACAGTGCTTTCTCTGCGTGTAGATGGATTTCTCCATCACAAGTCTATTGAAATTGACCTGAATCACCTCATTATTGAACAGACCCACGTCCATCAGAATTGATCCTCACATAATCTTGTTGCTGTGTACAGTGATCTCTTGGTTCTACTCACTTCACTTGGAATCAGTTCATGTTAGTCTCTCCATGTCTTTATGAAACCATCCTGCTGATCATTTCTTATAGAACAATAACATTCCACAATATTCATACACCATAACTTATTCAGCCAATCTCCAACTAATTGGAGTCTCCACTCAGTTTCCAGTACCTTGCCACTACAAAAAAGGCTGCTACAAACATTTTTTCACGTGTGGGTCCTTTTCCCTTTTTTATGATCTCTTTGGAATACAGACCCAGTACAGACACTGCTGGATCAAGAGGTATGCAGTTTGATAGCTCTTTGGATATAGTTACATATTGCTCTACAAAATGGTTGGATCAGTTCACAACTCTACTAACAATGCATTTGTGTTCCAGTTTTCCCTTATGCCCTCCAATATTTGTCATTATCTTTTCCTGTCATCTTAGCCAATCTATTACTCTATTTATTTATGGATAAATTCTAAAAAAACTATACTTATACTTGGGAATTGAAGAAACACTGGGCAGAAAAATGTATTAAGCCAGAACAAAAGTGTCTCTGAAGCTAATGTTTGGGTAAATCAAAGCAAGATCACAAGACAGAGCATCATAGATTTAGAGATGATAGGGAACTGTCAGGAAGGAGAAGGGGAAGAAGAGAAAACAAGGGTATGCCAGAACCTGATACTAAGATGTGGTGGCTACAAGAAGAAGAAAGGGGTAAGTGTGCTGTATCAAGAGTGCTTTTGATAAACAACCCCAATTAGAAGGGAAGCAGAAAACTGGGGGGAAATTTATATATCCAAGGATTCTGATAAAGGCCTCAAATCTAACATAAATAGAGAATTGACTCAAATTTATAAGAATATAAACCATTCTCCAACTGATAAATGATCAAAGGATATGAACAATTTTTAGTCAAAGAAATTAAAACCATTAATAGTCATATTTTTTAAAAAAGCTCTAAATCTCTATTGATTACAGAAATGCAAATTAAGACAATTCTGAGGTACCACTTCACCTCTCTCAGATTGATTAAGATGACAGGAAAAGATAATGATAAAATCTGGAAGGAATGTGGGAAAACTGGGACACAAATGCATAGTTGGTGGAGTTGTGAACTGATCCAAGCATTCTGGAGAATAATTTGGAACTATGCCCAAAGGGTTATCAAACTGTGCATACCCTTTGATCTAACAGTCTCACTACTGGATCTATATCCCAAAGAGATCATAAAAAAGAGAAAAAGATCCACATGTGCAAAAATGTTTGTAGCAGCCTTTTTTGTAGTGGCAAGGAACTGGAAACTGAGTGGAAACTCCAATTAGTTGGAGACTGGCTGAATAAGTTATGGTATATGAATGTTATGGAATATTATTGTTCTGTAAGAAATGACAACAGGATGATTTCAGAAAGGCCTGGAGAGATTTACATGAACTGATACTAAGTGAAGTGAGTAGAACCAAAAGAGCATTATACACAGCAACAAAAAAAATTATATGATAATCAATTCTGATTCCTTTCAAATGAGGTGATTCAGGGCAATTCCAATAGATGTGATGGAAAGAACCAGTTGCATCCAAAGAGAGGACTATGAGTACTGAATGTAGATCACAATGTAGAATTTTCACCCTTTTTGTTGGTGCTGCTGCAGTTCATTTTGCTTTTTTGTTCTTTTTTTTTTTCTCCTTTGCAATTTGATTTTTCTTGTGCAGCATGATAAATATGGAAATGTGTTAGAAGGGAAAAATACAGAGTGGTTGATAAGGAATGCCAGTGAGTTCAGCCACTCAAACGTGATCCCTTCAGCTGGGGATTAAAAATAAAGAAGGCAAGAAACCAGAGGAAAAAACTGTGGAGACGGAGTATGGATCACAACATAATATAGTATTTTCCCTTTTGTTGTTTGCTTGCATTTTGTTTTCTTTCTCATTTTTCCCTTTTTGATCTGATTTTTCTTGTGCAATATGACAATTGTGAAAATAGGTATAGAAGAACTGTACATGTTTAATATATGTTGGTTACTTGCCATCTAGGAGAGGGGATGGGGGAAAGGGAGGAAGAAAAAAATTTGCAACACAAGGTTTTTCAAGGGTGAATGTTGAAAACTATCTATGCATATGTTTTGAAAATAAAATGCTATAAGAAAAGAAAAATAAATAAACTGTCCTTGGCATAATACTCCCCAAAAAAGAAATGAGGCAAGAACATGGCAAATGCAAGAATTTGTTTGCATGAGTGTACATAATTTCTCTTTTTTTTAAGTAGGGAAAATTGGAGGGAGAAAAAACAAATCTTTGTTAATTTGTTAATTTCTCTTATTGAAAAATAAGGTGAAAAAGAAAGAAGTAGAAAAGAAATTATTCAAAGGGGGGAAAAACCTGAAGACCACGGGGAAGGTCTCCAGGCTCTGTTCTGAGAAGAGGCAGTTGAAATGGTCAGTAACCTAAAGCTCTGGACAGAATCATTCATAAGCCATTCACTAACACCTCTGTACATCTACCACAAATGTTTGTCACTATTCAGAAATCATCTACATCTCCCCATACATACCTTCTTCCCCCAGGCTACATAAAAGTCCCATATATTTTGCATGTACCACTGCATACAAACCACCAAAGTTTCTATATACTTCCTGGCCATCACTCATTGCAAACACCTCCATTTCTGAAATGTGTCTTTTCATGTTTTATCATTACTTTCTTGTTACGACATATAGCCCCAGGCAGTGCTCTATCCCACAGGGACCCTTTATGCTATCTCTGCTGTTGTTAATGCTAGGTAAGTGAGAATCGAGAAACTCTCCTTACACAAAGGAACAGCTTGGTGTTTTAAAATCTCATCTCTTTTGGTTTAGCTAAAGAGTCCAGTCTCTTTCTGGTCCTTCCTGATTTTAGCCTGAAAGAGCATGAAGGGAACTGGTGGGCTGGAGAGTCACTGGACAGGGCCAGAAGGATAGAGGAAAAATATGAAAATAGAGCATCTGAACAAGAAACCCCTCAAGATTCAACAGTATTCCTAGGAAAAAAATACAAGCCTTTATATTTTGGATGGTGGTATGAGATAGTAGAAAACATCAAGATGTAGGAATATGTGTTGATGCTTTGATTCTAACTGAAGTTACTTCTCTCTGTGCCTCAGTTTCCTCATTTGTGAAAAAGATGCTAATACCTTCAAGCATCATAGGGTGGCTGCATAAAAAGTCTTGCTTGCATAAATGGATAAACAAGAAGTTATCTCACAAATCAGCAAATAATGTTGAGAAAAGCTCAAGCTAAACCTAGTTCCAGGTATAGAATCAAAGGTCATTAATTGAAAGATATGAAAAACAGTCAGATTCAAAGGGCAGATTCAAACTCCACAAATGAGTTCAGGATCCTTTGTTTAACATCATGCTGGCTTCCCCATGAACTTTCCCTCCTAACCTGCAGCTAGACTGAACAGCCAAACAGACATAGGTGCAGTGATGGAGCTGGAGTCAGAAAGACCCAAGTTTAAATACTACCTCAAATGCTTTGTTAACAGTGTGACCCTCATTTTTCTCATCTTCAAATGGAGATAACAATAGCACCTATTTCATAGGGCTATGGTGAAGATCAAATGAGATAATATATAAACAGTATTTTGCAAACTTTAAAGACTTATATAAATGCTACCTATTATTATTATTATGAAAAGCCTGAAAATTTTAAAGTGTTATTGTTACTTTATGTATACATTGATTGTATCATGATGGCATAAGTCAAGAAATCTTGGTGCTTTTAGAAATTAATAAGGCACAGTTGGGTTGACTACATTTATTTTTTGAATGCAAATAATGCTGCTAAAGTAAGCTTGAAAATGATTTTTTGGCCTTTATGCTCAAGAAACTAAATATGGGCTACATGCATGCTATTCATTTCCTTAACTGGTGCATGTAAGGCAGGCCTACCCCATTTTCATGAGCAAAACTCCATATTCCCATGCTCAGGACACAGTGCTAGGCAGGACAAGAGACAAAGATATGGCCCTTGTCCTCATGGACAAGGCTAAACGAAAATGAATAGAACACATTTTGAAGTAATAGGTCAAATTTTAAGCTAATATGTCAGAAATGGGACTCGAGGACAGCTCTCAGCAGTATGCTATGCTGCCTTTCGAAGAATGTCGTATATGAGAAGGAACACTGAATTTTTAGAAATCTGGAGCAAGAAGAGATCTTAAAATGTTATCTAATTTTAGAGATGAGAAACTGAGGCCCACAGAGATTAAATAACTACCAACGGTCATTTGGCAGAGCTGGGATTTAAATCCCTGTCCCCTGATTCCAAAGCCAGAGCTCTTTGTGCTATGCTGTCCTGACTTCTGCCAATGAATCTCAGTCAGAAGCCAGATAGCTTACTAGGAATAGGAACAATGGAATCTAGGTGGCACCATGGTGCACAGAGTGCTGGGCCAGGAGTTCAAATTCAGCCTCAGACATTTACAAGCTGTGTGACCTCTGAGCACTCAGTTTCCTCATCTGTAAAATAAACTGGAGAAGGAAATAGTAAAGGATCCTCACCAAGAAAATCTCAAATGGTGTCTCAAAAAGTCAGATGTGACTGAAAAATGACTGATTTCCATTGGCAGAAGGTGGTTGGGATTCTCCTTATTGCTGAAATCACAGCTCTTTTAAAAAATAATAATAATATTAGCATAAATAATAGCATACAAAGTAGTCTTGACTAGGATTAACAGAGTACTCTCCTCCCAACAATCTAGTAGTTTCCTCTAAATTCAGGTGTTTGTAAATGGAAATATTAATTTCAGATCCACTTACTTTAATACTTTGATGAATCTGTAAGTATTCTCTTCAACAATACCAATTAAAATCCATTCACACCTCAATCAATGCAGTTTTTGTGTTCATATAGTAATTTTTCTGTTCATGTAGATAAGGAGAAAAAAATACTCTAATTCTTAATTGAGTAATAAGTTTTAGATTGAAGAGGCAGCAGGTGACCTCAGGAATCCAAAACATTAATTTAGTCTTAGGGAGATCTTTGTCCTAACAATGTCACACCTTGCTGATAACAAGAATGTAAATAATTCAAGAAAATTGGACAGCAGCACTTTCTTTGAAGTTCCTTTCCTTTGCTAATACTCTGCATCTAGGTTTTGCTTTTTATCAGCTCTAAATTATCTTAAGTGAGAAATATTTTGTTCCCTTTGCATATAAACAAAAAACCTCTGCGTGAAACATTCTTTGGGAGAAAATTCTAAGCCTAAATTCCAGTTGCCACTCTCGTGTAATTACTGTAATAAAGATTCACTTGTCTCCAAGCATAATTCACATTTATTATTGAAATACTTTTTTTCTTAATAACGTTAATCATTTTGCACATGTATAACCTACATTAACTTGTTTACCATCTCAAGGAGGGGAGAAGGAAAGAAGGAAAGGAAAATCTGGAACTCAGTTTTTTAAAAACAATGTTAAAAATGATTTTTACATGTAATTGGAGGGAAAATACTTTAAAATATTAATTATTATTCCTGCTTTGTAACAAACTCAGTGAAAAAGTGAATAGAGAGCCACACTTGGAGTTAGGAAAATCTAAGTTCAAATCTTGCTTCCAATACTGTCATCTGACGATGGTGCTCTAGTCCAGTGGTTCCATAAGTATGGTTCAGGAACCCATCAAGGGTCCAAGATACCCTTTCAGGGAATCTTTAAGGACAAATTATTTTCTTAATAATACTGAGATTTAATTTCTAATACAATAAAATCCATAAAGAAAATCTACATAAAAAACTCCTTGAAGGAGTTCTCAATGACTTTTAAGAGCATTAAAAGATCCTATGACCCAAAAGTTTGAGAACTAGTCAGTAATACTTAGATTAAATAATGGAAGAGGTGTTTATCTATATTGGGAGAAAAGGGAGAAAGGAATTTCTATACTGGGAATTTCCTGTAGTCTATAACATACAGGTCCTGACCACAATTCAACTCAACAAGTGCTTATTAAGTGCCAATTTTATCCCAGAAACCATGCTAGATGCTAAGAATAAAAGGACAAAAATGAAAACAAGAACTGCCTTTGAGGAGTTTATGTTCTATTGGGTCATAGCAAAAGATATACAGATTAGCAGGAATATTTGTGTGTCTGTGTGTATGTGTGTACACATACATATATATACACACATATATGTATACATCATATGCATATAAAAATATGCTATAATATATGTATGTGGTGATACATACATAGTAATTGTGGGGAATATATGGGGAAAATCAAATGCTACTTCTCAGACTATCTATACCACACCTCTTTCTATTTTCTGCTTACCTTGAATTTTGATTCTTCATTGATAGCTGGAAAAATCATTATTTATCAAATTAACTGACATTACTAAGAATGGTGGTTGTTGTTATTGTTTGTACTTCATTCTCCAAGATTACCGTGATATTAGGGAGGTGGTCTGTAACATGCAAGTGAATTAGATTGAAGAGAAGGAGGGCGATGCAAAGTCACCAGCCTCCTTTTCTCCTCTAGAACCACCTGGGTCCAGTGGCCAGATATAATTGAAGATGACAGGAGATGACCTTGGATACAGTTGGAAACCTTGGCCTTTTGGCAGTGAATTCTAAAACCAAACTGCAGCCTTTTCAGATTAGTTGGCAGTTTCCCAGGGGGGTACTACCTGAGAAGTTTGGAACTCTGTGAGTTAGCCAGAGGCAAGAATAACAAAACAGTGGCTCACACATTCTAATCCTCTGCAGATTTAAAGAAATCTGAGTTATAAAACTTGTTAAACCAGAACAACAGTACTTCTCAGTGGGATGAAAGACTGAATTTGAGGAAAACAAAATACAGTTACAGGGCACAGGATTGAAAATTGAAAGGGAACTCAAAACTCATCTAGTTCAACCTTCTCATTTTTGAATGTCATAAGAACATACATCTAGACCTAAAAGGTATATCATAAACTATTTAGTCCAGATTTCCTCATTTTACAGATGGAGAAACTGAGGCCTAATATGAAGGGGGAAAAGACTCAGTACTCTGCATTTTGGTCCAAGTCTGTCAAAGACAAATGTATTCATTGTCTTCTAAGCATGAGGTCTGCTTAGAGCAGGGATCTGCATCCAACAGGTGTATGAATTTTAAAATTATATTTTTATAGTGAATTATTCACTATAACACTTCCTTTGTCATCTTATCTTATTTTATGCACCTAAAAATATTATTTTGAAAAAGGATCCATAGGCTTCACCAGAAACCAAAGGGGGCCACCACTTTAAAAAGATTAAGAACCCCTGGCTAGAAAAAGAAGTAGAGACAGTTTTGAACCATATCGGAATTCTCTTGGGGGCCCAAACCATGTTTACTTATATTTTTATAGCAACACTGAAATAAAAAGATAAAATTCTATAGCAAAGTAAAACAAAGGTGCTTAATTTAAGTTTGGTTGGTTTTTTGTTTGTTTGTTTTTGGTTTTGTTTTTTAATTTACTAAACAAAATTATAGCGATGTTTTTATCAGGAAATAATCGTTTCACTAAATAGTAAACTACAGAAATATTAATAATGGGAAGAGTGTCCTAGGAAATATCTTTCCGGAAAACCAAGACCTAGGGTCACCTCTTTGAAATTCACTTCAAGTCCCACGTAATTGAAGTTTTTAATGTAACCCCCAGCTGCTGGTGTGCTCACTGACCCTCGCCCCCTTACATTGTATTTATTTCATTCACACATTTGTTCATGTTTTCTCCCCAGATATAATGCTAACTTGTTGAGGCCAGGGGCTGGTTCATTTTTGCCTTTGTTAAGTTCCATAAATAATACTCCTCTGGCATATAGTTGGCACTTAATGCATATTTGCTGCCTGAATGAATGCCAAACAACAACAAAGGCTTCCCGTTATGACGATAATGTAGCTGTGCCCTTTGTACCCCGAGTCCAGGCCCTCTAGTCAGGTCTGCCTGGGAAATCAGGACTGAAAATAGGCACAGAAGATAAAAGGGAAAGATGCAACTGCACAGGTGGGGAGCCAAGGCCACAGGAGGGCTGTGGGGTTCAGTTTCCCCGATTTTCATGCTTAAGTCTCGAACCCCGCCACTCCAGCTGCTTTGGATAGCATACTGAAGCCAGAATTGGGGAAGGAGAAACCAAAATGATTGGACTAGGGCCAGATTACATTAGTGGGAAACGATCCTGGGTGGGAAGAGCAAGAAAACCTACTCCAACCAGGAGGGTTCTGGAGAAGAGGGAGATTCCGGGGGCAAGGAATCAGAACTGGGGAAGACAGGGCGCACCTGGAAGGGGGTCCCGGTGGAGGGAAATGTGCGTGCCCGGAAACTAAAAGCAGGAAAGAGAGAAAGAAACGTGCCCCTGAGTCTGCGAGGAGAGGCGGCGGTCGCTGGCCGCCAGCGGGGCGCCTCCGGGCGGGTACCTGCTGGGTGCTGAAGTCCCATCCTAGGTAGGCACCCTCTGCCATGGCAGTGGAGGCGGGGAGCACGACGCGCTGCGAGCTGGCTGGCGTCCTTGATGTGGCTGACGCCACCTCTGAGGGTGGGCGTGTGAGTGTGGGTGTCAGTGTACGCGCGCGCTCACGTTGTGTGTCACTGCGTGCGTGTGGGTGTGCTTCGCGCGCGCGTGTGTGTGTGTGTGTGTGTGTGTGTGTGTGTGTCCCAAGTCCAGGCGTATGACACCGGATGAGCCTCTGCACCGGAGCGTACGGTCCAGACCCACATGTAGCTCTAAAGCGGAGGGTCCTTGGCCCCTGTGCCTGCCCCCGGGAGGGCCCAGCCAAGCCCGGCCCCTCTCTACCCCATCCTGTCCGGTGCTGCCGCTTTCCTCCCTGCTGCTGCCAATCGAGCGCTCAGACCCGCCCCTTGGCCCGTCTCGGGGGTGAGAGCTTGTGCTGCGGTGTCGACAATTCACTCATCACCAGTTTGGGGGGGATCCGGGGAGAATACTCGGCCACACCCACTAGCAAAAGGAAATACTGTGAATTCCCCAAAGTTTTTCTTCTCTACCGTGGTCCACTCAGCCCTTTTTCTTTTTTTTCCTCCACTTCCCCGTTTCTTTTTTTTTAGGGCCCTGTACCATTTTGTTGACCACTCCATCAACCTGCTTCCCAGGAAAGAATCCACTCAGCTGTAAATTTCATTAACTTTCCTCTCTTTAGATCTTTGCATTTGTCTTTGTAAATTGAGGGATTTGGAGCTCTGAGGTTGCACTGAATTTGCAGTGACGGGCAGCCACCCTATTCTTCCTTCAGGAGCTAGTTCAAATGGTAGCATCGGCCTGGGGCCTTTCCAGGTACACACACACACACACACACACACTCTGCTAGTTTCTTCTCTCTGAGAATGCCTCCAAATTCCTCCACATATATTTTATTCATCCCTACTTGTTTGCTTTTCCCCCTCCCATTCAGAGGAGGGACTGTTTTTGCTTTTCTTGGCGTTCCCAGAACTTAGCACCTGGAACCGAGTAGTGATCAATAATCGTTTATTCATATGCTGAATTCATTTGCCCACTATATTGCCACTGAGGCTAAAGGCAGAATCGGTGCTCCTTTGCCAGTGGGCTGGAGATAGGAGTGCCAAACAAAATTAAAATGAAAGTAGGTCATTTTGGAAAATGCCCCCTGCCCCATGGTTTTTGGAGAGTCTGAATATGTAATACTGGAAAGTATAGTAAAACCAGAAAATCTGGATTCATTGTTCTGACACCTACTGGTGGGACCTTGGCCACCTATATACCAGGAAAGGCTTGTGGGTGGTATGGTTGATAGAACACTAGACTTAGAATCAGTTAGACCTGAGTTTAAATATAGCCTCATACTCATGCTAGGTATATGATCCTGGTCAAGTCAACCACCTCTCTTAGCCTCAGTTTCCTCATCTATAAAATGGGGATGATAATAGTACCTACTACTGAGTTGTGGTGAGAGTAAAATGAAATGACATTTATAAAGAGCTCTGCAAACCCTAAAAGTGCTATATAAATGCTAACCAACAGTTATAAAATTAGGAGTTGTTGTGAAGAAAAAATACTTTGAAAATTGCATAGCACCATATTGCTTCATGGTGTTGATATTATTTAAAGAAGAAAACATTCACATTTGTGGATTAGATGCTGATCCCCCATCTCTGACCTTTATCTCACAACAATTTGGGACTTAAAATCTCTTGTCACCCAGATAGCATATATTTGTTCACTCAACAGACATTTATTAAATAACTGCTATTTGCAGAACACTATAGTAGGCAGTAGGGCAAAGACGCAGCTTAGATATGATATGGTTTTCATATTTATGAAATTTACATTCTGATAGAAGCATAAGACACATCTATACCTTATAATGCACAATATTTCATGGTAAGTAAAGAGGTACAAAATACACTGTAAACTTGAGGGAGAAAGTTGTTGGTCATAGTGGTGCACAGAGAAGGCCTGTGAAAAGAAATGGTGTCTGAGATGGACTTTAAGGCATGGATAAGAATTTGACAAGTAAAGGATTGCTTGTCTAAACTTTAACAAAGTGCAGTGCAGCCAAGGGATGGGTCACTGGCTTGGGTACAGTAGGTCACAACAGCATTACTCTTACAGAATATTAAGACATAGTACCACCAAGAATTAAACTAAATAAACATCTTAATTTAGTATTGATAATTTCTGAAATTTCAGAAAAAATCTTCTACAAGAGCTACTTGGAAAGGCTGATTGATATGATTTCAAGCTTTAATATGATTGAGATCTATACAAAGAAATTATAAAAGCTGCAACAATAGATCATGTGTTGACTTTAAGAGACTGAATTATCCACATTGAGCTTCAGGGAGTTTTCTTTGGCTAGAGATATGAAAATCAGTTTCAAGAAAAAAGCAAGATACTCTCCTAATTAGTTCTGAATAGACAAGAAATTCCTAAGTAATATTAAAGGGAAATACAGTTGTATTTCCAATACATTTTGCCAGCTTGCTATGTTTGAAGTTTTTATATTACTTTTGACTTTCCTCTCCCTATACTCATATCCAATGAGTTCAGATTGTTCAGTTTAAAGGGACTTCTAAGACTAACTAATCCAAAGCATTCAGACCAAGAATTCTCACTATCTCACTAATAATACGAGAAATTGGATCAAACAACTCATAGGTTTCACTTCATATCCAGAAAAATTGGGGGGAAGGAGAAGGATATAATATGGAGAAAATCAATATTGAAGATATTGTGGAAAGACATGCATAGTAATATATTAGTGGTCAAGCTGTGAATTGGCCCAACCATTATGGAAAGCCATTTGAATTGTGCCTTAAAAAGGAAGAAGGATCTAAAATGCCCAAATACTTTAACTAGAGAATGTATAACTAGGCATAAATGTTCTAGGAAGGTAAATAATAACAAGAAATGTTTTTTTTTTAATATCAAGATATTTAGAGCATCACATTTCATAGTAGCCAAGAACTAGAAACAAAGTAGATACTCATTGAGTAATACCTAGACAAGTTGTAGTATATGAATGTAATGTAACTTTTCTCACTTTCCTCTGCTGAAACAATGAATGTGATGGATACAGAGAAGCACTGGGCAGTGTATGTACATAAAGTGATACTGAGTGAAGTGCAAACCAAATAATCAATGTAGATAATCAAAAAACAAGCATTATAAAGCACTCTTCTATGGGGTAAAATTTCCCATGCATATAATCTGTAAATAAAAAGCTATAAAAAAAAAAAAAAGGAATATCACTTTGACATTTGAATGGAGGATGTACTAGCATGAGGAAAGATTTGTGGCAAAGACACTGACCAACAATGTACTGCAAAACTCCAAGCATGAGGGGATATCTGCACCATTGGTGATGTCAGGGGTTAGAAAAGAGCATGTGCAAAAAATGTTACTAAGATAAAATTGACATACTTTGGCAACAGACTAGAAAAAGGGGATAAGAAAAAGTAAAATATCCATGATGACACCTTTTAGTTGTTTTTTTGTTTTTTGTTTTGCCCCTGAGGCAATTGGGGTTAAGTGACTTGCCCAGAGTCACACAGCCAGAAAATGTTAAGTGTCTGAATCCAGATTTGAACGGGTCCTTCTCACTTCCAGGCTGGTGCTCTATCCACTACACCAACTAGCTACCCCCCAAAATTTATAATAATATATATTTTAATTGCAGTAAAGATGGATTTAAGATGGATTTTAGCTTTCATTTTTATAAGATTTTGAGTTCCAAATTTTTTTCTTCCTTTTTCCCTCACTCCCCCCACTCCACACTAGTAAGCAATTTGATATAGGTTATACATATACATTCATTTTTAATATATTTCCATGAGTCACATTGAGAAAGAAAAACTAAAACAAAAGAGGAAAACCACGAGAAAGAAAAAGAAACAAAACAAAAGAAAAAAAAAGGTGAAAATAGGATGCTTTGATCCACATAGTTCTTTTTCTGAACACAGATGGTGTTTTCCATATCAAGTCTATTAGAACTGTCTTACAATGGTATTGTTAAGGAGAGTTAAATCTATCATAGTTGATCATCAGACTATCTGGCTATTGCTGTATACAATATTTACCTGGTTCTGCTCTCTTCACTCAGCATCAGTTCATGTAGGTCTTTCCAGGCTTTTTTAAAATCAGCCTGTTCACTGCAATTGCTAACCTAGATATCTGGGAAGATGGTGGTATAGGCCTGAAGAAGTAGATTTGAAAATAATGAGTATAGAAATAATCAACAAATCCATGAAAGCTAATAAGATCACCAAGAACTCTCATAATTTATATGTATAACTTTGAGAAAGTTCCAGAAAGGAGTGAGCTCAAGTCAAACTTCTCATTTAGTCTCCTCTTTGACATGGACTGGCATCAGGTATCTTATCTCCCCCATACTTCCTCAGTCCTTTCAGATTTCTTTTGTGTGCTGTCTTCCCCCATTAATCTAAGTTCTTTAAGGGTGGAGACTGGGATGGGCAGGGGGGTTTGTATCTTCTACACTTAGCAGAGTGATCAGCAGTAGATGCTTAATAAATGTATTATTGTTATATAATAGAAGAGACTGAGACGGAACAGTGAGATAGGTAGGGAAAAAAACCAAGAAAGAATAAATGTCACAAAAACCTAGAGAAAAGAGAATGTCAGGGAGAAAGTAATTAAGTATCAAAAGATGCAAAGAGATCAAGAAGAATGAAAACAGAGAAAAGGCCATTAGATTTGGCAAGTAAGAGATTTTTAGCAACTTTGGAGAGAGGATTTAGACTAGATAATCATTCATCTTTCAATTGAATGCTGAGCTCAGAAGCCAGACTGTATAGAGTGATTGGAAAGGAAATAGAGATGCATATGGCATACAACCTTTTCAAGGAGTTTAGTTCCAAAAATAAGGATAAATATAGGATTATACCATCACAAATGGATAGGTTAAGTGAGAGGTTTTTGCAGATGGGGGAGACATGAACTTGTTTACAGGCAGTAGAAAAACAGCTGGTATGTAGGGGAAAGAGTGAAGATTATATAATGAAGATTATAGAAGGAACAATCTTCTGGAGAAGATGGGATGAAGTGGAATTGCTTTTGCATGTAGACCAATTGCCTCCTTTTATTTGTTTGTTTTATTAAAACAAGCTTCAAATGCAAGAGCTACTCAGGAGTCCAATCCCACTACTACATTGGAATAAAGTTTTGACCCTTTTCCTGGGGGTTCACCATATTGATTCCACACAATGGGCTTAGACTCTGTGGCTCTCAGAAATACTAAACTCGAGAAATCTTCTAGCCTCAATCTTCCTGATCACTGGGATTAGTGGTATATTCCAATACTCCAAAGTCCAATAATCACCTTTTATAAGTAAGGACATTAAAACTGAGTTTTGCAGCTATTCAATTCCCACTTATTACCCTCAATTCTACCCCCTAGGGAAGACCAAGTCTAATCCTTAATCTCCTTTCAATTTCAATTATAGGAAGCTATCAAGTCTCTTTAAATCTTTTTTCTCCAGGCTAAACATCCCTCTGTTTCTGAAATCTTATGGGTTTTGCTTCTGAAATGTCTATCGAATCTGTTCCCTCTTCTCTATTCCTGTTACATCTTCTCTATTTTGGGCTCTTGTTTCACATCAGCCTGAATGATTATAATGATTTTAATGTCTTTCTAACAAGTCTTACTATTTTCATTCTATTCTTGCTGTAATCCTTCACCTCAAGGGCTAGTAAGATAAAGTTCCTTATGTGTGATCTAGTCATGTCAGTGTATAGATTTTGATATGTTAGTGAAGTGGATCTAGTCATGTCAATATGTGATATAATCATGTCCATATATGACCTAGTCTTGGCCCTTTGTGATGTAGTCATGTTAGTATGTGGATCTGGTCATGTCAGTATATAGAAGAATTGCATGTTTAGCTTATATTGCATTCTAGCTATCTAGGGGAGGGGAGAGATGAGGGCGGGTGGAGGACATGAAGAAAAAGGGAGGAACACAAAGTTTTGCAAGGGAAAATGTTGAAAACTATCTTTGAGTGTATTTTGAAAAAAATACTATGCTGTGATCCACTACATTCGATCCCAATAGTCCTCCCTGTGGATGCAGATAGCTCTCTCCATCACAAATATTTTGGAACTGGTTTTAATAACCCCATTGTTGAAAAGAGCTAAGTCCATCTCAGTTGATCATCAAGTAATATTGTTGTTCCTGTGTACAATGTTCTCTTGGTTCTACTCACCTCACTTAGCATCAGTTCACGTAAGTCTCTCCAGGCCTTTCTGAAATTATCCTGCTGATCATTTCTTATAGAACAATAATATTCCATAACATTCATATACCACAATTTATTCAGCCATTCTCCAACTAATGAGCAGAAAGGGCTGCTATAAACATTTTTACATATGTGCGTCCTTTCCCCTTTTTTTACAATCAATAGAGCAGTTCCCCCCCCCCCAAAAAAAAATTTACTATTAGCAACTATTTGAAAAATAAATGTAAATCATAAATAATAAAGATGCAAATCAGAGCAGTTTACCTCACATGAAGCAAACTGGCAAAGATGATAAAAGATAGGAATAGTTGCTATTAGAGAAAAGACAAATACATTTATACACAGTTGGTATTGTGAGTTGGTCCAATCACTTGAAAAACAATTCAACTGGAATTATGCTAAGAAAATAAGTCCAAAGTCTTTGACCCAGAGAATGTATTACTAAGCATATATCCCCAACAGGCCATATTAAAGGGAAAATCCCATATACATCAAATATTTATAGAAGAATTTTTTTTTTGCAGTAACAAAAAATTGGAAAAAAGTAGATGTCCATCGATTGGATAATGACTAAACAAATTGTAGTGAATGTTATGTAAGAAACAATGAATGCTGTGAATACAGAGAAGCATAGGAAGAAGGGAATGAGAATAATAGCAATATTCCAGACACTGTGCTAAGTACTTTTTACAAGTAAATCATCTGATCCTCACAGCACCCCTGTGAGGAGGTGCTTTTATTATCACTATTTTACAGTTGAAGAAACTGAGATAAACAGAGGTTAACTGATTTGCCAGGGGAGGCACAATTAATATTTAAACAAAAATCTTTTAAAATAAAGCATCATATAAATGCCACCAAATTCCCTGAGCAACTTGTTTGCCTGGCCTGAAGTCAGTAAGACTCATCTTCCTAAGTTCAAATCCAGCCTAAGACACTTACTAGCTATGTAATACCCTGCGCAAGTCATTTAACCTGGATTGTCTTGGTTTCCTCATCTGTAAAATGAGCCAGAGGAAAAAAAAAAATGACAACTCCAGTATCTTTGCCAACAAAACCCTAAACGGGATCATAAAGAGTTGGACAATACTGAAAATGACTGAAAAACAACAACAAATAAATGCCACCATCAAATGGTTCAGCATCAAAAACTGCTAAGATTTATTTAATCAGTGGATATGAAAGACCATTTATTTTATCATTGCCCCTTAAGAATCATGGCACCTATTGACCCACACTTAACACCACTGAAAAGTTTTTGTACAAACAAAACTAATGCAGACAAGATTAGAAGGGAAACCATAAACTGGGAAAACATTTTTACAGTCAAAGGTTCTGATAAAGGCCTCATTTCCAGAATATATAGAGAATTGACTCTAATTTATAAGAAATCAAGCCATTCTCCAATTGATAAATGGTCAAAGCATATGAACAGATAATTCTCAGACAAAGAAATTGAAACTATTTCTAGCCATATGAAAATACGCTCCAAGTCATTATTGATCAGAGAAATGCAAATTAAGACAGCTCTGAGATACCACTATACACCTGTCAGATTGGCTAGAATGACAGGGAAAAATAATGCAGAATGTTGGAGGGGATGTGGGAAAACAAGGACATTGATACATTGTTGGTGAAATTGTGAACACATCCAACCATTCTGAGAGCAATTTGGAACTATGCTCAAAAAGTTATCAAACTGTGCATACCCTTTGATCCAGCAGTGTTACTACTGGGCTTATATCCCAAAGAGATACTAAAGAAGGGAAAGGGACCTGTATGTGCCAAGATGTTTGTGGCAGCCCTGTTTGTAGTGGCCAGAAACTGGAAAATGAATGGATGCCCATCAATTGGAGAATGGCTGAATAAATTGTGGTATGTGAATGTTATGGAATATTATTATTCGGTAAGAAATGACCAACAGGATGAATACAGAGAGGCTTGGAGAGACTTACATGAACTGATGCTAAGTGAAATGAGCAGAACCAGGAGATCATTATATACCTCAACAACGATATTGTATGAGGATGTATTCTGATGGAAGTAGATTTCTTCGACAAAGAGAAGACCTAACTCAGTTTCAATTGATCAAGGATGGACAGAAGCAGCTACACCCAAAGAAAGAACACTAGGAAATGAATGTAAACTGTTTGCATTTTTGTTTTTCTTCCCAGATTATTTTTACCTTATGAATCCAATTCTTCCTGTGCAACAAGAGAACTGTTTGGTTCTGCACACATATATTGTATCTAGGATATACTGTGACATATTCAACATGTATAGGAAGTGCTTGCCATCTGGGGGAGGGGGTGAAGGGAGGGAGGGGAAAAATCGGAAGAGAAGTGAATGCAAAAGATAATGTTGTAAAAAATTACCCAGGCATGGGTTCTGTCAATAAAAAGTTACAATAAAAAAATAAAAATAAATTAAAAAAAAAAAAAAAGAATCATGGCACCTTTCCATAGAACCTGCAGCTAAAGCCTTTCACATATGCTATCTTTCCCATTAGAATGGAAGTTCATCAAGAGCTAGGATTGACTCTGTTTATCTATTGGTATCCAGGGCTTAACATAATGCTTTGCATATAGTAAGTTCTTAATAAATGCTTCTGTCATTTATTCTGATAAATGTGAATACTCTCGTGATGCAGGAGCTGGAAGGAGTGTGTGAGCATGTGTGTGTGTGTATGTGTGTGCTTATATATGTACTCACAAATACATAATGAGTGATATGACAAGTGTAGGCAGCCCTGTATAGAGACTGCTGATCTTGGGAGAAAGCAAAGATGTCACTAACAGGTTTGGGCGGGAAAGTGCCTCACTTTAAACAGAAGATAAATTGTACCCCTTTGGAGGGGAATTGGGAAGGAAGGAATTAAAGGAAGTCTGGGAAGACCATCTCACTTTCTGTCATTGGCCAGGGACTCCTGGTAGTGAGAAGTCGCGGTGAGGAGAGAATTGACTGAAACCTCAGCCTATTCTGGGAGTATGAGGGTCTCTAAATGTCTCCTTGCTTTCTTTCCAAGGGCTGAAGTTTTCAAAAAGCTTATTCAACAAGATGGATGCTCTTGTAGAAGCAGAGGGAGGTCTCTCCCACCATCTAGTGGGCACTCTGTGTGTCTGCACTAAACCTTTAGATTTGACTTCAGTAACCAGACTTCAGTACCACTTTGATGGTAAAAAACAACTCTTTTCCTTAAGTCATTTATACCAGTAGTCTCCAAACTCTTAGGGTCAGGCACCTGTATCAGTTTTTAAAGATGTTTTGAACACAGTTTATATTTAAGTAAATGTATATTACATCTGATGTATTTAATATATGTATCTGTATATGTGTGTTTATGTATTATACGTCTATGTACACATGTGCATATACATGTATATGTATTATATATGCATTATGAATATGTATGCATATTGCGATTATATGTGCATTATGATCATATGCATGTTATATATAGTATATGCAGACAAACATATATATGTATACATTTATTCATTTGTTTATTACATAAATATACTATTTTGCTAATAGTTATATATATTATGTCTGGTGCATATTCACAGTACCTGAGACAGCATCACTCCATTGGAAAAGTTAAGGAGTCTACCTCCAAGAGACTGATAATATTCATAGTAATATTCATAGACATTCTGAAACTGGTTCTGGTCTGCTGACCATGCGATTAAGAGGAATGACAAAGAAGGGATCTTTGCATGTGATGGAATATTAGATGGTGATTTCTAAGAAGAATCCTTCCAACTTTAGGGTTCTAGAATTCTGTGGTTCAACCTAGAGCACACAGGCTCCTCGGGCAGTACATTTACAATTATGGAATTTTAGAGCTACAGGAGACATTAGAAATTACCCAGAAACAACATTTTCATTTTACAGATGGAGAAACTGAGGCTCAAAGTAGGAAAGCGAATTATCCAAGGTCATGCAGGTAGTGAACAGAACAGGGATTCTCAGTTAATGCCTTTGATACCCAATCTAATATCTACCTTTCTGTGCTTTCATTTCATATTCTTTTCAAATCCCTAAGTGTTCTTCCTTCCTGATCTAAAAAGCGTTATGTAAATCAGAAGTCAGATATCAATTGTTATTGTTTCCTTGACTACCAGAGACTTCGCTCCTTCTGATGAGGAATTTGGCACCATAAACTGTATTTGCTCTGGGAAAGGAAACCATTTATCAGACAGGTGCCAATGAATTCCATAACCCAAGAGACTTCTGGGATGGCACTCCTCTGGGCATCTTTTCCCCATTTGGAACTTAATGTTTGCTTGTGGTGCCAGTGCTCAGAATGAAGAGGAACAAGTAGGTTCATGTCTACAAATATCCCTAACTATGGAGAAGCCAGAGTCTGCATTTGTATGTGTGCACACACACAGGTCTGTGCAACAAGGTAAACACCTGGCCAGAGACTCAAGGCTTTGGATTCTAAACCTGACTCTGGCACTGACTCACTGTGTGATGGGGACCCAATTCTTCACCTTCTGAGCCTTTATTACATCACCCCAGAAGCTTTAGATGCTCTTGTTCCCCTATGAATCTGTTGTTGTCCAGTCATTTTTTTCCCCCCGTCATATCTCATCCTTTGTGATTTCATTTGGGTTTTTTCTTGGCAAAGATACTGGAATAATTTGACCTTTCCTCTGCAGCTCATTTTACAAATGGTGGAACTGAAACAAACAGAATTAAGTGACTTATCCAGAGTCTCACAACTAATACACGTCTGAGGCCAGATTTGAACTCTTAAAAAATTGATTCTTCCTGACTTCAGGCCCAAGCAGTCTATCCACTCTATCACCTACTTGTTCTGGAAACAAGCCACCATAGATAAATGATCAAACTATCTGAATTGATAACTTTCAAAAGAGCAAGCACAAATTTCTAATAACTACTTGAAAAACACTCAGCCTCAGTGATAGTCAGGAATTAAAACAATTTTCAGGCAACATTTCATACTTGTCAAACTAGCAAAAATAATTAAAAGCAATGAAACTTACTGCTACTTGTTTGGTGGAGAAAAAAGGACAGTCAATTCATTGCTGGTAGCTATCTGGCAGTGTACAGTGTAAGTTACAAAAAAAAAATCATAATCTTTGACTCATTAATTCCATTGTTGGAAATACAACCTGAAAATGTTATTTTAAAAAAATGAAACTAAAATTCGCTATCTGTAAAAAGATCTGCATGGTCCTAGAATCTGTAATTGGTATGGAGGGAACCCTGAGAACACATGTTGAAAAATAAAGGTATGAGGGACAGTTAGGTGACGAAGTGAATAGAGCACTGATCTGGGAATCAGGAGGATCTGAGTTCAAATATGAACTCGGTTATTAGCTGTGTGACCCTGGATATGTCACTTAACTCAAATTGCTTCCCCCCCCCCAAAAAAAAAGAAAAAAATGGAGGGTTAAATAAAATGTGGTAAATTAATATAATATTACAATGTAGGTAAACCCAATAAGCATAAGGAATATAAATAAATCTGGAAAGACCTCTCTGAAAAAATGCAAAGAAAAAAAGAAAAAAAAAAAAAAAAACAAGCGGAAACACCTCCCTCCAAAGAAAAACATACACACTGACAAGCTCACAAAAGGAATGTAAATTATAAAAAAAGAAATCTAAAGAATTCCAATGAAGACAAAGAGGAAACAGCTGAAAAAATAGTTTTATTATATTGCAAGTAATTAATTTAAATATAATTAAAAAGCTCTAGTACATAGAACTTAATAACTTTATTGATTTATGTAGTATTAAACTTTTTCAATATACAGAGATTATGGTACCCTCAGCTAGTTCTCCCTCCTTTCTCAAGGAGTTCAGCACAAAATTTACTATTTTCTTCTTCTTTCCAGGTCTTCCCCTTTGAATGGATATATTAACACTCCTGTTGATTTCCCTTCAAACACTCTAACACATCCGGTTCTTCAATTTTCTCAAATCCCATTATCTTTTCCTTCAATACATACACACATAGAGCACACACAGAGATAGTCACACCTTAGATCTCACTATTATCCCCAAGGATTCTGATATTCCTTTATCTCAGGGCTTCTTAAACTTTTCCCACTCTTGTACCTTTTTGCCTGAGAAATTTTTGCACGACACCAGATATATAAGTATGTCAAACAGATTTTAAAATCAAACATTTGCTGATAATAAATCATAAAGAAATGAACTCTAAAGCAATCCTTTGATACATGTGTGTATACACATATAAATTTATTATTTATTAAAGATGAAAATCAATTTGTATACTAATGAGATGGATGTGCTTGTTTATTTTTATATAAAGAATTAAATCTTGGCAGAATATTTAATATCTTTTACCACTGCCAAATTTTTCATGACCCCCACATTCAGTTACAAGACTCCATATGTGGTCATGGCCCACAATTTAAGCTTTGCTCAATCTAACTATTCCAACTCTTTCTATGCCTCTTTTTTCCTATCCCTATTCTGCCCATTTCATCATGGTTTCCTGTCCTGTTCAATATTTTTTTCAAGTCATTACCCCAGCTTTGATTTCACTTCTCTCCTATATATATATAAACAATTCAACTTCACACTGTTATCATCTCTCAAGTCCCTTGGCCCTCTTGTCCTATTACTCCCCATCCCTTGCCAAATTCCACTCTTGGATTTCTTCTACAATCTGTCTCTTCCTCAACTCCTACACATATGAAAGATGGACTAAGCACTAAGTTCACTGCTCCAAGGTAAACTTTTTATTTCTCTTTAATTGACTCTTCATCTAACTTGCAATGGAGTTGCTCCTTCAAGCTGCCCAAACTTCACCAACCCCCCCTTTTTCACCTAAGGACCTTGCCTCATACTTTACTGAAAAAATTGAGACCATTTGCCATGAACTATATCTTCTCCCCTTCTCCTATCCTTCATCTCAAGATTCCTTGATACTATTGTCCATGCTTTCCTCCCTATCTACCAATTCATTTTCTATTCCCTTCTATTCCCCCATTCTTTTATTTTTTTTAAATAGTTTTTTATTGACAGAACATATGCTTGGGTAATTTTTCAACATTGTCCCTTGCAATCACTTCTGTTCCAACTTTTCCCTTCCTTTCCTCCACCCCCTCCCCTAGGATGGCAGGCAGTCTCATACATATTAAACATGTTAAAGTATATCTTAAATACGATATATGTGCATACATCCGTACAGATTCAAAAAGGTAAAAATAACTTGTATTCCCCCATTCTTAAAAAAAAAAAAAGCCTTCACTATCCCCTATCTCTCTTCACATTTTTGTCCTATATATTTCTTCCTTTTCTAAGCCAAATGCCTATTTAAAAAAACTGCTTCCTTTCTTTTTTACTTATTCTTTAAATATTTGCAATTTGGCTTCTGACCTCATTATTCAAATGAACCACTTCTCTGTAAAGTTACTAACAATTTAATAATTGCCAGAGTTGGAGGTCTTTTTTTTTTCTTCAGACTTCCTCCTCGACCCTCTTTGCTGAATTTGACAGTTTGTGTGTGCCCTCCTGAACACTCTCTCCTCTCTAGGTGTTTGTAAAGTTATTCTCTTCTAATTCTCTTTTCATTTATCCAACCCCTCTTTCTTTGTTTTCTTTACTGTCTCATCATCCATATTGTGCCCCCTAACTATGGGTGTTTCCCAAAATTCTCTATTAGATGCTCTTCTTTAAACTCTTTCTTGATGACTTCAATTTTTATGAATTTAATTACCATCTCTTTTTGAATGACTCACTGATAGATTTATCTAACCCCAGGCTCTCTCTTGTGCTCCAATTCCACACCAGTGACTGCCTTTTGGAGAAGCTCAATTTGTCCTAAATGAACTCTTTATCTCCCTTCCCAAATCTACTTATCTACCCAATTTCCCTGTTTCTAACAAAGATAGAACCATTCTTCTAGACATCCAGATTTATAATTTTGACATCATCCTCAACTCCGGATTCCTCCTCATTGTCTCTCAATCATTCCCCAGGTATTCATCCTGTTCTTATCACATAGTCACAGGTTAGAAACAACCTAAGGTCCTACTAAAGAGATAATTGAGAATGGTTATTGAACCCTGAAACAGGATATTGGGAAAAGTTACAATAGGTAAAGGTCTAAGGTTGTGACATGACTTTGGGTCCTGGATTTGCTGCAGACTTTTTCCAGGTAGGAATCTCTATGCTACAGGAGTTTGGCACACAGATACAGAGAGTTTGCACTCAAGAGGGAGTGCAAAGATCAGACACCGGAAATCTAGTTAGTAATAATTTGGAAAAACCCAGAATGCATAACCAGCATGATTTCTAGCGTTGTCAAAGAAAGAGAGGTTTTGCAAGCTACATCCGGAAACATGTCTCTCAGCAGTATCTATTTCATAATAGAAGGGTTTTCAGAAGGAAAGCAAACAAACTTGTTGACATTACCAGGCTCATCTTCCCAGGGATACAATCCCTTGTGATTAGAGATGAACCAGGGGTCAGAAATAAAAGGTTGCTTAAATCTAGGCAGGGGCCACTCTCTATTTTCCTAACCAGAGGCCAGATGACCAACCTCAACTAGAAGGAGTTCCTCCTCTTTCTTAGACCAAATTCAAACATAAAGACATGACTTCTGAGCTTAAGACACATATTTAAATATATTAATTTAAACATAAGGCTTTTAACTGTGCTTTCTTCCAAAAATCCAGTGGTGAAGTTACATGTATCTCTATTCCCATTATATAGATGAAGAAACTGAAACTCAGATAAAATAAAGGAATCAAAACCACATTTTTCTGACTCCAAATGTCTGCCGTTTAATTCTATACTATACTATATGCAGCCTAAATGGATATGAGTACTGAACACTTCCGTGGGATAGCACAGATTTTAGAGTGAGTTGAAAGGGCCCTCAGAAACAATCTAAACCATCTCCTTCATTTTTCAGTTGAGAAACAGAAGCCCAGAGGAGGTAAACTCTTTTTCAAAGTCAGTTAGGTATTAAACATCAAAGGTAAGATCAAGGCCCTTTGTTTCTTTTCTCTGTACCTTAGTAGGGTTGCTTCAATAATTTAGCATAATCCTTCATTCACTTGTAATCACTGATTTTCCAATGGGCACCTTATTGAATTTGGGAGTGGGATAAGTGTGATATTATACTATATCCTATAATATTATGTTAATCTATGACAGTTTATTTAATCATTCCCTTATTATTGTATGGTTAAATCTGGAATGGATGAGCCTAAGGCAAAGGTTTTGAAATTTGGATCTATGAATTTACTTAAAAAAAAAAAAGTATTGATAACCTTTTTTTGAAAAGAATTGATTTGTTTTATGTATTTTATTTTATGTACTAAGAAAGGGGCATAGATATCACCAGATTGCTAGAGGCAACTACTAAAAAAGTTAAGAATCCTTTATGTAAAGAAGTTACGTAATCACTTCTCAGACAATTTGGGCTAAAATCACGCATATCAAAAGAGCACTTAAGCAAGAATGGAAATGTGAGGCACAGTGACCTGTGAGTAATTGGAGCATGGTACTATTCCAAACTTGGATCAGTTTGTAAAGTGACAAAAAAATCCCACTTCCCTTATTGGGCCTTTGACCAACAGTTACCATATCCTATTAGTCACACCGGTGTTTTCATTTGAACAAGGACACAGACTTACAAGAAACAAAAACAAATTCATTATTGACTATAAGCAAAAAAAAAAAATCTAAATTCACATTTTTAAAAGTTCAAAATATAAAATATTTAAATAATTTTTTTCAAAGAACTTTTGGCATTTGTTAATGGGAAGAATTATTTAGTAAATAGTACATATGATTTGCTTAAACTTATTTACCTCTGGTCTGTTAAGAAAAGTGGGGCTAAAGGAAGGAAGAGAGAAGATAAAGGGAGACAAGATAATGTAATGCTGGAGAAACTAAGGCCAGATAGAGATTACAGAGTTTTTAATATTTTATTTGGAAGAGAGAGATTGTGTTGGGGGTATGTTGCCCCCAGGGCTGATGTCTCAAAGCATCTAGCAGCAAATGTGAATTCTCAATGACATATATATGGCTCTAAGCTCAGGGGTGGAGTCCAAACTCTCTGGAATCTTCAAGAAGGGGTCCATCAATCCGGTTCTGACAGTTTGGAGATAGGACCATAAATTCTTACAAATTGGGAGGACTGAGGAGGTGTCCAACTATAGCCAGGAAGTCTGAAAACTAGAGAATTAGACAATTCCAATTACGTATCTAAGATAGGACATCTGGAGTCTTATCTTCTGGAATGTCAGATCTCCACAGCCCTAATTATCTCAGTTCTAATGAGCAGAAAGGGAGGGTTGCAACCAGGAGAACTGAGGCAAAACAATTCAAGGAAACCGAGACAGAACAATTTAAGGAAACTGAGGCAGGACAATTTAGGGAAACCAAGGCAGAACAATTAGGGAAACTGAGGCACAACAATAAAAGTAGAGTTTTAGGGATCAAATCAGGGAGATGAAAAACCTGGAAAGTCACTTGGCTTCAATATGTCTGATCTTGTCTTGCCATGGAGATTCCATTTACACCATGGATTCTTGACTTTCAGTCCACAGATCCAGAATGGGTGGATTTGGATGGGAGAAAATATATTTCTTTATTTTCACTTGCCTTTAACTGGCATTTAGCATTTCCTTTAATTCTGAATGTAGACAACAAAACATGATTCTGAGAAAGCGTCCATAGGATTCTCTAAACTACTGAAGAGATCTAGGACACCAGAAAATACTATTAATCACTGATTTACATTGTAAATATCTTGCCTTGTCCATAGTTGTTGGTATGTTGTCTCTATTGGATTGTGAGCACTTTGAGAGCAAGGGCTGTATTTTTATAATTTGTATCATCTGCATGTAACATAATGATGGTGAAGACCAAATGCTTGTTACCTGACTCCTGAATCCAGCCTCATGATTGGGACTATTCAAGATTCCTTTACCAGAGTATTTGGCCTCTACCTTATCTAGTTTTCAATACTGCCCTGCATTGTATCCACCTTGTTATATATATTATTCTCTTTCTTGCATTTTACATCACAGCCAAACTGGCTTTCTTGCTATTCCTTACATATGCCATTCCAATTTCCTTCCTTCATGTTTCCCTAATGTCTTCAGAAGGGGTTATTGTCCTCCTAGGGATAGAAGTTGAATGGCCACACTGGGACAAGACTCTGAGATAAAGTCACTTCCTCCTACCTGAGATATGACTCCAGCTGACACACTATTGAACTGATGAGGTCAAGAGAAAGATGTAGGACATATATAGCTCATTTTTGAGAAAAGCTCATTACTCCCAAAATAGAAAGCCCTTAGAGGATTCAAAATATCATTCCTAATGTAGCCAGTCCTAGAGAGCTTCAACACTACCTTCATCAGGGATATAGCAACAGGAGGATCTTTTATTAACTAAAGCATAGGGGTCAAATTCACAACCTACAGGCTTCAGGCAGCCTGTGAAACTCCTAAGTTTTAGCTGAGCCGCATTAAAATGTAATTGGAAAAGAAATCATAAAAAGAGGGGAAAGGGCCTATATGTACAAAAATATTTATGGTAACTGTTTGTGGTGGCAAAGAATTGGACATCAAAGGGAGGCCCATCAATTGGGGAATGGCTGAACAATTGGGGTAATGGAATATTGTTGTGCTATAAGAAATGATGAGCAGGCAGATTTCAGAAAAACTTGGAAAGGGTTACATGAACTGTTGCTGAGTACAATGAGCAAAACCAGGAGAACATTATAAACAGTAATAGCAACTTATATGAACTGATGCCGAGTAAAATGAACAAAACTAGGAGAACATTGTAGATAATAATAGCAACATTGTATGATGTTCAACTATGGTAGACTTAGCTCTTCCTTGCAATATTATTATCCAAGACAATTTCAAAAGACTCGTGGTAGAAAATGCTATCCACATCTCGGGAAAGAACTATGGAGTCTGAATGCAGAATGAAAAATAGTATTTTTACTTTTTAAATTGTCCAGGTTTTGTGACTTTCTCTTTTTGTTCTGCTTCTTATTTCATAACATGGCCAATGTGGAAATATGTTTACATGATTGCACATATATAACCTATATCAGATTGTTTGCCATTTAGAAGGGAGGAAGAGAGAAAAAAATCTGAAACTCAAAACCTTATTAAAAATGAATGTTGAAAACTATCCTTATATGTAATTGGAAAGAATAAAACACTATTTTAAAAAATCTAATTGGAAAAGATTTAATAATATAAATAAAAATACAGCAAAATGCAGATAATGTGAATTTATGTTTTTCTAAGTCAATGAGACCCACACACCATTGGACTAGAGGAGGTTACAGTTCAGAATGAATTCACTTAGAAACATGTCACCCTGAATATCACTCTTAAAATAGCCTTCTTCAGAAACCCTGACTCCAAGTCATCCAAGTTCTGCTGAGTCAATTCTCTGTTCACCCCAAACTTGTTTTCCTGGCTCATAGAGGAACTCAGCAAATGATTAGCCAATTTACTTTTCAGTTACCACAAGGTGACATAAGCCTAATTGGAGAAATTAGAGAATATTCTTAAGTTACTTCACTCCCAGAAAAAGGCCCATGTCAAGGTCAATCAAGATAATTTAGTAGAAATTCTGATGACTGAAGATTCAAAGTTAGCATCCCAGCTATGATCTACTAACTACTAATAAATCCCTTTGAATAGTAGGTCCTTTTCTCTCTTTGAGATTTACTTTCTTCATCTATAAGAGGAGTATTTTATTTTAGAATCCAAACAGTCTGATTTATGTTACTGCAATGGTTGGTGTAATAATTAAATGAAATAATGGATGTTTAAGCATTTTGTAAATTATAAACATCTACATAAATATAAATTGTAATTATCATTAAAAAGTATAAAAAATGACTTTTTCATGAAAATCATTAATAATCATACTTTAGATATAACTATTTCCTCCCATTTGGGACTAAATTCCTTGAGAAAACCTAGGTGGCTCCACATCCTTTCCTTTCATTATCTTCTTCTATTTTCTGATAATTAACATTCATTAGAAATGGCTCTCTACAAAAGTTACTAACAATCTCTTAATTGTCAAACTGAATGGCTTTCTTAGTCTTCAGCCTTCCTTATCCCTCTCAAGACATGAATTACCCTCTTCTCTCCCATACTCTCTTTTCTCTAGATTTTCATGACATGGCTCTCTCCTGATTCTTCTTTATGTCTGGCACACTTCTCATTCACCTTTGCTGAATGTTTGCCCAGGTCATACCACTAAATGTAGTTGTCCCACAAGACCTTGTCATAGATCTGCTTCTATTCTCCTTGTATACTATTTTGTTTGGTGATTTCATCACTTCCTTTCTTATTAAATTATTATCTCTATGTTGATGATTTCCAGAACTGTTTATTTAACCTTAACCTGTGTTCTAACATCCAGTTTTATATTTCCAACTGTCTATTGGTCATTCTGAACTGGATGTTCTTCAAGCTTCTTAAACTCAATATGATCAAAACTGAAATCCTTATTTCCCCTCAAGCTTTCACCTCTTTCTAGCTTCCCTATTCCTGTCAAGACTAGTACCACTTTCCTAATCACCCAGGATCACACATACATGTTATCCTTGACTCTTCACTCACCCACTCTCTCCTTTTAACCAGTATATTGCCAAATTTTATCTTTGTGATCTCTCTTATATGCCTTTTGATTCTGACACTGCCACCACCTTGGTGCAGACCCTTACCACCTCATGACTAGACTATTGAAATAGCCTGTGGTTAGTTTCCCTGCCATAAGTTCAATACATGCTCCACCCAGTTATTAAAGTGATCCATCCTAAGCAGAGGTTTGATCCTGTCACCTCCCTACCTACTTAATATACTCTGGTGGCTCCCTATTATTTCTAGAATCAACTATAAGCTCCTCTGCTTGGCTTCTTGAGCTCTTCATTACGTTACCTTCTTATCTTTTTAGTCTTTTTACATTTTATTTCTTCTACAAACTCTGTAATCCAGTAATACTGGCCTTTTTACTGTTCCATGAAAAAAAAATTTTTCCATTCCCATGTATTTTCTTTGGCTGTCCCCCATGTCTATAAATATCTCTCTCCTCTTTACCTTCTGGCTTCCCTGGGACCTTTCAAGTCTCAGGAAAATTCTGACCTTCTATGAGAAAACCCCAATGGAATGTGTATACCCTTTGATCCAGCAATGTTGCTACTGGGTTTATATCCCAAAGAAATTTTAAAAGAAGGGAAAGGATGTGCAAAAATATTTGTGGCAGCTCTTTTTGTAGTGGCAAGAAACTGGATACTAAATGTATGCCCATCAGTTAGAGAATGGCTGAATAAGTTATGGTATTTGAATGTTATGGAATTTTATTGTTTTGTAAGAAACAGCATGTTTCTTTTGTTTTTATTGTTCTGTAAGAAACAGGATGTGTGTTATGTTCTTTTGTTTTTATTGTTCTGTAAGAAACAGAATGTAAAAAAGGATGATTTCAAAGAGGCCTGGAGAGACTTGCATGAAGTAACGCTAAGTGAAATGAGTAGAACCAGGAGATCATTGCATATGTCAACAAGATTATTTGATGATCAATTCTGATGGATGTGGCTCTCTTCAACAATGAAATGATTCAGGGCAGTTCCAATGATCTTGTGATTAAGAGAGCCATCTATACTCAGAGAGAGGACTATGGGAACTGAGTGGATCACAACATAACATTTTCAATCTTTTTGTTGTTTGCTTGCATTCATTTTATTTTCTTTCTCATTTTTGTTTATCTTTTTGATCTATTTTTTTCTTCGAGCAAGATAATTGCATAAATATGTTTGCATATATTAGATTTAACATATATATTTTACCATGTTTAATATATATTGGATTATTTGCCATCTAGGGGAGGGACTGGGGGAAAGAGGGAAAATTGGAACCCAAGGGTCAATGTTGAAAAATTATCCCTGCATATGTTTTGAAAATAAAAAGCTTTAATTAAAAGAAGAAGAAGACGACCCCCAACGGAATTACCACTTTTGTATGATTGGATAATATATCTCTCTTAAAACAACCTAAGGTTGTATTAGTTCTACAGGTTTCCATATCATATCTTTGCCTCATATTGAGCTTTCAGTCCACCAAAACCCTCAGTCCTTATTGTTATAGGAATTTTGACTGTCATCTAAGTGTGTTAGCAATCTCTCCCAGCTTTGTTTTATTTACATATTTTAATACACATTCCACCTACATCTTTATGAAAGTCATTGGCTTGACCAAAGCTATAAAGTTAGTAAGCAGCAGAGTTGAATGTGAAATTAAGTGTTCTTCTCACTATATAGAAAAATTAGCAATTTAAGCAAAATATCAGGGGAATTATTTAACCTTAGAAGAAGACAGAATTAAAAGGATAGATTTTTTTCAGCCTTTAGTCTCATACATTCATGTACATGAATGTGCTAATTACAAACAAGATTCTTATCTATTCATTAAGCACAATTTGCTGAATCTTGGAAAAATCAAAGTCTAGTATTCTAATTGAACAGAGAAAGAAGCTGAGATATTATACCTTAAAACTGGCAAAGGAGATTATCTCTATCATCTCATTTGAGTTTCATAAGCATTTTGTGAAATGGGACTGTAGGTGTTATCACCCCTATTTTACAGATGAGCAAAGTAAAAAGTAGAAAGGTCAAAAGATTTAGGACCTTGACCTCACCACTAGTCAGTGAACAATTGAACCCCAGAACTTACTGACTTCACCATGCCATACTGCAAAACTAGGATTTAAACACAATTTCTAGAAATCCAATATCTTTTTCGTTATACCTTGAATTTATTACCCAAACTTTTTATTGCATAACTTTGAAAGAAATGCAATTGTATATTTCTAATAATATTCAAAAATTTGAAAAGCTTTCTCCTCAATTAGTCCAAAATAAAGAAATTCATTAGCCTATAGCATTATTTAACTTGAGAAATAATAACATATTTCACCCCAAGTTTTTTTTAGAGCCTGCTATTGTGGACCCCAGGGGCACAAGTAATTAGAAAAACTCAGCTGTCTCGGTATTTAAACTCAAAGAATCTTAACACTAGAAGGGCCATTGATTTAAACTCAAAGGAATTAAGTTGCAGGCTGGGGAGGAGATGTGGCTCTGCCATTTGTGTGACTTTGATTAAGTTCTTCCTTTTCCTCATCTATAAAATGGGAAAGGGGTTGAATTAGAAAACTTTTGCAATCCCTTCTGCATCAAATTTATGATGCTACAGTCCTATGGTTTAGTCCAAATCCTTTCATTTTACAGTAAAAACAAAAGGGAGAAGAGGAATGATTGAAAGTAATTAAAAAAGCTGGGATTAGAAGTCAAGCTTCTGGATAATATCTCTCATAACTATAAACTGAGTGACTTGGTAGTGCAGAAATTAGAGCAGGCCTGAGCCAGGAAAACATGAATTCCTGTCTGTGTAACCTAGGCAAGTTATTTAATTTCTGTCTACCTCTATTTCTTCAACTGTAAAATGGGAATAAAAATAGCTCTTATCTCCCATGGCTATTGTGAAGATCAGATAAGTTAATATTTCTAAAGGGTTTAGCATAGTGCCTAGCACATATTAGGTGCCTAATAAGTGCTTGCTTCCTAAGAACAGTTATTTTTTTCTTTAAAATTCAGTTCCTTATTATTGTTCTGTAAGAAATGACCAGTAGGATGAACATAGAGAGGCTTGGAGAGACTTACATAAACTGATGATAAGTGAAATGAGCAGAACCAGGAGATCATTATCCACTTCAGCAACAATACTACATGATGATCAATTCTGATGGACGCGGCTCTCTTTAATAATGAGAGGATCAGTAATGAACAGAACCAGCTACACCCAGAGAAAGAACACTGGGAAATGAGTGTGAACCAAAACATAGCGTTTCCATTCTTTCTGTTATTGTTTGCTTGTATTTTTGTCTTTCTTCTGTTATATTTATCTTCTTTCTAAATCCTATTTTTCTTGTGCATCAAGATAACTGTATGAATATGTATACATATATTGTATTTAACATACACTTTAACATATTTAACATCTATGGGACTACCTGCCATCTAGGGGAGGGGGTGAAGGGAACGAGGGGAAAAGTTGAAACAGAAGTTTTTGCAAGGGTCAATGTTGAAAAATTACCCATGCATATGTTTTGTCAATAAAAAGCTATAATAAAAAATAAAATAAAATCCAGTTCTTAACTGGAGTCTTAAAAGCCACGGTTGATCTGAACCTGTGACAATTTCAGTCTAAACTGAACTCAAAGAAGCTTTTGTCAGGTTAATCCGTTAAGGTCCCATGATTTCACCACAGAGACTGTCTGTTCATTGTTACTGAGAGTGGCGATTTCATCACAGATGAGTTCAATTAGGTAGAATCCCAGTTTTTCCTTGGACACACCCCTTCCTCCACTAGATCAGCCTGAGATTGTACAAAACTGTGTTTCAATGAGAATCATATATGTAAAGCACTTTCCAAACCTTCAAATGCCATATAAATGTGACAATTATTACTGAATGAGAGGTCTCAGCATTTTCTTCTCAATTCTTTGAATTTGGTGATGATGAAGAGGATGTGAACTATGATACATAAAGAAATTAGGTATGACTCTCCTCAAGAAGAGAAGATTTAGTGGGAATGTGAAGGCCAAAGATTCATAGAATTTCCAAGTTAGAAAGGGCCTCAGGGACCATATAGTACAGCCTATTCCTATAAAAGAATTTGTCTATGACATAAGTAACAAATGATCATTCAGCCTTTATTAGAAGACCTGAAGTTCAAGGAAGACCATTATCTCCAAAGGGCCCCATTCCACTTTTGTTATTATTACTCAGTTGTTTCAGTTCTGGCAGACTCTTCCCATTTGGGGATTTCATGATGCTAAAATGGTTTGCCATTTCCTTCTTCAGTTCAATTTATTTAAACTTTTCCTACTCACAACGCCAAGTGCGTGAGAAAATTTTATGTGACCCTGGATTTATAGGTACATAAAATAAATATACAAATCAGACATTTACTGACAATAAATCAAAATTTTGTGACCCCCCCCCCATTCAGTTTTGAGATTCAATAAGATGTTATGAATCATAGTTTAAGAAGCTAGGAACTGAATGACTTCTGAGGGTTCCTTTCAGATCCAAGTCAATACTCTTCTGGTCCTGATTAGAAGTATTCAACCATGGCACAGGTATATGGCAACATGGCTTTGTAAGGTAATGAACTCTCCATCACTAAAAGTACTTGTCAGGCAGAAGTTGAATATCCGTCTTCTGGAGATTGGTTGGAGATTAGATGACTCCTTCTTAGATTCTATGATAATATGATTCAGTGAAGACTTTTAGGCTACATGGCATTGTGTGTGTGTGTGTGTGTGTGTGTGTAGAACTGAAAAAGGAAAAAAAAGTCCCTTGACATTTATAATATGGTCCTAAATTGCTTTTTTTGTTCTTCAAGCAAATCCCAAAGGGTCGATAATTTATTCAGTAGGATAAGGCCTTCTCTCTCTCAGTGGAAATGCATCTCAAACACAATGAAACATCTGTCCTCTTGAGTATTTCTAAACTCACTTTTCAAAGGACTGCCTTGTTCCCATGGAGTCTGTGTAATGACTTCCTTCAATGGAAGAGTGCCTAAACCAGGAGTATGGAGTAAGAGTTGTAATGGAGGAAACAAAGCACAGGGCCTAGCTTGCTCAGACAGATGATTCCCTCATTGGAAATCCCCAAAAGCTCACTGGCAAAGCAGCTTCTCTGATCATTCTTCCTTTTTGGCTTATTGATCGACCAGTTGTTGCATTAAATTCAGCCCAGAGGTCATAGATTTCATAATTTATAGATTTAAGCTGGAAGAACCCTTACAATTCATCTCATAGATCATAAAGGAGAGAAAGAGATCCACATGTGCAAAAATTTTTGTGACAGCCCTTTTTTGTAGTGGCAAGAAACTGGAAATTGAGTGGAAGCCCATAAATTGGAGAATGCCTGAATGAGTTATAGTATATGAATGTTATAGAATTTTATTGTTCTATAAGAAACAGTCAGCAGGGTGATTTCAGAGAAGCCTGGAGAGATATGCATGAACTGATGCTAAGTGAGATGAGCAGAACCGTGAGATCATTGTACACAACAAGATTATAGGACGATCAATTCTGATGGATGTGGCTCTTTGCAACAATGAGATAATTGAGGCCAGTTCCAATGACTTATGATAAAGAGAGACATCTATACCCAAAGAGAGGGCTGTGGCAACTGAGTGTGGATCACAACATAGCATTTTCACTCTGCATTTTGTTTTCTTTCTCATTATTTTCCTTTTTGATCGGATTTTTCTTGTGTAGCATGATAATTGTATAAATATGCATACATATGTTGGATTTAACATGTATTTTAATATTTAATATAATATATTGGATTACTTTCCATCTAGGAGAGGGGGTGGGGAGAAAGGTGAGGGAATTTAGAACACAAGATTTTGCAAGGGTCATTATTGAAAAATTACCCATGTATATGTTTTGAAAATAAAAAGCTTCAATAATAATAATAAAAAAAAGAAGTCATCTCATAAAACTCCCATTTTACAGATGAGAAAATTGAGGTCTAAGAGAAGGAACTTACTCCAAAGTTATGCAAAGGGTCATGATTTGAATGCAGGTCCCCTGACTCCACATGCAGCACTCTATCCACAATAGAGTGGAATAACACTCTACAAGGGAGAATAACAACTTATATCTCAATAGAGCTGATATATTACAGTAGAAAAGGAATTGCATTTGGAGATAAAGTTCAAATTCCTGGATTCAAATTCCAATTCTACCACTGGTGTGACCTTAGTCAAATCATTTCACCTTTCTAGAATTCAGTTTCTTCATGTGTAAAATGGAGATTAATGAAATGATTTTCTGAAGCTCTTTCAACCAATCAGTGAAACAGGAAGTAAATGACTTTTCCCCATTTTATAGAGGAAGAAAATGAGGTTCCTAAAACTGTCCACAATCACACAGTCAGTTATGGAGCTGAGATTCGAACACAGATTTTTAGCTTCTAAAAGTCTATATACTTTTCCTAACAAGGAAATTAATCTAGTTTCATAGAGTATGTAGGGAAAAGAACCAAGTCATAGCTGTGAACACTGTTTGCTCTCCTGGACACTCTACAATCAGATTGTAAGAAGATGGTTTCCAAAAAACACTGGAAAGACTTACATGACCTGATGCAAAGTGAACAGAAACAGAAGAACACTGTACACAGTTAAGAGCAATTTAGTATAAGGAGGATGAACTGTCAAAGACTTAGCTACCCTGATCAAGACAATGTTCTAAGACAATTCCAAAGGAAGCCATGGTGAAACATACTATTCATCTCCAGAAAGAGATGTGATGAACTCTGAATGGCGATTGAAGCAGTCTGTAAAAAGAGGATAATAACAGCATCTAACTCATAGGTGTGAAGATGAAATGAGATAACATATGTAAAATCTTAAAGGCTAACTAGAATATAATAAATGTTAGCTAATAATAATAATAATAATGTATTAATTAAATATATGCCCAAGATTTGGGGGATTAAAGGTTGAAGGTGAAAATAGTGTGGATCCTCATGAACATTTATAGGAGCCCTGGAATTTTCTCATATAACGGAATATATTTTATTTTTCAAGTGACTTATTTTGAACCTTTGAGATCAAAGCAGGATCAACAGAAAACAAATAAAGATGTAAACAAGAAAAGGGAAAAAACAGCTAGAAATTCCACCAGGAGGAGGGATTGTCTTCTTCTATGATGTCTAGGAATGAGTGCTCAGGACATAATAAGTGTTTGTTACATGTTTGCATTTAAAGTGATGTTCCTGGGCCTGTTGTGCTCCACCTGAAGTTCAGTTGTTGTCACTGTCTCCCTGCACTTCTGGAACTGATGTGACCCTTGTGGTTGTTTCTTATGCAGGATTGCTATCTTTTCAGCTGCAAAGACGATAATAAATCTTTTGCCTCCAAATGTTCAGATCAAAAATTCACTGCACCCTTTTTGTAATGGATGCCCATCAACTGGAGAATGGCTAAATAAGTTATGGTATATGAATGTTATAGAATATTATTGTTCTATTAAAAATGATCAGCAGGATGATTTCAGAGAGACTTGGGGAGACTGACATGAACTGATGTTAAGTGAAATGAGCGGAACCAGAAGATCAATGTACATGGCAATAGCAACATTATAATCTTGTTATAATATAATATATTATAATATAATACAATATATATTACAATATATTATATATAATATAATATTATAATGATCAATTCTGATGGATGTGGATCTTCTCAAGAATGAGACAATTCAGGCCATTTCCAATAATCTTTTGATGAAGAGAGCCATCTGCATCCAGAGAGAGGACTATGGGAAATGAGTGTGGATCACAACATGGCATTTTCATTCTTTTTCTTTTATTTGCTTGTTATTTTATTTTCTTTCTAATTTTTTCCTTTTTGATTTGACTTCTTGTGCAGCAAGATAATTGAATAAATATGTATGCATATATTGGATTTTACATATATTTTTTACCATATTTAACATATATTGAATTACTTGCCATTTAGGGGAGGGGCTGGAAGGGGGGGGGTGAAATTGGAATATAAAGTGTTGCAAGGATCAATGTTGAAAAATTATCCATGCATATATTTTGAAACTAAAAAGCTTTAATAAAAATAGATTAAAAAATTCACTGCAACAATGGGGTCATCTCCTATGAATAGAGATGATCAGAAAGCTTGAACATTGCCTTGACTTTAGTCCTTCAAAGCCATCCGATGATGGCTTGACCACAGCTCCTCAGTGCAGGGAATACCAGCAACATATCCTAGAATTCAGGTACTGAATCTAAGCAGGTCTATGGCATCCTGGTCCCAGATACACTTCTCATAGCAGATCATTTTCTCTTTACTTTGAAATTGTCTGCTTATCAGCTTCCCTCTAGCCACCTGATATCCCATTTCTGCTCAGCTTAGAGGCAGAAGTCATTGTCTATCCCCTGCCTGAGCTGCAAAAAGCCTGAAGCCAGCCAAGACATGCTGAGGGGCAACCTCTAAGGCTGAGCTCCATGGAATGAAGTGCTATCCAGGGGAGGGTCTAAGAAGGGCCAAAAAGAAGGAACACAAGTGCACATTCCCTCAGGGTAGACAGGGCCAGAACACCCTTGGTCAGTTTGCTGGGTGGTTGGGCTGTAAACTTGTTCTCTCTCTAAGGGCATAACTCAAATTGAAAACTAAGGGCCATCCCTCTGTACCCACCTGAAGTGGTAATAGGATAACCAAGCTATATGCTTCCAGGGCATCAGGTTGTAAAATGCTGGTTCTATTCTTCCAACCCTTCATACATCCCTCCCCAGGACAAGAAAGGAGTCTGTTTTATCTGATCCTATGAGACAAGCCTTTATTATATGTGGGCATACCTGGTCCTTTGCCACAATTTGTGGCAGTCTTCCTTTGGACTGAGAAGCCAAGAGCAGCCTGAACGCTCTCCCAATCCCTCCCTTCCTCTTCCCCCTCTCCCATCAGCCCTTTCCTGCAAAGTGAGAAAAGAGTAGGAAATCTCAAGGGGCCAAATTTGGCAGAAGTAAATAAGCTCATGGCCAATAGATGGTGGAGACGTATCCCAGGGAACAAAGTGGCATTAAATCAAGGAGAGCAGGAAAGGGTTGAGAGGAGAGCTGGGAATTCTTTTATGTGAACACAAAGATTCTGTCTGTTTGAGAAACTTCAGGTCTTAATAAAAGAAGATTTGGGCTAAAAAAAAAAGTGACATCACAATCCTCCCCACCTTTGTCACTAACTTGCTGCTTGATTTTGAACAAGTTATGTCCCTTATTCTGTTTCCTAATCTGTACAATGAAAGGATTTGGATTGTAATTTCTAAGATCCTTTTCAGATCTAATACTTAATGCACACACAGAAGCCAATGCAATAGGAAGACTCAGGAGCCTATCTCACACCAAGACGTTATACCATATTACCCCAAAGGGGAGATTCCTTGCCCCTACAACAGCTTTTGGAGATAACAGGTCAATTGTCTCCCACTCCTGGGAGAGAGAATCCTATAGCTCTGGTTGGCTTCTTTCTAGGAGCTATAATCTGCTAATAGCTATAAATAATCTATAACCAGGGACCAAGCAAGTCATTTCCTGTCCTGAAGATGTAGGTGAAGAGAGTGTTACTTGTGATGTCTCTTCCCTTTTCCTCCTGTCATTGGAAGGGTAAAGTCATCTTATTTATAAGGACTCCAGAATCTGGAGCAGCAAAGTGGTACAATGAGTAGCTCTCTGGGTCTGGAGACAAGAAGATTTCCATTCAAATCTGGCCTTAGATTACTGGCTATGACTGGGCAAGTCCCTTGATCTCTGTCTTAGTTTCTCCATCTGCCAAATGGAGATAGTAGCATCTATCACCCAAGGTTGTTATGAAGATAAAATAAGATAATATTTGTAAAACTTTTAGCACAGGAACACATAGTAAGAAATATATAAATCCTAGCTATTATTATTTCAGAATGAGACCTTGGATCATTAAGTGACCTAGAATCCATGGTCTTGTTTTATTTAATTCAACACAATTAGTTTCCTATGTATTTTATGCCTTTAAAAACATGTGGAAAAAATGGTTACAAATTCCTAAACTAGATCAAGGCCCTCATTTTATACACAAATAAATGGAAGTCTCCAAAGTTTAAATGACTTGCCCAACCTCTAACAGATAGCAGCCAAGCTAGGTTTAAACCCGAGTCATCTGCTTCTAAATCTGGGGCTCTTCTTAGTACATAAAATCCTAATACATTGTAGCAATAGAAAGTTGGATTTCCTTTCCATGAATGTTGATATCCAACATTTACTGGAACCAATCGCCGATGGGCCAGTCATCGTATCCTAAGAAGAATCACACCAAAAGGCTTTCCTTGGGAAATAAGAGTATGAGAAGCTTTATTTACAATTCCATTTTCTTTCAGAAAAGATTCATTTTTAACCACAGCAAGAAATAACTCAGATGTTTTCTTTTTTCTTTCTTGTTGCCCCTGCATGGATGAAAGAATATCCCTATGTGAAGAGGTCTCAGCCAACCTAAGGAACAGGTAAAAATTCTGATACTGTTTCTTCTGAGCCTGGCCTGGGAGTGAGGGCTTCTACAAGAAAAGCAACAGACAGGAAGCTGGGAACCTGCCATCAAAGAGGTGAGTGCCAGCGTTCACCTAGGAATGGAGGCAGCCCAGCCAAGGCAAGTCTCCCATTTGAACAGTGACTCAGAAACAGGATGAAGGAAGAAGGCCTTTTGGCAAATACTGTGGGTCAGGACCCAAGACTACTCTGTGGTTAGCATGGTACAAGCTGCTTTCTAAGGAAAAAAGAGCCCAATTTCTGCTCCTACTAGGGGAAGGGAGATACTAAACATCAAAAGGTCCTAGCTTGGTTTTTAAGGGCATTTTAACTTTCTTTTAAGTACACGGTGGCATGAGGAATTCAGAAGGCACAGGGGTGCTGAGGTTGATTCTCCAAATCTGTCCAATTGTTCAGCACCTCTAGGGAGACAGCCTCCAACAGCCAGGGATGGGGCCCACAGGGACTCAGACAAGCCACACATGGAAAAGCCCTGGTTTCTGAACTGACAAAGAGAACTTCTATTTATTGTCCAGTGATTTTGCAGGCATTCTGCCATTCAGAATACTCTCTGGTCTCTCAGAGGGCAGTCCATCTTGTGGGCAGGCACCTAGTAGAATGGAAGCTTCCTGGAGGCAGGGGGTATCTTAGTTGGGGTCTTTATGTTCTCAGTCCGGTGCCTTGCACATAGTCAGTGTTTAATAAATACTTGTTGGGTTAAATTTCTTCCAGAGGGGAAAGACAAGAGTCCCAGTAAGATTTCTTCTGCACACCGAATGAAATGCCTACCCTCCCTTCCCACCCATCTAAGACAATGTGTTCAGGTACATGTGCCAATGAGTAATGATGATATGTGCTCCAGGAGAGTTCACTCAGGAAAAACATGGAAGGAGAAGGTTTGCTTAGGAAAAACTGACGTTCTTCTCCTTGCCTTTAGAGAGAAGCCATGGCTTTGGTGAATTTCTTACACCATATGACTGCAGGAAGGGAACGATGTTTTCTGTTAAAAAAGAAAAGGAGAAAAGTCAGACTGATTCCACATTCCCCCACATCCAATTGTTGACAATCCATCCATTCTTTAATGCCCATATCAAATATCATCTCCATGAATCCTTCTGATTTCTGCAGCTAGAAACAATTTATCTAGCACTTTATACTTCTCCTTAGGAATGTATCACACCCAACTACAGATTCCATAAAGGATCGCATATCTTTGCCAAAAGACCAGTCTTAACTAAGTTTAGAGGGGCCAGAAGGTTGGCCACTCATGATACCATCTGGTAAGCATGGCGGAGTTATGGTCTACACTATTTCATTTTTGTCTTTCTTTAATATCTTAGCAGAGTGTCAGAATTATAGCAATTAATAAATACATATTAATTCAAGACTATTGGGTGGAGTAGTGCTCACACTAATGAATCATGGATCATTGACAAATTAATATGCCAATCCCATATTGTAACTCAAATCTTGTTCAGCCATTATTCTCTTTCCCTCTATACTTGGTGATCTCATTGGCACCCATGGATTTAACTACTGCTTTTATGCAGGTGTTTTCTAGATCTCTATATCCTGGAATAGAAGCTAATCTCCCTTTTGAGATCCAGTCCCATACTGCCAATTGCATCTGGCTATCTCCAGCTGGAAGTCCTGTAGTCAGTTCAAACTCAAAATGCTTAAATCAGAACTCCTTATTCTTCTTCCAAACATTCCTCCCTTTTGAACCTTTCTACCACCATCGAGGAGAACATTCTTCCAGCCACCAGACTTATAATCTCCATTTCACCCTTATTTTCAAATTTCTCTTCTTTTTTTACTCTCATATAGATCCTCTTCTTTCCACTGACACAGCACTTTCCCTGTATAGCCCTCCTTTACGATACCTAGACTACTGTCTTCTAACTGGTTTCCCTGCCTCGTCTCTCTCTCCCCCATTCTCTATTCAGAGGCTGAAGTATATTTCCTCTAGTATATTATGCTATTTAATAAATTGCAATGGCTTCCTGTTACCCCAGGATTAAATATGTTTGGTATTTAAAATCACTCACAATCTTGGCATTTCCTACCTTCACAATCTTCTTTACTCCCCTTCTCATCCTCTATTCTGACCTGTTCACTATTCCTTGCAAATAAAACTCCATCCATTCCCAGGCTCTGCTACTGGCTTATAACTACTCGCCAATGATTCCTAGTTTTCCAGGTCTCCTTCAACATACAGCTCAAATCCCACCTTCTGCACCCACTGCCACCAGCCCTTCCATTTCTCCTCTTTCAGTGGATCCATGCCCATTAAATGTGAGCTCTTTAAGAGCAGGGGACCCATGTCTTTTGTCATTATTCTGTACCTTTTATAGTACCTAGCACATAAGAAGCACTTAATCAATACTTGTTGATTGAATATTCATCATATTCTTCTCAAGGGAAGTGATCATGTGTAATTCATCAATATCTTCAATTCATCAATATCATCAATAGTTTGTCTCTTGTCTAATCTTACTGCTGCCACCTTAGTGCAGGCTTCCATTGTCATCTACCAGGATTGCTCTAACAGTCTCCTAACCAGTCATTGCACTACAATCATATCTCTTTCATTCAACTGCCCAACTACTTGATAGATCTGGTCATGATCTCCCTCATCTGCTCAAAAGTCTACATGGCTCCTTACAAGTTATTAAATCAAATTCCAACTTTTGGTACCTGACATTCATTTAAACTTGTCTCTTATCTGGAGTCCATCTACTTCTTCCATCATATCTTCTATTCCTTCCATACATTCTACTCGATTACTGGACTCTATTCTGTGCCTCAAACACACTCTGCCTTCCTGGCTTATTTTTGCTTCCACTAATGCCTGGATCTGGTATGTCTTTCTTCCTTCTTTTTGTTTATTGAATTCTGACATATTTTTTGAAACCAAACTCATACACCACCTCCTCCAAGAAGCCTTTGCTTCATCAGGTCTCCCAACCCATTTATCATGTAGCCCTGCGTGTCTGAGTCACAGCTCCATCTCCGTAGGATCACTAAAGACAAAGTCTCAAAATTAGCTAGATTCTGAATCTCTCCCAAGAGTAGTATTCTATACACTTGATGTGCTTAATACATGTTTGTTGAATTAAATTGAATGTTTATCATACATCACCACACATATCTAAGGGTCGTAATACAATGTTGGATTTGAGAGTCAGGAGAACTGAGATCAAATCCTACCTCACACTCTTACTTGCTATGTCAAGAAAGGTAGATGGTACAGTGGATAGAACTTTGGGCTTTGGAGTGGGGAAAACGTAAGTTTAAACATAGCCTCAGACACTTCCTAGCTACATGACCCTGGGAATATCACTTAAATCTGTCTGCCTCAGTTTCTTCAACCCTAAAAAGGGGATAATAAAACATGTACCTCACAGATTAAGAGGTTCAAATTAGATAATGTTTGTAAAGAGTACAGTGTCTAGCACACAAGAATTGCTTAATTAATGCTTATTTCTCTTCTTAAATCATTTAACTGTTTTCAGCCGCAATTTCTTCCCTTATGAGTAAGAATAATAGTATCTTTTCCTCATGGTTTCCATGAGGAACAAATCAAATAACATATGTAAAGTCTTTGATAGACCAAAGTAAATGTTAGCCATTGTTATTATTAGATACTTAATAAATGACTGATGGACGAATGAATATTCTAAGAGATACGTCTTAGGAGATAGGATACTGTGACTTGAAAAATTGCCAAGGAATCTGGGGAGAAAGAGTTCTTATTTGTCAGACAGCAATCAAAAATAGGGTTCTCAGGTCAGGCTGTTCTCTTAGTAATTATTTGTGAGGAGCCTCGTATTTAGGTCACCAATCATAGTCAGACCACTTAACATGGTGTTGTTATTTTTTTATCATGTGAAAATGGACAGTGTTAAGAAACATGATCATATTCTCCATCCTACCATCCAGCTGGATAGGGCACAAAGTTTTTATCTGGATTTTTCACATCACTTGAGCACCACGACCTTCATCTTCACAGAGCTATTTCCATTCTACTACTCTAAAACAGATCCCCTTGAATTAAATAAAACCTACTTCCTCCAAAGAAATAAAAAATGGTGAATAGTATGTAAGTGGTAAGATTGACAAAGGAGTGAGAGAAGGGAGGCATTTCCCAGCAGCTCACCTGAATAAATTCTACTGCTGGGCAGAAATATCAACAGATGGTTTCTGAACTCCAAATGCTGTGATAAAAATGTTGACAACGACAATGATGAACACCAGCCCTGTCGCCAGGTTGTTGAGGAAATCCAGTTTTGCGTGCTTGGCAGGATTGTTAAGATCATACTTTACTATAATCAAGGAAAAAAGAAAGAAAAGAAACAAGTGATTTCTTTCCAAACATACATCCTATGGATTGTTAGTTTTTTGGTATAAAAAGAATCTTCTCACAATGCCCATCAATTGAAGAGTGGCTGAGCAAGTTGTGGTATACAATTGTGATGGAATACTATTGTGTTATTAGGCATGACAAATAAGATGGTTTCAGAAAAACTTGGGAAAATATACAATTGATACAAAGTGAACTAAAGATAACTAAATGGAACCATAGATGGAATCAGGAAGATTCATCTTTCTGAATTCAAATCTGGCCTCAGACACTTACTAGTTATGTGACCCTGGACAAGTCACTTAACCTTGTTTACCTCAGTTTCCTCATCTGTAAAATGAGCTAGAGAAGAAAATGGCAAACATCCTTGCCAAGAAAACTCCAAATGAGATCACAAAGAGCTGGACATGATTGAAAAATGACCGAATACCAACAAAAAAGTGAAGCAGATCCAGAAGATCATTGTATATACAGTAATGGCAATATTGCATGATGACCACCTGTGAATGATTTAGCTATTCTCGGCAATACAACGACATAAGATAACTCCACAATATTTATTATGACAAATGCTATTTATTCACCTCTCCAAAAAGAACTGATGGGCGAAGTCAGAATGCAGATAGAAACATAAATATTTTCTTGTCTTTTAGTTTCATTTATTTATTTATTTTGGTCTATAGCCTCTTTTGCAACATAACTAATATGGAAATAAATTTTGCATGACTATACAGATATACTCTATATCAAAGTGCTTGCCTTCTCAAGGAAGAATGAGAGGAGGGAGGGAATTTAGAAGTCAACAATTATATATTTAAAAAAAGATTTTAAAACCTTTTTTTATATGGGATTGAGAAAAAATAAAATGAAAATATTCTTTAAAATTAAAAAAAAATATTCCTAGAGATGTAGCTAAAATGAGAAATTTATCAACCTATAAGAACAAAGATTTGAAGGGAACTGCAATGGTGCTATCACGAATTTTAAAATTTGTATAATTTTTAAAAATGTGCTTTCTAGTTATCACTATTTTCTATTTGTCACTCTACTAGAGGATACAGTCGACTGTGGCTGCTGGGGTATGGGAAGTAAAGAAAATTCTGTTAATTAATGCTTATCAGCCACACTCAGTAACAGAGTCTTTGAGAGTTGCCCTGGATACTAAGCTCCCATGCATCATAAGTAGGACCTGAATCCAGAACTTACTGATGCTAAAATCATTCCTGTGTCCACTACATCATGTTTTTATTTCTATTAACATTCTGAGTAATGAGCCCAAGAGATAATCTGTCCTTTGACAAATAGGTAAATTGAGGTCCAGAGAAATGAATTGATTTGCCAACAACAGGCTTCAGGCACAAAAATGAGATCCAGAAGCTCAGCTAAGATTTGAACCCAAGTTCCCTGAGTCCAAATCTAGTACTCTTTCTTCTACTGCACACTATCTCTCACAAAGGAAAACTGCTTTCATTGGATGCTGTTATCCCATCAATGATTTGGGAACAAGGGGGCTAAAACCTAACCTCAATACCAAGAATTTTAAAGAACTGTTCACTGGAATTTAGATCTTATTACTTCCAAATGACTCATGATTATCCATCTCATTAGCCATTGATTTAGCTTAGACACAGCAGGGTATCAATAGACTTTTAAATCAAAAGATGTGGGTTCAAATCTCTGTTCTGCTATTATCTACATGATAAATCACTTCAACTCATTGGAAATTGTTTACTTTTCTGCAAAATACAAACACTGGGGAAAGAGCACTGTCCTTTGGAGTCCAAGGACATAGGATTGGATCATATTTTTGACCCTTATCACTTGTATAATAACCTTAAGCAAGTCACCACCTCCCTAACCTTTAATCTCATTGTTATCTAGTCTTTTTAATCATGTCTGACTCTTCATGACACCATTTGGGGTTTTCTTGGCAAAGATACTGGAGCGGTTTGCCCTTTCCTTCTTCAGCTTATTTTACAGAAGAAGAAACTGAGGTAAATAAGGTGAAGTGACTTGCCCAGAATCACATAGCTAGTAACTGTCTGGATTTTCTTCCCTATTGCACCACCCAGCTGCCCTTTTGTCTTCTTAGCTGTAGAATAAGAATGCCTGATTAGATGGCCTCCAGCTTTAAATCAATGCTCCTATTACTGGATGATTCCAATGGTTTAGAGCATCTCTAACTCCTATTAAACACACATACAGCTCACTCTACAGCTCTCTCCCTCCCTCACTTATACACACACACTTCTACCATAACTAGAAAGTTTCACTTAAGGTATTTCTTAACAGCACTTTGAGTCTTGTTCCTATGTCTTCATTTTGGTCTGGGCAGTTCTATGTTCCTCAATTGAGGTTTTTTGGTTTTGATTAGGGGAAGCTGCCTAAGGGCCATCTTTGTTTCATAATAGTGAGGTAAAAAAAGAAAAAAACCGTATTTTTAATGCCTGGAGTGCAATTTTATATGGTGAATCAAATGACCATACATGCTGGGTGGACAAAATAAATGCAAAGATACGCCATATTTGAAATAGCTTCTAAATGAGAGCAAGATACCACAAAGTTAATACAAAGAACAGTGAGTTTGAACCTGGACTCTGTTACTAATTCCTTGAATGACTCTAGGTAAGTTATTAGTTTTCTCCTCTGGACAAAAATTATCTGATTTATCTGGGTCTAGAATCAGAAAGATCAGAATTAAAATCCAGCCTCAGATACTACCTGGGCAACAGTGGGCAATTCACTTAACCTATTTGCCTCAGTTTCCTCAACTACCAAATGGGGTTGATAATAGTACGTAGTTGTTAGGTACTATTTGTTAGGAGGATCAAATGAAATATATTAGTAAAAAGCACAAGTTCTACATAAATAAAGCACCATATACATGTTTATTTCCCTATCTTCCCTTTGATCTTATGAAATCTTCTGACAATTAGGGACCAAAAAGTATTTCTCAGATTGAAGAGCATCTCAAAGTAGCCAGTACCCAGGGATAGAGAAGATATTCCCCAATGGTCTCACCAACTAGAACTTTGCTGGTCTAGTCAGAGGAGCTCCAATCCAGAGCTTTCACTAAAAGAAACATGAAGTTCTCAGAGTGCCTTTCCTAAGAAAGAGTTATTCCAGTGGATAAATATGTCAATGCTGATGGAAGTGGGGAGTGTCCAGCAAGGATTAAAACTACTTAACTGTCAATATACTTTTCCTTAGAGTAAGGGTCGTTCTCTATCTTTCCTTTCAGAGAATCACAGAATCTCAGATTTAGAAAGAACTTCAGAGATTATTAAGCCCAACTTATACCAGAACAAGATTTTTCTTTAGAATTTTAATAAATAATCAGGGAGCCCATGCATTAAGACTTAAAAGTGAAGAGGAATACATTGTCTCCTGAAGCAGCCCATCCCACTAATTAATTATTTTAAAAATGTGACCCTGGGCAAAATGGAAAACACAACAGCACCTAATTTACAGGTTGGCAATGCAGATCAAATGAGATATTTGTAAAACACTTAGCATAATGCCTGGCATACAAGTGATGAGTGGGTTAGTTGGTTGATGCCTTAAGGAAGGTACAGTATAATTGGGAAGACAAGAAATATACATTAAGATGGTGGCTGTTCTTGTTGTTGTTCATCTTTCATTCTCAAAGAGGACCAAAATGACATCACTATGTTAGAGTCAAGTTAGTGTGTCCAACTGTGGCTGATTGGATCAATATTAGCTCAGCGCGCTCTGCCACAGATTGGACATAAATAGTCCCCATGAACATGTGGGATAGACTCTCTAACTTTGCACATCTCATGTTTCTTCTGAGCTAATTTAATTCTGCTTTGCTCAGAAGGCACAATACTTTTTCTGATGCTAGGCAGTCCTTGTCAATGACTCCCATGTCATACAATCAGTTATAAAGTTCTTAAGAGAGACCAGGAGGGTATCCTTGTGTCACTTTTTCTGACCACTTTGTGAATGCTTATCCTATGTGAGTTCTCCATAAATAGTTTTTTTGGTATCTTATGCAGCCAGGTAATCTTCAGAATCTTCCGAAGACAACTCAAATGGAAGCAATTCAGTTTCCTGATACGGTGTTGGTATACTGTCCAGGTTTCACAGGTATACAACAATGAGGTTACCACAACAGCTCTAGAGACTTTCAGTTTGGTGGTCAATCATTATTAAATTATACCAGCACATAGTAAGCACTTAATAAATGCTTATTCCTTCCCTTACTTCTCATAAGCTGTAAATCTGTCTTTTTGTAATTTCTGCCCATTATTTCTCTTTTTGGCCAGAAACCTTGAGGGTCTTCCATTCCGGTTTTTTTTGCACAAGGTAAAAGAAGCCATTATTTACCTCATTTCTTACCTATCCTTAATCACTGGAATGAGCATTGCCTCATTCATTCAGAGACCTATGAAAGACCTTAGGTTAAAAATCAAAAGTCTACCATTGCATCCAGGATCATATCCAGTCATCCTAACCTATATCTTGCCACTGGACCCAGATGACTCTGGAGGAGAATGTAAATATAACCTACCCTTATTTTATTCCAATTCACTTGCATGTTATAACATCACCTCCCTGATGTCATGGTCCTTTTTGATAACAAAGGACAAACAACAACAACTCATTGTTCCCACTTTATTCTCTGGGGTCAAAAAGAATAAATTGACTACTCCTCCCATAGGACCTCTCTTTAAATGCTTGAAGGGAACTGTCATCCTAATCCTCCCACCCTCACTTTCTGATATCCAGGTTAAACATCCCTAGATCTTTATATCTGTATATGTCCTAATCTCCTTTTAATGCCTTCCTAAAGAATCCAAGGTAGATGGGTAAAATGAATAAGGTTTACAAAAGATACTGGTGAAGGGCAAGATTTATTCATGCAACAAATCTTGAATCTATATTGAATCTATGTGAATGTTCATCAGGAAACATAGGAAAATGAAACACGATTTAGTCCCTTACTTCAAGGAGGTACGGTGTAATTGGGAAGACAAGAAATATACATTAAGTTGATCTTGTCATTGTTCATCCTTCATTCTCAAAGAGGACCAATGACATAAATGGAGACTTATTGACTCAAATAAGAACTGAATTTAAGGGGGCAAAGTTGCATAAAGTGATCGGCTCATTTCCTTTTCCAGAATCAGTGAAATCCAGTGGAAAGACAAAAGTCAGGATGATTGGTGATAGCCTGGGATGCAGTGGATGACTTTGGCATCTTCAGTGTCTGACCAAGTGTCTTTATGGCGATTGGAACAAATTGTTTTCATTTGACTGGTCCACTGGGGGAAGTCTTCTCATGCCTGGAATATATATTTCCCTAACTCACTACAGATTTGAGCCCATCAATTACCCTCAATCTGGCTTAGCTCATCTGCCAAGATGATTTTACCAGGGTATCAATGGCACAGGCCACTGTGCATGCTATGAGTTTCTGGAGCTACAAGTGAGAGTTGAGTGACAAGTGGACAGAAAAGGGGGATAAACAGCTCTGAAAAGCTCAGCAAACCCTCATACCAGCACTGCTAGTCTTCCTGACATTCCCTATAAAAATTATAATTAGGAGACTCATTGACCTCTAAGGTTCTTTCTAGCTCCAAATATTTAATCCCATGATCCTATATGTGGAAAAATTTTAAATCTCAGACAGTTAATAATATCTGGCCCATAATTAAATAAATTTTTGTTGAATACAAAATGCTCTGAACAGTCTGAACTAATTACTATGAAGGAGGAAGGGTCAGGAAGGTAGGTTAAAAATCAGGGAAGATATCATGGGGAAGACCCCATTTGAATTGGGTCTAGCAGGAAGTGTGGTACTCTGAGATGCATACAAGAATATTCTAGACATAGGAGTGATATAAGCAAAGGCACAGAAGAAGCAGGAAGCTGAGTAGGTCAGGTATTTGGGGAGAACACTGAGTTGTCCAGTTGAACTGATTGTGTTATCATAGAACACCACGATCTCTGAAGAGACCGACATGACAATGGAAAGCTATATGATGGATATATGGAGGCTGCAGCATCTCACTAACTCTGACTCATGCACCGGAAACAATGTAAAAGATATCATCTGGGAAATGCACTGTTGGAAAAGGAAAGAGATGAATGGATGGAGGGGGGGGGGGGAATGGATGAATTAATCGATGAAAATACATATTAAGTGCTTACCATGTGCCAGACACCGTACTTAGATTGGGGACACAAAGACATTCCCTGCCTTCAAAGGGTTTATATTCTAAAGGGGAAAGGCAATACATACAGAGAAAGAACAGTACAGTACATATTTTAGAAATAAAATGATGAATAGCTGGCATTTAGAGAGCACTTTAAGGTTTTTCATAATGCTTTGCAATTGTTAATTCGTTTGATCCTCACAACAACCCTGGGAGGTGGGTAACATTATCATTCCCATTTTACAGATGAGAAAACTGAAAATGAGGTTAAATGATTCACCAGTAAGTGAATCTGTAATAACTGTCTGAGCCCAGATTTGTACTTAGGGACTTCCTCACTCCAATCTACAGGGCTACCCAACTGAAATGAGGAGCAAACTCATACAATTAGGAGCCAAGGTAAGCCCTTGATGCAAATGCAGTGCCTCAGACTATAGCTGTGTTAACCTGAATTGGACTCCTTGATTCCTTCCTTTAATTAAATCCAGAGGCAAAATGAATGTCCACTGCAAAGAATTAGTATAGTAGCCTTCCTGAGCTCCCGTCAGAGTAGGGCAGGAGCAGAGGTGACTGCCACATGCCAGGTACACAGACCCAAAGCATATAAAAGTGTTGAAGTGGAGGACAGAGGAGAAGGTGGAAGACAGGGGCTGTCAGGAAGCATTGTGCAGGCACCCATCCAACTGGCCAGAGAGGGCACCTAGAAATTGAGTAAGCTATGATTGGCTGCTCCTGTGGGGATGAGGCAGGGAATTATTTGCTCAGGTTTCTCTAGGCCACATCTAAAGAGAAAACTTTCCTCCTCAGGCCCAAATGAAGTGTTGGAGTAACCAAAGAAACCAAAAGCCAATAAGAGGAGAGGTAGAGCCCGCAGACTCTGTTTTGTGGAGGGAACTCATGAAGAGACTTGGCAGTCTGATCTGTTTCAAGACCAAACCTTGAGCTCTCCATGAAATCTGCCCACAGCCTGTTATAAAATGTCCAATTTTTCAAATGGCCATCCATTGCTCAAAAGCCTGCTTGACTACAGAGAAACTCAAGGCTTTGTCCAGCAACAGGATCACATGTCTTTCCAGAAATGGATATAATAAGCCTAACCCAAGTCTTTCTCTCTTAGGGGAGTTATTGAAAATTCTGTTGACAATTCCTAAAAGGTGAGTAATGGCCAAGAATAGGCAGGCCTCTCAAGGAAAAGCAGCAGAGCTCAATTCAGGAAGAGATCATAAGAGCACAGATTTCTAGCTGAAATGGATTTCAAAGACCATCTGATCTAATTCCTTATTTTATTTATGGAATTGAGAGAAAATCAAGTCCTACGGAAGGTAAATAACAGACACAGATCACAGGAATACACAGCAGAGCTGAGATTTGAACTCAGGTCCTCTTATACTAAATCCATTCTTGGGTCATCCAAGTTTATGAGCATGGTGCATTGAGGAAGAAACAACAAAGAGGGACCTCAAAGGTCATTCAGTTCCACTGCCTAATTGGATATAAAGGCCGAGAAGTTAAATGATTTAATCAGTCATCCATTTAGCATCTGTCTGAGTTGGGATTTTAATGCAGGTTTCTTTGCCCTATTCCAGGTCCAATGCTCTGCCAATTTTGCCTTCTCCTCTGTAGTTTCTTTCCCAATTACTTTCCTGTTTTTTCTCTGCAGTCAAGGAGGAGCAAGAAGCTTCAGATTTCCTATTCCCAGACTCAGACCACACCTCCTAGATCTGTGAATCTCATGGATTTCTAGATCCACACCTTTACTCCACTAACCTATCATAACAGGGATCTCAAAAATAACTGATTTAGAAGCTGAAACCTAGAAAGGAGAAAAATATTCCTGAGGTCATTGAGGCAGTAAAAAGCAGGGCCAGATCTTTTCCCAGTGGACCATACTTCAATTTGATTCCTCTTTTCATTTACTAAGTGTCTACTGTGTACCAGGGAAACAGAAAGTTGTAATCCTCTTCTCAGTTCACTTCCAAATACTTTGTTTGCTCTTGCCAATCCCTCAGCTCTGTGTAGAGCCCGAGCAAGCCCTCACCAAGATTCTATTAATGTTGGAACTAGGTCAGAAATGTTCTTGATCCCTGAGTCAAGTCAAATATTATCTCTCTGAAGCAGGAACAAGGAGGAAATGGCCTGCTTGGAAGGGCTAAGGCTAGGGAGGCAGGGAGAATGAAGAGATACTGCTGGAGGAGAAGAAGGAACAGGAAAAAGAGAAGGGAGAGGTTCAAGGCAGAACAGAGAAGGAGTCAATAGAGAAAAGAAGCTAGGGGTTTATTTCCACAAGTAAGATCTAAGATCCAGATTTAGTCATCTTATTCACCCTCTCTATTTTATAGATGGGAATACTGAGGCCCAGGAATGAAAACAAAAAGTAGTATTTGACAGTACTTTCAGGTTTGCAAAGTCTTTAAACAGATAATCTCATCTGATGCCCAAAACAGTCTTATGTGGTAGGTGCTATTATTATGATCACTTTACAGATGAGGAAACTGAGGCAGGTAGTACTTAAGTGACCTGACCAGGGCCACACAGCTAAGAAGTATCAAAGATAGGATTCAAAGTCAGGTCCCAAGGTATCACCCAGCTATATAACCTTAATGAGGAAGGCTAAGAGCCTAAGTCATGAAAATTAGAGTTGGAGATGGGATTTGAACCCAATGCTTCTGGATCCTAATCAACCCTCTTCTTCTATTTACCAATTCCACCACTGGCTCAGACCCCACAGCTCTTCCCCTCCTTCAAATTACTTAGGTTCAAAGTCACTGCCCTTTGACTAACATAGTCTTTGGCCCTAGAATTTGAAGCCTGTTGAGTTTGAATCAGTCTGGTACTAACAAGTCCAATGCAGGGGCCTAGGAATCAAGCCTTAACCCAACTGTCCTGCAGGATCCAGTTTCTGATTAAGGACTGTACAACGTCTTCCGGGCTGATATTAGGACCAGTTTGGCTGCTTGGCATCTAAGGGGAAGCTTTTCCTTCCCATTTTCTGCTTTACAAAACAGACTTGGGGCTGTTTCCCTCTTTCCAGAGGTGGAGGGCTAACTTCAAACACAGCCAATGTGGTAGGTAGTTGGTTCTGCTAAAAAGCTTTTTTCTTTGTTTTTGTTTTTTCTTCATTTCCATCTTTGTAAAAAAGGGCTAGAATGGGAGAAGGATACATAAAAGAAGAGATGTAAAAAAAAATATATCAACAAAAATTATACACACACACATAAACATGTGTGTGTATGCATGAGCATAAAGTAGAAGAAAGAGACTGGATTGAGTTAATGGCTTACATATTTATGGATGGTTGGGCTCATTCTGAGCCAAAATAGTTGAATCATAACAACTAGAATTGCTTCCCTTATACTAACACCAGTTACCTCCCTGCTCCCACTCAGGGATCCCAGTCTACAGTTCCAGGAGTTTTCTGACCCTTGCCTTCATTACTGCTTCACTCCAAATGCCTCTTCCTTGCTCAAATTGACTTTTTCCATCCCAGAAGCCACCTTTAACTACTTGGCTGTTTTCCTGGTCTGGCCACAAGGATCAGTTTCTTAGTATACATGGAGAAAATGGCTTCAGGGGTCAGCACCAGTTGCGAGTATGGAGTTAATCTCCATACTAGGTCCAAAGCAGGGAGCTCACTATCTGCATACTCAGATGGTCCCCAAAGCAGAGGTACCATGCTCCATACATGACTGGTACGAGCTGTAGGCATATTATGACCCATAACCACAAACCTCAGATTATGCAAGTATGTTTGTGTGTGTGTGACTTCCTCAGAGAGCTTCTCCTTCCACCTCAAGCCCACACACTCCAGTGTGGTGCAGAGGAAAGAATATTATTGGCTTTGGACATCAGAAGACCTGGATTTGAGTCTCACTAATATAATGTAATGTAATTGGCCAATGATGAGCAGTAATGGTGGTCTTGGAATTGAGAAGATCCAAGTTCAAATCTCATTTCTCACACAGGGCAAACCACTTAATCATTCAGTGTCTGAGCAATAATTTAGGAACTCATTTAAAAATCATAAATGTATCCCAACAATGTAAAGAAGACATATCCTTCCTATATTTACCTATATTGATATGTCTCACGATCTCTGTATATTACTGGAGTACTTTCCATTTTTAAAATGATTTTACATAATTTTATTTACTTACGTGATACAATCCTAGAAGGTAAGCAGCACGAGTATAAGTGCTACACTTAATACACAAGTGTTATTAACCCCATCTACAAATAAGTAAGCTGAGACTCAGAAAGGAAAAATTACTTCTCCAAGAACACATGTGTAGTAAGTAGCAATTCTACCATTTAAATCCACATCTTCTGATTTCTGAGCTCTTTTTACTACTGCATGTGGCTATCTGGATAAATTGTTCCATTTGGAATCAGGAAGATGTGAGCTGCCAAAGATACCTACTTGTTAGAAAAACCCCGAGATAGGTACTTCAGTTCTTAGCCTTAGTTTCCTCAGCTATAAATGGAGTTAATAATAGCATCTACGTTGTGGATTTGTTATGATAATTAATGAAATAACATATATAAAATATTTTACAAGCTAAAGGGTCAGTGGAATTAAGTGATTTCCCCCAAGATCACACAGTTTGTTAAGTGATTGAGCCAGAATTTGAACCAGGTCTTCCAGGGATCTGTCTACCACTGTGCTACTATCTCCTATGATCTCAATTCAGTTGGTGTTGAGATCAGCACTGATGCCAGGACCCTGGCAAGACACTGCTAGCAAAGTTGTGACAGAGAGCAATGAGCATGTCCAGATCAGGCCATGCTGAGGAATAGCTCACCTAGGGTATGAATAGCCAACTAAGGAGTAGCCATTAGGGCTACCAGAAGAACTGGTAGCTAGGATTATTAGGATCAATTTCATTGATTAGGGCTAAGCTTAACTGTTTTTATCAAAAGAAGGTATTAGTGTCCTCTAAATTTTCATACCCTGGGACAAAGTTCCTATTACCTTACCTTAGTTTCTCCTTATATAATAGCTTATAAATTGCAGGTGATCTGCAATAGATAACAGATAGAGTACATACCCAGAAAGATCAGAAGCACGCCCACTCCCACCTGGAGTACGAGGGAGACAGAGATGAGAACGATAAGTGGGACAAAAAATGCAAAGGAGGGTCCTTGTTCTATCACAGCCTTTAGCTGGGAGGCATTGGCCATCAGCAGGGCAATGTCTAGCATGCTTTCAGCTGCACTCTTCTTGTTAGCATAGTGGTTTATGTTGATGGATCTGTTCCTCCAGCCCCAGCCAGCAACAGACTAAAAGGGAAGAGAGGGAAAGGATTAATTAACAAAAGGACACATGCAACTAGCTGAAAAGCTGAAAGATAATGCTGTGGCATCAGCTAATAGCTCATACTTACATACAACACCTTAAGATTTATCCAAGACTTGGCTCTCAAGTGCAAGTATCATAGAAGCATGACTTTGCTGGTTGGACACAACCCTTTTAATGAGGAAACCGAGGTCCAGAGAAATGAGGTACCCAAAATCATCTGGATAATAAGTGGCAGAGCTGGGATTTAATTCCAGATTCACTGACTTTTCCATAGTACTATCATTTCACTGATGAAAGAACTGAGGCTCAGAGACAGAAAAGGACCTAAATGGTCGGCAAATGTGAAACAGACACTGAAGAAACCCACTTTTACCTTCTTCCATACCCACAATGCCTGAATCTCTCGTGGATATCATAAGCATCCTAAAGTTATTTTCTTTAGCAAACTTATCCCCATACTGTTTGCTTCTTAAATATGGATTTGGATAATTATACCTCCTTGAAACAGAAAGGAGAAAACAATTAGAAAATCAAATAGAATATTTAGCTATTTCTTCCCCTCTCCTTTAGTAGAAAATTAGAAGTCACCAAAGTAATATGACAGAGAGATTAGTCAGCACAGTAGGAAAAGCATTGACTGGAATTAGAGAAATGAGATTAACTCCCACTTCTGGTGTCAACTACTTTGATGACCTTTCACAAGATACTAGCTTCCCACTAGCTTCAATGTTCTCAAAAAACATGGGTTAGACAAGATGACTTCTGAACTCTTGACCTATGATCCTTGGGTCATATTTGGGGTATTTATTTCTTTTCTTTTTATGTAGATGATAGCCTAAGAGTAGCTTTACTATGCCCCCAGATGCCTCTTAACTAAACTCAGTCTTCTTGCAAAAGTGAAGGGATGGGGAGAATTACAGTGAAATATAACATGAAAATATCTAGATACAAAGTCAAGAAACTTGGGAGAGGGGGGATTCTCGATTCTGATACTTCTTCACCTTAGAGAAGATACAAGCTTTCTAAATTTTCACCTTCGTAATCTGTTCAATGTGGATAATAATGTCTAGAGTATAATCAAGGGATTATAATGGGAGTCAAACGAAAGAAAATAACATGTCCCAAAATTTAAAATTGCCTTAAGACTTCAGGATACTTCGTGTATGTCATGTTGCTTTGTAGATTAAATTTAAATAAAATTTAGAGAACAGTATTCCATAAATGTGTCTTCTCCACTTGAAAGCTTACGGAATTTTATCCCCACAATGGATGTTATGAGAAAGATAGAAGTTATACCCATATCTTCTGCAGAGCTGTTAGCTCGGCTTTCTCATAGGGGTCGGGGGGAGTCCCTAAAACACAGGTAGTGAATTCATTCATTCATTTAACACAATTTGGCGTTCAGTTTGGTTTTATTTGTTTATATAGGGTCTCTTACTGGAATAGGAAATGCAGAGTCCATTCCTGCCAATTTCAATCTGTGGAAAACTTTAAACTTGCTCATTTTTTCTGACTTGGTGGGTTTGTTCATCATAGTGATCAGAAGATCACTCCCCCTTCCAGGAGCTCACCATGTTGATGTTGGACTTTGAGCAGACACTCAATCAGCTTTTGACCTACTCACTGCAGCTCAGAACTCCCAAACTTCAGGGATCAGTTTCCCCCAGAGGTATGAACCACATGCATGCACTACCACAACAAGCTTGGACATACATCTCTTGATCAGCTACTAAATTCAAAGACCTGCATCCAGCACTATGGGGAATTCAAAAATAATGAAGAGATTGTCCCTGTTCAAAGAGCTTATACTCAAGGTAGGGATGAGAGAGTAGATAAAACACATGCGCATAAAATGATAAAAATAGCTGATATTTATTTAATATTTTCAAATTTGCATAATTCTTTGCATACTTTATCTCATCTGATCCTCACAACTATCTCCTCATGTCAATCAGGACAGAATCATACAGTAATTGAGTAGTAGTATTATTATCCTCATCTAACAAATAAAGAAACTGAGCCTGAGAGAGGGGTGAGGGGAGATTGAGTGACTTATCCAGGATCATAAAGTCAATAAGTTTCAAAGGCAGTATCTGAATCTAATATTTCTGGGTTTCCTCATGTGTAAATTGGAGATGAAATATCTATTCCACAAGGTTATTGTAGGAATTAAATAATGTAATGTGTGTAAAATGCTTTTCAAACTAATGTTTGCTGCTGCTTTATAATTATAATATTAAATTATATATGATAATATCTATGAGTGTTACAAAGAAAATGTTTTAAAAGGTCAAGGGAGAAAAGATTACTTCCACTTGGGAGGAAGAAGAAAAGCTTCAGATAAGAAGTAGAATTTGAGTTGAGCCTGAAAGGATTTTGTATTTTCAATCATTTTTCACTTGCATCCAACTTTTCATATTCCCATGTTGGGGGGAGGGGTAGATGTTCACTCCAAAGATAACTGTAGTGATTGATCATTTCCTCTTCCAAATTGTGGATGGATGAGGAAACTGAGGCAATTATATTAAGTGACTTGTTTAGAATCACATAACTAGTAAGTATCTGAAATCAAGTTTGAATTCAGAAAATGAATCTTCCCAACTCTAGGCCTAGCACTCTATTCATTGGCCCACCTAGCTGCCCTGGAAAGATACATAGAATTTTAAAAGATAGAAATGGAGAGACGGATTCCAAGTGGAGAGGAGGAGTAGATGAACCATGGCCTGACATAACCAGGTTTTCAGAAAATGGGGGATTTTTCAATGTCAACAATAGCAATCATATTTCATTGGGTTAGGAAGGAGTGTGGATAACACTGGAACTTCCCCCAAAACCGGAGGCAGTTAAGAAATTGTATAATGCTCAATGCTGCTAAACTATAAACTTTGCAGCTCTCTGTGTATCTTCCTATCATTGCCCTGGGTTTCCATTTATCTTAAGTCCAAGGGACTCTCTCTTGGCCTAACCAACCAGCCACCCAGCCTAAAGACACTGAGTTATTTTTGGATCTTTTTGACTTGATGAGCCTCCATTAGTCTGTGGGACCAGTGGTCTCCCACCATATTCCATGAATATCCAGAAGATGGACCTACCTAGGTCAGTTGGTAAACCAGGTAGGTACAGAAGAGAGTCATGTAGTAATTAAATGAGTATAACTAGTAGGTCAGATTATGGTAAAGTAGAGAAAATTCTTGGCTCAGAATCAAGGGACTTGGGTTTGATTCCTGATTCTGACATTTACTGTATGATCCCATCTAAGTCAACTTCAATAATGAGAGACTAGAAAGACAGCAAGTAGCCATATCATTGTAGATCTTGAATGCCAGGCTAAGAAGTTTGGATTTTTTCTGTAAGGAATGGGGACTCATTCCAAGAGAATCAATTAACTAAATGTACCCTGTCAATTCAAAACTCACTTGGCTTACCTTGAACTCCAAAAGTCAAGGGGACAGAAAAAAATGTGTTCCTCCAAAGAAAGACCTTGGATGTGACTAGACTTTACAATAGGATATATTTGAGTACTATGCAGATAGGTGATGTTGGGGGAAAGACTGGAAATTATTTGATTTTTAAAGTAGATAAATAAATTAGGAGGAAACCAAACATGGATGAATGAGAACTATTTCTTGAACATCTTTTGAATTATTGCTTTTCAATCGAATATTTAGCATTGTGCCTGGCACATATATTAGGCACTTAATAAATGGTAATTCAGTGGAAATGAATTATGTTTTTTTCTCTGAGGGAAAAATATTTTATTTTTTTTTTTGTTTTAAATCATGAATATTTTCTTTTCCTTCTCACTTGTACCTGAAACTTCAACAATGGTTATGACCCATGGGTCTATTTTCTTGGATCCTCCATCAATGAAAGTGCTAGGTTAGAGGCAGAGAAGAATTAGAGCCAAGTCAAGAAACATTTATTAAATACCCACAAGATAGTCTCGAATCTCAAGCTCATGATTCAATGAGGAGAAAACATTCACGTATTTATGAACAAACAAGCTATGCACAATATAAACTGGGAGCAAACTCAGAAGGAAGGCACCAAGATTCAGGACTGGGAAAGGTTTCTTGTAGGTGATGGGACTTGAACTGAGATTTGAAGGAAGTCAGAGAAGCCAGGAGGAGGAGAAAGAGGAGGAAATGAGGAGGGAGAGGATTCTAGCCATGGGAGACAACCAGAGAGAGACTTAAGAGATGGAGAATTGTGTGAACAAGGAATGGAAGGTTATTATTGTTGTGATGGTTCTTGTTTGTCCTTGGTTCTCAAATAAGGTGATGTCTTCATGTGCTGGTGAATTAAATTTAAGCAAGAGAGAACTGTGTAAAATCACCAGCCTCAAGGAGGACAGTGACAATGGATCACAGTGTGTGAAGAGGGATGAGTTAGAAGAAGACTAGATATGTAGGAAGGGACAATTATGAAAGTCCTTTTTCTCATCAAAGTGAGGAACTGAGATTTAGTCAAGGATAAAAATGGTTTAGGGAAAGTTTTCTATACCAGAATTCACTTCTCTTTCCATTCAGATATTTTAAAGCGAGAGCCCAAACAACCTCAAAGTACATGACAACAATTCATATGACCAAAGGGAGAACAGAGAAGAAGGGGAAAGAAATTAATAAGGATTTGGGAGGGAGGAGGGAAAGGAGGGAGGAAGAAGAAATGAAAGGAGAGGGAAGGGGGAAACCTTTAATGGAGGAATTCTTAACTCAAACTTCCTAGATAAAAAATGAGGAATATCTAAATTTTAATGAACACCTAGACCAAGCAAAAGCTAAAGCAGAAGCATTGATATGAAGGAATAAACATGATCCCTTCATGTTATTAGGACTAGACCCAGACATGAGCCATATTTTTATATTTACAGAAGAAAACATGGAGAGGGGCACAAACCAAAGATAGCAATTTGTGGCATACTCCAAAATACTGAACCTAATCTGTATAACTTCAGAGTTTAAAAGTCAGACCATGGGTTAAGTAGCTAGATGATGGGGAAAAAAAAAAAAAAGAGTTGGGCCTCAGTTCAAATCCTACCTCAGACACTTCCTAGCTACATGATCCTGGGCAAGTAATTTAATACTTCCCAGTCTCAGTTTTCTCATCTGTACAATAGAGATAATAATAGCATCTGCTACAAAGAGTTGTTGCAGGGATGAGATAATGTATAAAGCACTTTGCAAGCCATTACAGCACTATACAAATGCTAGCTACTGTTGTATCTGTTATCAGTAATATATTTTAATTTTTTACATTAGTCCTCTCCCCTCCCTTGAGAGCCATCCCTTTTAAGAAAGAAAAATAACAATAAAAAAGCTAATTCAGCAAAACTAACCAAGACATAAACTATGGATGATAGTGTGTCTAATATTCCATATCCTTGGCCCCTCTCAATGAAGAAAAGAAGGTGTATTTCCTCTTATCCTTTTGGGGGAAAAGCTTAAATATTATACTAGAGTGTGAGGTTTTAAGGATTTTTTGTCATTATGCTATCTGTTTATATTATTTAAGCCACTGTGTATAAACAAACAGCTATTAGAACATATTTTGAATAATACTTTATAGTTTCCAAAGCATTTCTCCTCCATGGAATCAATGACACTGTTGGATACTAACACTCCTTCCTCCTCAAATTATCCTGTATTTCCTTTTCTGTGTCCCTCTCACCCCCACCAAATTAAGGCAAGGATGGGATTTTGGTTTCATTTTTTCATTTTTGTCTTTGCAATTCCAGAGCCCGACCACTGTAGGCACTTCATAAATGGATTTCAAATTCTTGAGGGCCCATTTATGTTTTCCCATTTCATTTATATTTGAACATGGCATGGATGCATTCCCTAAGAGAATGTACAGATTTGCTGCAGCTGGTAAGCAAGCTGCAGAACTGTAGTGATTTTTACCGAAGATGATTGTTTTCTAAAGAACAAAAGGGAGAAAAAACAATGTGTCAGCAATTGTGACCTCTATGGCCTCTGGTTGGGCATCACAGGGAGGAATGGCTAAACCAACAAACACACAACAAGTTCTTCATATCTGTGAGGTTATCTCCTTAGGAGAAAGTTCAATGCTTTCTTCCCTTGGCCAATCTGAGAGAAAACGTGAGAAAGAGAGAGAGAGATTGAAAGAGAAAAGGGAGAGGAAGAGAAGGAAAGAGATAGGGTGGGAGAGAGTCAGAAAGAAACAAGAAGAGAGACAGATACAGAAAGAGAAAAAAAGACAGAGAGACAGACAGACACAGAGAAAGAGAGAGACAGAGAGACAGAGACAGACGGGGGGGATGGAGAGAGAGAGGAAGAAAATGAGGGAGGGACGAAGAAAGAAAGAAAAGGAAGGAGAGAGGGAGGAAGGTTCTTGAGAACAGGGATCTATATCTTCACTCAAGTTTGTCTTCATTAGGCACTTAATAAATGCTGCTTATTACTATAATGTTTGGCCTGAGCTTGATTTATAAAATACACTTTGGTGGGGTTTTTTTAAATGATTGGTAGTGGTCTAAGAGACCTTATAGAGCTAGGTTATAGTGCTTCAAGAAAACTTCCTTCAAACTATATTATTACTTTTTGGAAAGACTATCAGCAAGAGACCCAGGTCACTCCACCTGAGAACAGTCAGTCTGTGATCTGTCAATAGCTGGATATTAACAAGGCCAATATGAGCCAAAGTATTCAAAAACAACTTTTTAAAGGAGGTTGTGTTCCCTTTCTTTTTATTAAATTATATAGATAATTGACCAAGAATTGGTCGTATCTTAGTCTGTTATTTTTAAAAGGAACAATATATTGTGTGGTTCTGAGCTAGTCTCTAACCTCTATCTGCCTTAATTTCCTCATCTGTAAAATGGGAAAAATAATTACATCTACCTCCCAAGCTGGTTGTGAGAATAAACCAAGATAATAGTCATAAAGTACTTTGCAAATCTCAAAACATTCTATAAATGCTCACTATCATTATTATTATTTTTATTATTGGAAATTTCTTTTGTATTTACTTTGCATATACTTATCTTTGTACTGTAGAATGTAAGTTCATTAAGGATAAGGTTGAACATTTTGGTTTATAATCCCAGAGCCTAGCACAAGGTCCAGCATAAAGCAGGTGCTTTATATATTTATGTTTAGTGAATTGAAATGAAAAGGAGGGGAAAGGAGACATTTAGAGCTATTTAAAACATGACATAGGTTGCTTTGTTGGAGAGTGACTTCTTGTCAGATGAGGTATTGAAACAAAGGCCTCAAGATGAGCACTTGATGTTATAGAGAGTATTCTTCCATTAGATGAAGGACTCAACTAATTCAATGCAATAAACATTTATTAAGTACCTACTAAGTTCCAGGCATAGAGCAAATCACTGAATATATACACACACAAAAAGGGGGAGAGGGATAAAAAAAGACAGTCCTGGTCCTCAATCTACCTGGCAGGTAGCTTATATTGTAATAATGTAATAATGAAGGAGGCAACATGCAAATAAATATATACAAAACAATTTACAGGAGAAACGGGAAATTATCAAAGAGGAAAAGCACTGAATCGAGGAGAGTTAGGGAAGGCTTCTTATAGAAAGTAAGATTTTAGTAAGGACATAAAGCTAGAGAGATCAATTCTCAGAAGGGAGGAAGGAGAATGTTTCAGACATGGCAAATAGCCAGGGAAAATGCCTAGAACCAAACTCTGGGCCTGCAGTTAGTCAGAAAAACCTGAGCTCAAACCCACACTCAGTTAAATACTAGCAATGTGATCCTGGACAAGTTATTTAAATGCTATTTACCTCAATTTCCCCATTTATAAAATGAGTTGGAAAAGAAAATGATAAACTACTGCAGTCTTTGCCAAGAAAATCCAAAATGCAGTTACAAAAACATGATTGAAAATGATTAAACAACAGCAAATATGTATGGGAAAAACATACACATTTATATACATATGTATTGTCATTGAAGACAATGAAGGTAGAGAACTCTACTGTGAATAGCAAAATAGAGTAGAAAATTAGGAGCTCCAGTGACTCCCAAGAACCGAGCCAGTCAGACTTTAAAAACAAATATATCCCTGGAGTGTCTTTCGGTCTGGGCAGCAGGCACGCCTCAGGCTCATGCCAGAGCAGCTTTCACTTGGTTCTTGTTATGAAGGGAAGAAATAGGAAGGTGTAAGCAAAGGCCTGGGTTAGGCAGGAAATGTTTTTCCTGAGCAATGCAAATAGCCTACAAAGGCTACTTGAGAGTCTTCTGAATTCCCACATGAGGTTCCTGTTCCTCCTCAAGGTCCACTGTGTCTCGAACCCACTCTGTGGCAGGCCAGACTTAAATGTTGGCAGCAAACACCAACCCTGCCAGGCCACATCACTCCACCCATACCCAAAGAACTTTCTGGCAAGTAGCATTTGCTCAGGGTACACTTCTTAGGGTTCTTTAGGTACTACTTCTGAGACAGAGAACTGGGCCTGGAGTCAGAAGAACCTCAGTTCAACTTTGGGCTTACATGCTTACAAGTTGAGGCTCTATCTGCCTCAAATACAAAAATGGGGACAACAGCACCAACCCCCAGGAATATTCTAAGGCTCAAATGAAAAAATATCTATAAAGCAAATTAGAATAGTCCCTTATAGAATGGAATAAGCATAGTAGATGCTTAATAAATACTTGCTCTCTTCTTCCCCTTAATTTTTTTACTCTTTGCCTCTGATGACAGCCCTGTTCTAGGATCCAGGGATGGGAGGACAGAACTTCTTGACTAACTTGCTTGTGTCACTGGCAATGACATGGTGTGAGTGGCGTCCTGCCAGGGCAGCTGCTCCTAAGAGACCAACGCCCTCTGGAGCACTTGCCACTGTAACTAGCATGCCCTCAAAATGGCATATGGCATAGGCCCACGGCCAAGATGACCCTCAAGTTAGAGGCTCTCAGTGCTTGGGGAATAAGTCACCTCAGAAAGCACTGGTGCGATGGACAGGACACTGGACCCAAGTCTGAGTACAGCTGGATGACCCTGGACAACCTCTGTGATTCTCAGTTCTCTCCGGTGCAAAAGAGATACAATGATATCGATACTACCCAACTCACAGAGCTTTCTTTTTTAAATGTACTTTGGGATATGGTACAAAGAATACTGTCTAGAATCAGAAACACTATGTTCAAATGTCGTCTCTGATATGTTTTGTGTGACTTTAACAAGTTACTTAAACTCTGGGTCTCAGTTTTTTCATCTGCAGAAAGAACAGGTTGGATTAGATGGCTTATAAGAGTTTCAAACAGCTAGATTTATACTCTAATGAGAAATCTCATAGCATTTCATAAATGTGAGCTATTTCTTCCTTCTTGGTTGCCTCATTGGTAAAATACAAATAATGCTACTTACAGTCATGATCTTTATGAGGAAATCCCTTTGTAAAGTTTAAAGCACTATAGGAAGGTGAGCTGTTATTACTGTTATAAGGGAGGTGAGCTAGCCTACCATGTCACCTACATCATGGGATGGCAAAAGGTTTTATGTTAGGGTTTTCAGAACTTTGGAAGCTTTCCTGGGGGGGAAATAGCAGTAAAAATATAGGCAAAGATTTATGGTTCTTCTATTAGTCATTCAAAGTCTATCTCTTAAAAATTTATTTAGTTGAGGTTGGTCCGAGGGGTACTGAAGGCAGACCTGACTGCTACCAAGAGCTGATAGTTAAATTTTCAATATGAGCATTTGCACCTCAGGAATTGGTAAATAGTTACAAATCAAGACTTGTTTATTGTTTTATTGATTATCTAGACTTGAGAAAATGATAGAGAAAGTATTAGTGCAGATTAAACTTAAAAGAATATCTAGTCTATATGTTGTATTTCTTTTTCTCCCCAGGAGAACTAATTGTTTAAATATTTACTGGCACATCCCTGGTTAGGTCCCATTTTTTCCAAACATCAATGCCAATCTTACCTAAAAGACTGTGTAATAGTGTCTAGAAACCTACTTTCCATTCCTGTCCTTTCCATTAGTTAGCAATGTGAATATTTACATTCATTCACTTAATGAATACCTACAAACTCAGTTTGGCACTGAAAAGAAAAATATTTTATCTTAGAATCACCAAATGCATAGACTTCATGAAAATCCAACACTTTCCATGACTAATAATGTCTCAATAAGAAGAGTGCAGGATTCCAACAAAACACCTACACATATGTCTTCAAAGAGCCCAGTGCATTTAACCAGTGATGTTTCTTGTTTTGGTGAAATTTGATAATTATTCATTTTATAATTCAGTTAATTTTTTCCCTCTTTGAGGCAGGAGATGGATAATTCCACAAAATGTTAGTGCTAGTGGGGACTTTAGAGATCAACTAAGTTCTCCCAGTTGATAAGAAATTGAAAAGAAATCTTATAAAAAGATTTGTCCCAGGTCAAATTGCTAATAAGAGGGAAGAACTAGCCTCGAACTGGGTCTTTTGAGTGTTCTTTCAAATATACTAGGCTGTGTATCCTAACAATAAAATAAAAAATAAAAAAAACAATCCTCCTTTCACTAATTTGGGGGGAAGAAGAAAATGTGGAGGCAACTGGGGTTAAATGATTTGCCTCAGGTTGCACAGCTAATAAATACCAAGTGTTTGAGATCAGAATTGAACTCAGAGGCCTCAGGGCCAGCGCTCTGTCTACTGCATCATAAAGATGCTTCTCTACCCTGTACGAAAAGAAGCTCCCCATTGCCAACTAACTTGGAACTGTTATGTGGATGGACTTCAGAGTTTCTCAGTCCAGAAAGGTCAGAACATCCTTTGGGTGAGCAGTAATTTCACTAGGTGAAATTCGTGCACCTAGTGAAATTAAGTTGAGAAAACACTATTCTAGAGGAAAATCCTATGTTGTGTCTATCATTCTTACTCCTCTGGATTCAGTTTCTTCCAAATTCGGAACTTATTTTTTCCCAGCCATTAATTTATTTAGACGTAACCTCAGATATATAACCTTAAATAGAGACACTTTATGAGTAACAAATATTCCATATTTTTTTAAAAGCAGGTTTCATCCCCAGAAGTTCATAAGACTATATGACTACCTTCTACCAATTCTCTATCTCATTTCATATAGTGATTGAAGGATTGTAAAGCACTTTATAAATATCTTGTGTGATATTCACTTTAACCTTGGGAAGCAGGTGCTATTACAATTTTTACATCATTTGATCCTCACAGTAAAGCTGGGAAAATATGTTATTATTATTTTCAATTTACTGCTACTACTACCACCACCACTATTGATGATGCTACTGCTGCTACTACTGCTACTACTTACGACATAATAATAACTTATTACATTGTATATATATTATGTATATACAATATATAAAAATACATTTTATAATAACATATGTATATTATTAAAATAATAATAATAACTATTAACATATACATAGTACTTATAGGTCAAGCATTGTTTTGTTTTGTTTGTTTTTGGCAGAGGCAATTGGGGTTAAGTGACTTGTCCAGGGTCACACAACTAGGAAGTATTAAGTGTCTGAGAACAGATTTGAACTCAAGTCTTCCTGACTTCAGGGCTGGTGCTCGTCAAGCATTGTTTTAAGTTGTAATTTTTTACTTAAGTTGTAATTGTTTAAATTGCAATTTTTATATCATTTGATCCTCACAATAAATCTGGGAGGTAGTATTATTAATATCCCTACTTTATACACTTTAGAAAATTGAGGCATACAGATTAAGTGACTTGCCCAGACTCACATAGCTAATAATTATCTGAGGCTGAATTTAAACTCATGATTTCCTGATTATGGCTGGCACTATATCCAATGTACCACCTAGTTGCTTTATCTGTACAGATAGACTAGCTCTGTCATATTGGAATATGTTGATCTAATATCTGGTTCCTACAACATGATTCTTGCACATATGATCCATAAAACTTTTTTATTCACATAGTATGTTTTTGGTTCAGACGTGTGATTCTACTGGTTGAAGAAATTTCTCTCTATTCAATATACCAGGCTCTCTCACTTTATGTATTTATCATATTCTCATTGGTCTCATATTCATCTATAAACATACCTCATCTCATTCTCCTGAACTACAAACCTTCTTGAAGGCAGAAACTCTGCCATTTAATGTTGTACCTACCTCATAATGACTGGAACTACTAATTGCATATAGTAACCACCTCATAAATTTTCACTACATAAATTCAATGTTCTCCTACATTCTTTCTTTCACAGCCACAGCACGCTTCATCATATCTCTGTAAAATTTGCTTATAAATACAGACATAAACTCCCTTTGATCCCCTTCAGCCATTCTTTGAGCTTCATTCCAATTTTTTTATATTAGGGAAATGCCTCTTCCCCCCCCTCTCCTCAATTAATTTATGAGAAGGAAAAAAATCTTAGTCATGGTTAATAAAGCCAAAAATAGTACTGACAGCTCTGTATCAAGAAAGAGGAAAGTTATAGGGGAAACTAGGCATAAATAGGAACCAGAACCTCCCCTCCAAAGATGATGGAAGTACCCATGAATCCCTTTAGATCGCCAAAATGTTCTGTTTACCTCTTTATCTGCCTTATAATAAACTTGTTTTATCTTTTCCTTTTCTTTGGGTTAAATGACTTGCCCAGAAACACAGCTAGTAAGTGTCTGAGTCCATATTTGAAATCAGGTCCTCCTGAATACAGGGCACTTGCTCCTTCCAATGCTCCACTTACCTGCCTCTTACTCGTTTTTTCCCCTCAAGCTCCTCTACCAATCAATTCACAAACAATAATCATTCTGCCTCCATAACATCTCTCAAACCCATCTATTTCCTCTTAGTCCACCTAGCTACTGTCTCTGATCCAGGTCTCCATCACTGTTCACCTAGACTATTGTCATACTTTCTTAACTGCTCTCCCTGCAACTGGTTCCCCTCTATAAGCAATCTTCCACACAGCTGCCAAAATACTCAACCCCCCTGCAGACGGCATGATGCAGTAGAAAGATTACTGTATTTGAAGTTAGAGGACATGGGTTCAAATCTCACTTCTACTTATTATCTGTGTGACTTGGATAAATCACTTCATTTATCAGAGAGGAGAGGAAGGGAGAAAAACTTGAACCTCAAAATTTTGTAAAAATGAATGCTAAATGCTTCCTAAGATAGCTTTTATAAATCACATTTTTCCTAGAATATAAATGGATTTATGTTCACTTAGAAGATGCAATAAAACCTCATCATAAAAAGTACTAGATTTAAAAAAAAACTGTTGTAATTCAAATACAATTAACTTCCAAGTTAAAAAAATCAAATTAATAATAGTTGTAAAAAATGAATGCTAAAAAAAAGTCTTTACATTCATAATTGGAGAAAAAAGAAAATCCTGTTTTAAAAAAATATCTAGATTAATCCATAAGAGATGTTGGACAATGTTATCCTCTAAGAGTCCCAGAATGTGGCCAAGAGGAAGAAACTAAATTATGAGATTTCAGGGGCCCTTATAAAAGCAATATGCTTTCCCCCAAAGAATAAATGGTCAAAGGATATAGCTAGGCAATTTTTAAAGGAAAAACACAAAGTATTAATAATTCTTTGAACAATTTTGCTTGCCTATGCATATTTGTTACAAGACTTTTGTTTTTTTTTTTTCCAGTGGAGGGAAAGATGGAACAGAAGGTAGATTTTCATTAAATTTAAAAAAGCAACTGAAAAACTTCTCAAATCTCTAATAATCAGAAAAATGCACATTAAAACAATGCATGATGCCATCAAACTCCCACCAAATTGGCAAAGGCAGTCTTAAAATAATAAAATTTAGTATTGATAAGGCTGCAAAGAAACACTGAGATATTAAGCTATAGGTGCAACTATGAACTGATTTGTTGAATTGTTTCAGTCCTGTGTGACTCCTTGTGACATCTGGAGTTTTCTTGGCAAAGATACAGGAATAGTTTGTTATTTCCTTCTCCAGTTCATATTACAGATGAGCATACTTAGGCAAATAAGGTTTAATGACTTGCCTAAAGTCACCCAACTAGCAAGTATCAGAGGTCAGATTTGAATTCAAAATGAATCTTCCTGATTTCAAACCTAGTGTTCTATCCACTGGGCCACCCAGTTGCCCTATTCTTCAGGGCGGGGAAGTGATGCTAAGTAATAAAAAGAGCTACAAAATTATTCATACCCTTTGACTCAGTGATCCCCTAGCTAAGACTGTAATCTAAGAATGTTATTGTTCTTCCACTGTAGAAAACTACAAAAATAGCAAAACCATAAAATGTCCATAGTGACTTTATTTGTAATGATGAACAATTAGAAATTCAACACAATGAGCATTTGTAAACCCTGAGTCATTGTGCTATTTTCCAAGGATATAAAGACAGTAGCAAACCCGCCTGGGCTCTAAAGAATCTGGGTCTCAGCTGGGAAGGATATTCCATGTAAACAAATTAGTAAATATAAGGTAATTGGAGGATAATGAAAAGAGTAGGAAAATGGAAATGAGGGACTTGGTGATGGCTATATAAGACCAATGAACGAGGAATAACAGAATCAATTGTGGTAGCATTAAATCCTAATGTTAATAGGAATATCATGATAGAGTAATGAAGTATTATTGTGCCATAAAAAAAGAAATTATGAAAAATACAAAGAAGTATGACATATATTAAGTGATGCCAAAAGAAAAAAAGGAGAATTAGAAAAACAATATACATATAGTCAGAGGAACTGGGTTCAAATGATGATTGCTCATTGCTGAGTAAGTCACTTTGCCTCTCTGAGACTGAGTTCTCTTTTCCATAAAATGAGGAAGTTGGATTTAATTATTTTTAAGATGCCACCCAGTTATAAATCTTATGACTTTATTAGCTGCAGTTATGAAAAAAATTAAACCACAGGAGCAAAATTGGATAAGTTTTCAGATGAAAAGATTAGGGAGGAAAAGACAGAAAACTAAGATAATATTTCTAAAGTTTACATTCTTTTGCATTTTAACAATTAATATTTTGGAGTTTAAAATCCAATGTATCACTTTATTCCTTTTTTGCTTATTAATTTTATTTCTTTTATTGATGATTGTTAAGTTTACAAAAAATGATCATAAAAGTTACCTTTAAAAATACTTCAGAAATTCTGGGAAAATTATCCTAACCCACAGGCCCTGAAAGTGAATTAAGGGACAAATAGGTGACAGAGTGAATAAAGAACCAATCCTGGACTTGAGAGGACCTGATTTCAAATCTCCCCTCAGACACTTAGTGGCTGTGACTCTGAACTAGTCACTTAACCCCAGTGGCCTCCAAAACAATGAATAGAGGGATTTAGATTTGAGAAAGTCAGTAACAGGGTGCCATCGAGGGGCAGAGAATCAGGGGATGATATGAGGAAGATAGTGTATAAGGACCATTAGCCCATCAGCAGCATGAAGAATGGGCTGGTGAAGAGAAGCTGGTGCCAGGAAAGTCAGGGAAAACATTATTATCATTGGAAATATTCCCTCTTATTTCAGCCACCTTGGGCACACAGCTAACTCCCACAACTGAATACCAGCTTCAACTTTCCTAAATTCTAATGGGCAGGGACACTTAGCAATTACATGCAAACTCTAATTCTAACCAAACAGGCCCACAGTTGTTCCATGTGTTCAGAAATTTTGCCCAGCCTGGTACAAAGAGAGCCAGTGAGTTAAACACTCACCCCAGCTGAGAAAGATGACATAACAACATGTGGAAAGAAAAACAAAATTTTCAGAGTTGGAAGGACTTCAGTGTGTATCCACAGCTCGTGGTGCAGTGGATGGTCCTGAGCCCCTGGACTCAGAAAGTCTGAATTTCTATTTTCTCTCAGGTACTGGCTGTGTGATCTTGAGCAATTCTGTTTGCCTCAGTTTCTTCTACTATAAAATGGGGAAATAATAGGCCCTATCTTTCAAGGTTGTTATGAGGATTAAATGAGATAATATTTGTAAAATGTTTAGCACACATTTGTCATTCAGTCAATTCAATTGTGTCTGGCTTCCTGACCCCATTGGGGTTTTCTTAGCAAAAATGCTAGAGTGTTTTGCTAATTCCTTCTCGAGCTCATTTTTTTTTTTAACAGATAAGGCCGGTGAGGTTAATAGGTGAGATTGTCCAGAGTCACATAGCCAGTAGGCATCTGAGGCAAGGTTTGAATTCAGAAAGATGAGTCTTCCTGACTCAAGCTCTGGCACTCTAGCTCCTACACTACCTAAGTGCTCCTTCTTATACCTAGGAAGTACGTAATAAATGTTGATTTCCTTCCTTCTTTTGATCTAGTTCAACCTATATTCTAAAATGAAAATACCTTATTCCAAAGAAATCAAAAAGAAGGAAAAAGGACCCACATGTGTAAAAATGTTTGTATCAGCATTTTTGTGGTAGCAAAGAATTGGAAAATTAATACATGCCCATCAATTGGAGAGTGGCTCAACAAATTGTGGTATATGAAGGTAATAGAATATTATTGTTCTATAAAAAATGATGATCAGGCTGATTTTAGAAAGGCCTGGAAAGATTTACATGAACTGATGCTGAGCAAAACAAGTAGAACCAGGAATACATTGTACACAATAACATCAAGAATAGGAGGTGATCAACTATGAAAGATTTGGTTCTTCTCAGTGGTTCAGTGATTCAAAGCAATTCCAATAGACTTTGGACAGAAAATGCTTCTGCACCCAGGAAAAGAACTATGGAAATTGAATGTAAATCAACACCTGCTATGTTCACTTCTTTTTTTCTGTTTTTTTCTCTCTCCCATAGTTTTTCCTTTTTTGCTCTGATTTTTTTTCTCTCCCAACATGATTCATAAAGTAATGTGTATTAAAATAAATTTACCAAGAAAAAATGGAAACACCTTTAAAACAGTTCATCCAGCTTTTGTTTACTAGCTTCACTCATTACTGCGCCTCCCCCCCCCCCCCACCTAGTTGAATTACTCCATGTTGAATAGTTCTAATTGCATGGAAGTTTTCCTTATATGAAGTCTGTATTTGCTCCTTTACACCTTTGGCTCACACTCCTAATTATGCCTTTCTGGCTAAACAGAATGAGTCTCAGTCTGTTTTCTTCATGGCCTTTGGTTAGAATTAGAGTTGTATGTAACTGTTGTGTCCCTTCTCATCTTTCAAATACTTGAAGACAGGATTACAAAGAAAAACAATTACATCTAAGTATGGCTTTCAAAATTAAAAAAAAAAAGCTCCTGGACCTAAAGTCAGGAATCCCTGTTCTAGCCAAACTTCCTCAAAGTTAGCACTAGTGCAGTACATTTGGGACAGCACCTCAGATATTCACCTCTTGGGAGGAGGATCCACTCCTTCCCTGCCCTTCTCCAAATGCCAACACTTTTGGATCAATATGGTCCCTTGATCAACCATGGTCCATTACTGCTAGGATCCTGTGTCCTTTATATTTTCTAAAACCATCTCCACCCAACTGAGTAGCCTAGGTTGGGGTCCTATACCAGGAAGACCAGGAACAGCTGGGAGGACCAGCTGTGAAGACAGCTAGCCTCTGGCTTCAGGGATGACCACTACCCTTCATCCCCTCCCTCAACCCTACTCCACTCCCCAACTCAGCATCTTCCTTTATCCTCACTCTTTGCCCTTTTAGAATCCTCTCCTGTTTTAATTAATTCAATCCAAGATAAAAGCATCTTCTACAGTCAGGTCCAGCACTGGGTATTAGAGATAAAAAGTCAAAAACATTTATTACCTTCTTGTAGGTTATGTTGCACGGATTGAAACAAAACTTATGTATACAAATAAGAACGACTGTGTAGAAGGTAATCCACTGACAAATGAAGGTTAGCTCCAACAGCTAGGGGATGGGACAAGGATACCAAGGACTCAGGAAATGCCTCCAATGGGAGATGGTTCTAGAGCTGATGCTCAAAGTCGGGTAGGGATTCCGAGAGCCACAGGAGAGAAGTGATTGGGGATGGCCCATGCAAAGACAACCCTAGACATATTGGGAACAGCAAATAGGCCTACTGTCTGAAATGTACTATAGGACAATGGGAGCTAAGGTGAAATAGGCACAAAAAAAGGGGCAGCGAGGTGGTGCAGTGGATAGAGCATCAGCCCTGAAATCAGGAGGGCCTGAGTTCAAATCTGGCCTCAGATACTTAACACTTCCTAGCTGTGTGACTCTAGGCAAGTCACTTAACCCCAAATGCCTCAGGAAAAAAAAAATAGGCATAGAAAGATAGCCTGAAAAGAAAGTCTATTTATCTTAGATCCAATAGGGAGACCCTAATGTCTACTGAATAGAGGGACATGATTATAAGGGAGATAAGAGAATTGCCCCCTCTCTTCAGCCCAGTCTTTCAATCAGATTCACAGAGATCAAAGCAAAGTCATTTGGATAATACAGTGTTTTAAGGGTATGACTCTCCCACAAGAAAAAAAATGAGACTTCTCTTAGATCTGTTTACTAGACTGGTTACAGCATAAAGACTGCTGGGTTTATGTCTAAACAACTTGGGGTTGAATCTTGTTACCTATTATCATTATCATTACTAATTAATTAGCACAGTGCCTGGCACATAATAAGTACTATATAAAATTTAGCTATTTTATTAAGTCACCTAATTTAGGGACTCATTTATCAAATGAGGAGGCTGTGACTAAATGGCTTCAAAGGTCCCTTCTAGCTACAAATCCATTTATCTTCTTCTCATATCTCCTCCTCTCCTATTCCTTTCATCTTCTGCTGCTCAATGAAATCTAGTTTTCTCATAAGAACACTACATCTCCTGGCAACCATCCAAGGACCAAGGCTGGCCGTTCCTTCTGTTACAGCACTAGACACACAGAGCCAGGAGACATGAAGCTAGCTCCTCTGCTCCCCTCACAACTTCATTCTGTCTTTCACACACCTCAGCAACTAGCTCACCTCCTTTAAAATTGATTCTATACCGTCTAGGATCCTTGGTGCTATTGCTAATGGACATTTAGGACACGTTCCCTCTCCATAATCATGTGGGTCCCAAACCAGTCCTTGCCTTCTGGTGACATCCAGGAGAGGTCACCAAGGAAGTAAAAGGCAGAAAAAGAAACAGAAACCAGACTGTATAAGTCTAAATCCAAGGCTCTTCCTACTGCTTCCCCAAAGAAGTGAGTAAATACATGAACTGATGCTGAGTGAAATGAGCAGAACCAGGAAATCATTGTACATAGCAACAAGAAGATTATACAATGATCAATTCTGATGGACGTGGCTCTTTTCAACAATGAGGTGATTCAGGCCAGTTCCAATTTGTCTTGTGATGAAAAGAAACATCTGAATCCAGAGAGGACTGTGGGAACTGAGTGTGGATTACAACATAGTATTTTCATTCTTTTTATTGTTGTTTGCTTGCATTTTGTTTTTTCTCATTTTTTTTCCTTTTTGATCTGATTTTTCTTGTGAATCATAATAATTGTGGGAAAATATATAGAAGACTTCCACATATTAAACATTTATCGGATCACTTGCCGTCTAAGGGAGGGGGTGAGGGAAGAAAGGGAAAAAATTAGAACACAAGGATTTGTAAGGGTGAATATGGAAAATTATCCATGTACATGTTTTTAAAATATAAGCTTTAATTTAAAAAAAAAGAAATGAGTCAAAGGAACAGGTTGTTCAGTCATGTTCAACTCTTTTGTGACCCTACTGGAGCTTTCTTGGCAAAGACACTGGGATGGTTTGCTATTTCCTTCTCCAACTCATTTTACAGATGGGGAAACTAAGGTAAACAGGATTATGTGACTTGCCCAGGATAACAGAGCTAGTAAGTATATGAGATGGGATTTGAAATCAAGAAGATGAGTCTTCTAGACTTCAGCTCCCAGCACTCTATGCATTATGGCATCACTTCCTAGTAGGACAGGGACCAGAATTCAGGTGCCTTGGCCAGACACCAGTTCATCCCTGAAGAGTCTGTTCTCACTGTCTATTGTGACCTACTGCAAAACTAACCAGGTTTTTCACCTCAGTGAGCAAATATTATTCTAGCTGTTCATGAAGTGTTTTGAAGACATTTCCCAACAGACCTTCCCAGGAATGGCATCTGCAAGAGATCCACCTCTGTCTCAGAGCCACAATTTCATGAATACTGGCTTCTCCATACAAGGGAGGCGGTCCAATGCTTAAATTTATGGGGCCGTCATTTTTCTCTTTGGGGTGAAAGTTTCTAGTGGCAGCAATTCCACTCCAAAAAACCAAACTACACTGATTTTCAAAGCAAACCAAACCAAACACTAGACACTAGGAGAAAAATAGCTATTTGCAAATGGCATGCTTCTGAGACTCTAAGGACAGATTTTGGAGCAGAAATAAAGGTTCTTCCTATCAATCCCTTTTGTAGAGTGACCCAGTGATTGGAGTTTTAGACTTGAAATCAGGAAAACTTGAATTAGAATCCTGCTTCAATTATTAGCAATGTGGCACTGGACTTCAATTTCCCCATCTGTAGAATGAGGATAATCATAGTACTTAGTTCTCTTCCACAGAGTCAGTGATTCAATGATATGGGTCTTCTTACTGCTCCTCCAACAAGACCCTCCATTACCCAACACTGTATTTTCCCTGGCTATGTCCCAGACCTGGAATTCTCTCCTCAACTCCTTCCCCTGGTTTACAAGGCTTCCTTAGTTCTCAGCTAAAATCTCATCTTCTGCAAGAAGCCTTTCCTGTCCTCCTTAATGTCAGTTCCTTCCCTCTGGGATATTCTCCCATTTGTCCTGGTGCATCTTGCTTATATGAAGCTGTTTGCATGTTGTACCCCCTGGCATAATAGGAGCTTCTTCACAGCAGTGACTGTTTTTGTATTTCCATAGCTTAGTATCATGCTTGGCGCATAGCAGGGCCTTAATAAATGCTTGTGGGTTTGACTTACTTCACAAGGTCATATCAATTGGGACAGTATGTATAAATCACTTTGCAAACTTAAAAAGCTCTTTATAAAAGCAATTTCTCATTATTGTTATTTATTATTGTCCTGAAAAAGGCTGAAAATCTGCTGTTAATTGATCAAAACTGCTTCTGCCTCACCTGCCCTGAATAATAACCTTTTTTAAAGTTATAACCCTGTTTGAATCTTCATAAAATAAGCATTTTTTGGTCCCCTGACCTTCTGACCCTTAGCTTCCTCCTGGCCCCCATAATGGAATATTCCATAATGTGAATGACTCTACAGAAAGTGCCATCTCCTGGCAGCCTCATGGGTTAGGCTTGGTTTCTCCTCTTGGAGGCTTCAGAGAAAGCCTCAGTTCAGGGACTAAATCTTGCCATTCTTGCCCACCAGAATTTTCCTCTTCATGATTTCCTACTATGTTCAATGGGGCTCTATTAGTTTTTGCTTATGAAAAAAAAAAGTACCTTGAAGTCTAAGTCTGAAGAAGATATTATTTTGCTTAAATTGAATTTTATTTGGTTTTTCCCTGAGGCAATTGGGGTTAAGTGACTTGCCCAGGCTCACAGAGCCAGGAAGTGTTAAATGTCTGAGGTCAGATTTGAACTCAGGTTCTCCTGACTTCAGAGCTGGTGCTTTATCCACTGTGTCAACTAGCTGCCCCAAATTGAATTTTGTTTGAAAAAAAATCTCAGAATTCATTGTCTCTAGCCTTCAAGTTGCCAGCTATCCACTTGGTGACCTCTTTCTAGAAATCCATATTTTTTTTTATGTTAAACGTGCAGTTCTTCTATACATACTTCCACAATTATTATCTGTTCAAAAAAAAATCAGATCAAAAGGGAAAAAATGAGAAAGAAAACAAAATGTAAGCAAACAAGGAAAAAAAAGTGAAAATACTATGTTGTGATCCACACGTAGTACACTCAGTCCTTTCTTGGATGCATGCAGATGGCTCTCTCCATCACAGGTCTATTGAAACTGGCCTGAATCACCTCGATGTTGAAAAGCGCCACATCCATCAGAATTTATCATTTTAAAATCTTGTTGTTGATGTGTACAATGTTCCCCTGGTTCTACTCACTTCACTTAGCATCAGTGCATGTAAGTCTCTCCAGGCCTCTCTGTAATCATCCTGCTTATTGTTTCTTACAGAACATTAATATTCCATAACATTCATATACTATAACTTATTCAGCCATTCTCCAACTGCTGGGCATTTACTCAGTTTCCAGTTTCTTGCCATTACAAAAAGCACTACTACAAACATTTGTACATTGTACAAACATCATGTCCCTTTCCCTCTTTTATGATGTCTTTGGGATATAGACCCAGTAGAGACACTGCTAGGATCAAAGGGTATGCACAGTTTAATAGCCATTGCTTTCCACATTTCATTCTCTCCAGAGTGGTGAAATCCATGAATTTCAAAAATTGAAATAACTCTGGATGTCCCTCCACCCAGTTTCCCTTCCTTATTTTTTTCCTTTACTTGAAAAGGGTGGAAGAACTGTGACCGCAGCGGAAAAATAAATGTTTTGACCTTCCTTACTACATGGAAATTTCCCTACCTCCAATCTCTCCCAATCTAAACTATTTTACATATCACTGCCATATTAATCTTCTTAAAATATCACTTTTCTCAAGTTATAGTCTAGTGAGCATGGAAAGTTAGCCCAGAGACAGGAAGATAAAAGTATAAGACCTGTCTTTGAAACTGTGGCTATAAGACTCTAGATCAGTTATTTAATCTCTCAGGGGCCCAAGCGTCTCTCAAGTGACAATTTATATTCATAGGGAAGTTTATTGACTGGAAGTAGTTAACAATAATAGAATCAGCAGTCCAGTCCAAAAAAAAAAAAACTTTCAGGAAGTTACAATGACTTTGACTTGTGATTACATCAGGAAAAAGAAATTCCACTGATGGAGATGGGCGAATCATATGTAAATTACTCAGTGAGCTACCAAGAAAGCTAAATAATAAAAGGGCTTGCCTACAGCCACAAAAACTAGTATATACCAGAAGTAAGGCTCAAAACGATTTTGAAAGATCAAGCCTTTATTAATCTGAATAAGCATGGGGGGCACAAATAGAAGTAGAAAGACAGTTTCTGCCCTCAAGAGGCTCACATTCTAGTTGAGGAAGATATTACTGTTCATAAAAGGGAACAGTAATATGGAGAATTTTTTGGTACCCAAGTAGAGACAGGGTGGCAAAGTTCAGACAGAGTTGGAATGGATGCTCATCCTATACCCCTCTCCAAAATGGAGGCCCTGGGAGGAACTCACCAATGGGACAAAAGGGTCTCAGGGTCAGAGGATTGTTCCAGGGTGAGAAGGCAGCTGAGACATACATTGCTCTACACCACCTTGCCTCTCTATTTTCTCACTAAAACTACATCTCATCTGCTTGGCTTTTAAGGCCTTGCTTCATCTGGTCCCACTCTACTCCTCCTCTGACTCTGCTCCATGCAAAAGTAATAATTGTCCTTTGGCCAAGCCTTCTTACAAATACAGGTCCATGTGATGCTCATTTCCAATGCCATGTCTTTGACTATCTAAAAAAGACCTTCACCTTCAGTAAAGAAGATTCCTTTACACTGAATCATGTTGGAAAGAATAGCATGACATAATTGAAATTTGAATTTGGATTTTGAATCAAGAGAACCTGAGTTCAAATAGTGATTTTCCACTTACTGCTTGGGTGACCTTGGACAAACCATTGAATTTCTTAGAGATGTAGCTTTCTAATCTTTCAAATAAAGGGCTTGGACTTCGTGGTCTCTAAGGGATTTTTCTGTACTTATCTGTAATCCACATAGCCAAAGCCTGCCCCTCCCTCTTCCAAGTTTCTACAAAACATATTCTACACTACAAGTTCAAGTCCTGCATTATTTTCATGCCTACAATGCTATCATTTCTTACTTTGTGAGGGGCTGTTTTTCATTTTGGTACAGAGAGAAGGGTACTGAATTGGAGCCAGAAGAACTGGGTTTAAGTACCTATTCTTCCTTTATATATCTGTTATACCTTTGTGACCTGAAGCAAGTCATCTTATAACTAGGCTTTGGTTTCCTCACCAATGAGGAATGAAGAAGTTATATCAGATTGGCAAGGTGATAAAAAGGAAAATTCAAATATTGGAGTGTCTGGGGGGAAAGAGGCCTCTCAATATACTCTTGGTAGAGTTGTGAATTCTGGGAAATAGTTTAGAACTATGCCCCAAGTTACTAATCTCTACACACCCTGAAAACTAGTAATTAAACTACATTAAAACTAGTAATAACCTTTTCTCAAAGAAGAAAAAGATCCAAATGAATAAAAATTTTTATAGCAGCTCTTTTTGCCATAGCAAGGAACTAAAGAGGGATACCCATCAATTGTACAATGGCAGAACAAATTATGGATACATTAATTTAATGGAATAAATACTATTACACCATGTCAAATGATGGGAGGGATGGTTTCTGAAAATCTTGGAACACCTGTGTGAACTCAGTCAAAGAGAAGTGAACAGAACTAGAAGAACAGTTTATATGATAACATTATAAAGACAAATGACATCGAAAGACTTAAGAAATCTGATCAATTCAATGACAAATTATAATTCCAATGGACTGATGATGAAACATTACCTACAACCTGACTCAAGATACAGAATGACACACATATTTTTAGACATGAGCAATGTGGGAATTTATTTTGCTTGACTGAATATTTGTTACAAGGGTTTTCTTTCTTCCCTCTTCCCCCATGAAGTACTAAATAGGAAGGAGAGAAAAAAAATTTATTGACTGAAAAAAATTAATTTTAAAAAAGCAAAAAGGTAGGGGACAGGTATTCATGATCAATATTTCACACTATTGACAATCACACAATTAGCTAAAAATAGCAGAGAATAGAAGATCCCAATTTGCCTATTGGTATTTTACCTAATTTTTTTCAATTGATTCTTCAGATTAAAACATTACTTTAACATCTCAAAAATATTAATAAAGTGGACTGTATAATCTCAAAGGTCCTATCTGGCTATAAATCTATTATACTCAGTATTGAAAAGTGGACAAGGCACCAGATGGTGAATTGTACATGCAACTGAGAAATATGGCAAAGATTCTACTCCCAAATGTGAGAGCTAACAATCTAAATGGAGGAGAGGGGACCTGAGAGCCCCATAAGCATCCTGATGTGCCTTTCTGGTGGGAGGCTTTTGCTCCAATCATTTTCTACACTAATGCCTCACCTTATTGAATCCTATTACTATACATTGCCACCTAAGATCTCTGGAACAAGCCTGGGCATAGGCAAAATCCTAAACTGCCTTCCACAGAATCCCACTGTTCCAAGCTTACAGTAATGATTCAGAGGGTGCTCTAAAAACATGTTTTTACACAGGCCACATAGTGGTACTTTTAAGTATTTTTTTTTCCTTCAGTTGGTTAATTTGGCTCTCTCCCGAGTGCTCTCTCCCTCCCTCCCTCTACCTTCCCCCCCTTGTCTCTCTCTCCCTCCCTTTTTCCCTCTTTCTCTCTCTGTCTCTCTCCCTTTCCCCCTTTCCCTTCTCTCTCTCCTGCTCTTTTTCCCTTTCTCCCCCCTTTCTCCTGTCTCCCTCTCTCTCCTTCTTTCTCTCTTTCTCCTTTTCCTCTCTCCCTCCTTCCCCTCCCCACACATACACATACTTTTAGTTTTTATGTGTTTCGTTTTTTAACAAATATTTACTCTATTGTCTGTCTCTGTCCCACTGGAGGTCCAAGATAATTGAGAGGCCTCATTCCTAATTTTCATGGTAGCCTCTCAGCCACAGTTATTCTGGCAACCCAGTAAAATACATGTCCCCAAATCACTAATTTAACTGAACTGCAAAATCAGAAATCTTTTGAAAGGGGAATGATACGTAACTAAGGGACATCTTTGAGCAGATTTTAATTTCTCACCCCTCCTCTCTCAACCACCAAAACACTTACTGACCAAAAATAATTAAGCTTTTTTTTACTTTTTCAAAATGGCTACTTTGAATACACTTTTAGAAACTTGGCAAGGGACATGTCTTTCATTTAGGATGCCAGGCTTACAGTCTGGAAATAGTTTAGAGTCATAAGAAACCATTAAAAAAAAAGCAGCAGTTTATAGTCATATGAAAACAAACTTTGGAGTATTTTAATCAAATCTTTCACAAAAATCAAAGTTATACGTGAAGTATAACTCTAAGAGTATCAGAATAAAGCTGGACTTTTTTGGGGGAGGGCAAGATAATCAGGGTTAAAGTGACATGCACAGGGTTACATAACTAGTGTCTGAGGCCAGATCTATTCCCTGCACCACTTAACTGTCCCCAAAGCAAGAGTTCTTAAGATTTATTCTGTCATGGATTCCTTTTAACAATCTAGGGAAGCCTCAAAATCATGTTTTTAAATGCATAAGCAAATTTACATGGGATTAAAAGGAAATAAAGGTGTAAATTTTATTCAAGTTCATGTATACCCTAAAATCTATATAAATCCCTAGGGAAAGAACCTCTGGATAGAAATTTGTTATTTGTTAAGATCTAATTGCTATGATGACAAATAAATCCCCTTCTGGCTCTATGGAATTCTATGATTGTAAGATGATTTTATATTTACTTATTTGTGAACCAAGGAATTTCCTTGAAGGTAAAAATGTCTCTTTTTCATTTTAGCCTCTGTATCTCCCACACCTAACATAATGTTTGACATACTTACTAAAAGTTCGTTCAGAGATCCAAGGAAGGTCTTTACCTCCTAAAGAATGAGTTAGCCAGTCTGTTACTATCACTGCTTTATCGCCATATTTAAGTTGACCCTTTGATTGAATTCTTCCCTAACTCCACAACTATCCCATCTCAGATATGATAGAAGGGAGAACCCAACGTTCTCTGAAGCCAGGATCTTCTGGGGACACAAGCTACCCCTCCAACCAATTAAACCGAGAATAAGTACATAGTCTTCTGCCGCTCTGAAGTTCCCAAGCGAACAGCCCAGAAGCTACTCTCAGAGAATCAACATAACCTGAGTTTTGGCCAAAGGTTGCAGGCTTGGACTTCTGCAGACTCCTGGCTGAAGAGTGAGCAAAAATAAAGAAGGAATAAGAGAGGAAAGGGGGAATATGCGCAGGCCTAAGGCAACTTCTCCATTCCTTTTATATTTTTTACTACAAAGATTTTTGGATGTGGGCTTGTAGCAGTCAAAAAGCCTCAATTCCTGTTGCAACTTCACTACTCACTAGCTGGATGACCTTGGACGGGACACTCCCACTTTATGGGTTCCTTTCCTCTGGGAGAAAAAAAAAAACAATGTGGTAGAATAAGCTCAAATTCAAATATTTTCAATCCTAGTAACTATTGGCTTCCCACAGGAAAGACATTACAACCTGTTATTAGAAAGCATACAAGGGACAGAAAGGCATTCCTTCCCTGAGGAGGCAAAGGATGGACACTTCCCTCAGTGGAGAGATATTACTGAACAAGCTACCTAGAAGTGATGCAAATTTGAGACCAGGCTCACCTTTGCATTTTTTTTTTCAATTTTCATTTAAAGCCTTTCCAAACAGGCTGTGTCATTTGAGCACCACAAAAACTGTATTATGGATTTCCTCTCAACCCTCAGCATAGTTATTTTTAAATGAAATAAATTCACCTTAATTATGTTTGAAAGATTTGAAGGGAACACCTAGAAAGAATGAAGAGTTTCCTTTAAAGGGGTCACCAACCAAAATTTGACTCAAAAGGGTAATTCAAAAGCATTAATTTTTTTTTATTTAATAGCCTTTTATTTACAGGATATATACATGGGTAACTTTACAGCATTAACAACTGCCAAACCTCTTGTTCCAATTTTTCACCTCTTACCCCCCCCACCCCCTCCCCTAGATGGCAGGATGACCAGTAGATGTTAAATATATTAAAATATAAATTAGATACACAATAAGTATACCTGACCAAAACGTTATTTTGCTGTAGAAAAAGAATCAGACTCTGAAATATTGTACAAGTAGCTTGTGAAGGAAATCAAAAATGCAGGTGTGCATAAATATAGGGATTGGGAATTCAATGTAATGGTTCAAAAGCATTAATTAATTGATCCTAATTTTACAGAGGAAAAAACTGAGGGTCAATGACTTCAATAAGGTCACACGGCTATTATATGGCAATATTATCAGTTGGAATTATGAGCAAGTTGGGGCTAGAAGAGACCTTAGAGATCATTTCATCTATTTCTCTCATTTTATAGATGAAATCCAGAGAGTTGTCACCCAGGTCACAAAAGATGAAACAAAGTCAAAATCTACAATCCACTCCTTTCTCTTTGTCATCATGTCTCTTTGCTCATTATTCTTTATTCTATGTTCTCTTCCTCCATCCTACCCTCTCCCCAGATTCTCCTTTAGCATCCTCTGGCCTTCAGGACCATCTCTCATGATTCTCTTTGGAATGAAGGGCTATTACTACTTGCAACATCTACCTCCCAGAGAAGCTGTAAGGAAAGAACTCCAGGATAAATACAAATGAGCCATTAAGGAAATTATAACCAAAGGAAGACAAAGCAAGTGAGGACTTTATGTAAAAAAAAGACAGTCTGAGCCAGGGCAAGATATAAAGGGAGGTGATATGCCTATAGCATTTTACTTCCATCATTTCATTTAATCTTCAAAACAACCTGGAGAGCTAAGTACTCCAGAAATTATTATTTCCATATTATAACTGAGGAAGCTGAGGCTGAAAGGACTTAGCTAGGGTTACACAGCTAGTTAAGCGGTAAGTGAAACATTTGAACCCAGAGCTCTGTAGATATGAGGTCTAATATTCTTTCACTCTACTTTCCCTATAACAAATTAATCAAGACTGAAGAATGTAAACAGTCTGGAGCTTTAATTTTCCCAGGTCTTTTTATTGTTGGCACCTAGTGAGAGCAATATAATTATCAGAGCAATTTAAATTTGTTCAGTATCCTCTCATACATTTCCAGAAAAAGCCCAACAAATGTCCTTTTTGGTTTCACCTTTAACTAAGCAAATCTCCAGACTGCACCGATAATGTTGGCTGCAAAAATAATCTGTATTTCCGGCTATTTCTGCTCTTCGTTAGACAGGAAGGGAAAAGAAGAGAGTGTCAAGGGGAAAGGAGGTCAGGGACAAAGTCAAAAGCGTCAAAGAATACTTTTAAAAATCACCAATTGTAGGGATGATATCCTTTTAGGGAGTTATTTCTATCCTCTGTCGAGGCCTGGCACTTGACCTTCTTTGATTTCCTGTTTCACCTTTTTTTGAAAAGAACTCTGTGGCATAGTTATTTTTAAAATCATTTTAAAAACACAGTTTATTTTTTAAAGTCTAATAATTTTTTTCTTTTCCTCTCAATCCTTGACATAGATATTTTTAAATGAAATACATTCATCTTAATTATGTTTGAAAAAAAATGAAGGGGATACCTAAAAAGACTGAAGACTTTCCTTTAAAGGGGTCACAAACTCAGATTTGACTCAAAACATCAGAGCCAGCAGGGACTTGAGTGATCCAAATCCTTTATTTTATAAGTAAGAAAACTCAGACCTATAAGGCAACAAGTGTAATCAGTAGCAGGGCAAGTAATCAAACCCAGCTGCTCTGATTTCCAAATCCAGTGCTACTTTCCCCAAACTCCAGCCAGAGTTCTCAGCTTCTCTGTTCTCCAATTCTGTGGAGTCTCAGTGGTAGTGGGTAAGTGAGAAGGTATGGAGAGAAGAAACTGAAGAACTAAGTAGGGGAGGAGGAAAAGGTAACAATCTCGATCACAGTAAGCAGGAATAAAGAGAGTGACTTGAAAAGTGCTTGGGAAAGGACAGCAGTTGGTGAGTTCCTTAGCCAAAGTCCATGGAGCGTCCCTCTCTTCACCCCGATCATCACCGCCCCCATTCCCATTGTTACAATGTTGCACGGCATCCGGATGTGGCCTTAGGGAAGATGAGTCTAACCCTGGCGAGCCTTAGCTAACTCTTAGCTAACGGGTTCTGGCCTGCATCCCAAACACGCCAGACCTGGGAGCCGGCTGCTCGGCCCCCAAATCTCTTGCCTTGAGTCCAGAAATCAGTTTCGCTGCCCCCTTCCCAAATCTCCTAACCTGGCTCCAGGAGCCATCTTGCCCTCCCCTAAATCTCCTGAACTGGATCCAGAAATCAGCTACGTTGCCCCCTTTCCTAATCTCCTTCCCTGGCTCCAGAAACCAAATGCGCTACCCCTTTCCCCCAATCTCTTGCCCTGACTCCAAAATTCAGCTGCGCAGCCCTTCGATCGCCTGGCTCTGGCTTTAGGAACCACCTGTGCCACAACCCCCCCCCCCCCAATCTCCTACCCTAGATACAGAAATCAGCTGCGTTGTCCCTTCTCCCTAATTATCTGTCCTAACTCTCCCCCCATTCTGATCCTCCCCCTCGCATGCCTTGGTTCTAGGAACCACCTGTACTACCCCCCCCAATTTCCTACCCTAGCTCTAGGAACCACCTGCGCACTTGTCAAATCTGGGGGAACTACGGGACCACTAAGCCATTGGCCGGACCCCCAAATAGTCTGCTAAACTGCCTTCTCCCTTTTTCACTGCTCAGATGGCCAAGGAGACTGCTTCGTTGTTCTATCCCAATTCCCCTGACCCGGGGAGTCGGCTACCCTCTCCTATTTCTGCTGACTGGGACCCCCAGGAAACCCTTTGCGTTGTCCTTTCCCGTTTTCCCTAGCCAGGCCCCCGGAGAGCCCTGTACTCCACCCCTTCCCATGTCCCCTGGCCAGATCCCCGGGAATCCTCTGAGATGCCCCCTCCCATTTCCCCAAGCCAGACCCCCCGGGGAGCCCTCTGTGCTGCCCCCTCCCATTTCTCCTGGCGAGTCTCCCCGAGAGCCCCCTGCTCTGGCCCCTCTCCCAATCCCAGCGTAGCCCAGGGGCCACTTACCCTTCCCCCTGAGGAGGCTGGGGAGCCGGGCCCTGCAACCCCGTTCATCTCGTACTCCTCCGGGCCTGAATCCATGCCGCCGCCGCCTCCGTCGCCACCTCCGTCTGGGAGTAGAGCGCGCTCCGTAGGACTGGTGGCCGCCGCCGGGCCGCCGGGCTGAGCTGCGCTCGCGTCCAGCTTGGAGCCCTTTCCCGCGCCCTGGGTCCTCTGCGGCTCGGCGAGGCTGCAGGACCAGCCCCGGATGGATTTCTCTTCCCCGGGCCTGCCTGGGGTGCCTTCTTCTCCCGCTCCGCTGGCCGGCACAGGAGGAGGAGATTGACGCAGCCCCAACCCCTTCACCCCCCTCTCTGGGGGCGGGGACAATAAAATGTAAATACACTGTTCGGTATTTTTGTAGGGAGGGAAAAAAATTATGGGCGGGACTAGATAGGCTTGTGAATGAAGCGGGAGGAAAAAGTAGGAAGAGGGATGGGACCGGGCTGATGGAGGCTGGTGGGGGCACCCTCGGGGAACCCTCCTGCCAGCCCAGGGGGACCACCTGTTGCCACCTCGGAGGAGCACAAAAGTTCAGATTCTTGGAAGAAGCCCCAGATAGCCATCCAAAAGCCTCCTCACCTAACGGGTGGGCCCTCACAGCTGAATATGGCTTGTCTAGATACCAGCTAGTGGCAAAATGGGGCCAGGCACACTTGGGCCTCTTCCGTGTTGTCAGGCAACCGGGCTGCAGGCTCGGGAGCCCAAGGAGCTCCCAGCAGACCCCATGAAGCAAGCATGGCAGGTTACAATCGGGACGGGCCTGGGAGTGATGTCACCTAGTGTGGCCCTCTGGGCTGGCTCCTTGGTTCTAAATTTCCTAAACATTCTAAACTTGTTGAGATCTCGTAGGCTCTTGAACCTAGAACTGGAAGAAACCTTAGAAATCTATTAGTCCAGTACGCAGAATGGAAGTCTTTTTGGACAAGACTACTGTGAGAATTTGTTTTGCTGGACTGAGTATATTCTACAGGGTTTTGTTTTCTTTTTTCAGTGGGGGAGGGGGAGAAGTGAAAGGAAGAGAAGAAAGCAAATGATTAATTGGTTCTATTAAAAATTAAAAGAAGTCACCTAATCTAACACTTTTACAGATGAGGAAATTGAGGGCTGGAGAGGTTAAGTGACATATGGGAAGTAAGTGGGAGAGAAGATTAGTATTCTAACTCTGGTGTTCCTTCCCCTTTACCATTCTGCTCTATATTTATAAGTCTGTTTATAGCAAGAAGATTCTCCTCAAAAATCCTTCATTTTAGGAGAGGGACCCACATGTGAAAAAATGTTTGTGGCAGCCCTTTTCTTAGTGGCAAGAAACTGAAAACTGAGTGGATGCCCATCAGTTGGAGAATGGCTGAGTAAATTATTGTATCTGAATGTTATGGAATATTATTGTTCTATAAGAAATGATCAGGAGGGGGATTTTAGAAAGGCTGGAAGATACTTGCATGAAATGATGCTAAGTGAAGTGAGCAGAACCGGGAGATCATTATACACGGCAACATCAATATTATACAACGGTCAATTCTAATGAATGTGACTCTCTCCAACAATGAGATGATTGATGCCAGTTCCAATGATTTTGTGGTGAAAAGAGCCATCTACATCCAGAGAGAGAATTGTAGGAACTGAATGTAGATCACAACATAACATTCTCACTCTTTTTGTTGTTGTTCTCTTGCATTTTACTTTCTTACTCATTTACTTTCTTTTTTTTTAAATCTGATTTTTTTTTGTGCAGCAAGAGAATTGTATAAATATGTTTATATGAATTGGATTTAACATATATTTTAATATGTTTAATATGTATTGGATTGCTTGCCATCTAGGGGAAGGGGTTGGGGGAAGGAGAAAATCTGAAACACAAGGCTATGCAAGGGTCAATGTTGTCAAATTATCCATGCATATGTTTTGAAAATAAAAAGCTGTATTTTTAAAAATCCTTCATTTTACAAATGACTTCACCAGCTGAACTCTAAACTGGATTATTCTTCCCCAGTCACAAGAGACTACAGTGCCTTAGACCCTTCCAGAAAAGGCCCTTTCCTTTTCTTTTTTAAATAGTATTTTATTTTTCCAAATGCAGGCAAAGGTAGTTTTCAACATTCACCTTTGCAAAACCTTGTGTTCCAGAATTTTTTCTCTCTCCCTTCTCTCCCTAGACAGCAAGTAATGAAATATAGGTTAAAACATGTGCAATTCCTCTAAACAAATTTTCATATTCATCATGCTCCACAAAAAAATCAGATCAAAAGGGGAAAAATATCAAGCAAACAAACAACAATAACAAAAAAGGGTGAAAATGCAATGTTCTGATCCACATTCAGTCTCCATAGTTATCTCTCTGGATGCAAATGGCTCTTTCCATCATGAGTCTATTGGAATTGAAAAGATCTTTTTCTTAGGAAATGCCTCTAGCTCCTTTCCCCTTAGGATTGAGTCGCCAACAAAACCTATGTTTCTAGGGATGGGGTGGGGAGGGGGAGTGTTTGAGAAATAGCCTGTTAATCCACAAGAACTGACTGAACCTAATATGGGGCTAGGACTGTTTTCCTGCTGGACGTGGGGTGGGGAGGGGGAGTGTTTGAGAAATAGCCTGTTAATCCACAAGAACTGACTAAACCTAATATGGGGCTAGGACTGTTTTCCTGCTGGACGTAGGGGGGGACAAAGATGTATCCTAATCTAGGTATGCAAAATTAAATAACAATACTTCATATCCCAACCAGTTCTAAAGTTCTATGACTCTAGGATACTAAGGTAATATAAGCAGTTTCCAAACTAAAAAAACAAAACAAAACAAAAAAATCTTAAAAGAATATAAGACACTATCACTCTCCCTTGCCCCACCCAACTCCTACACAAGGAAAAGCCCTTGGAGAAACCACAAAACTTTAAGAAACTCTGTGTATCCAAGGAGAAGTGATGAGAAGCTGGCCTGGAAAGTAATATAGGCAGGATAGGACTGCCCAGCCAGACGTTCCTCTAGCCCCCAAAATTGTTCAACCAACAAGCTAAGAGATCCTGGCCAAACATGTAAAGTCTCCGTGCTTAAATTTGCTCTTCTGTAAAATAAGAAGGTTGAACTCTATGGCCTCTGAAGTTCCTTCCAGCTACAAACCTATGACTTTCCCAATTCCAACTCCAGTCCCCTAGTCATTATACCATACTACCTTCTTAGGATAGCCTGTCTCCAACTAAAGCTCAATCTTAAATAGTTCATTTTTTAATGTATATAACTTTGGATTTTAGAAGCTCAGCTAGTGAAACTCAAACCTTGGCAGGCCCTATAATCTGGAAAGGTTTTGAGCATGGGTGGCAGATAACAGATTGTTTTTCGTTCTAGGGCCAGATTAGCTGGGTTCGGAGAGATCCAATTAATTCATCCAAATAACAGCTGTAAGCTGCTGATCTTTTTTGGTTTACTACTCAGAAAGCTTCTTTAGGAAGGTTTAGAATAACCAGTTACATCTATTTTTAGTAGGAGTATCCCACCAATGAAAAAATCACAGGAACATGAAATATTTCAACTATATTATAAATGAAGTATGTAGACTTTCACAGACTAGATTTGATACCTAACTACCACATAGCATTGTTTCTCATGGGAAAATGTATTCCAATAAAAATGCACCCAAATTAAAAAAAACAGGAGAATTTGGGGAACATACTCTACTCATAAATTGATGACAATCAGAATATCAAATCAGGAAGACAAACAATGAATCCTAGGAAAAGTCAAAGAAAGGAGATTGCTTTCCATGGGCTAGGATAGAAAGGGAATATTTTTTAGAAGATACAGGATTTGAGTAGGGTTTTGAAGCATGGATGAGATTTATACTCATCAGAAAGGTTTTCCCCCTCTCAGGAAGGAGAAACATTACAAGAAAAGGTGCAAGGGTTCCTCTTAGAGACTGGAGTTTTGTCCTTGAATTCTATTCGGCTCCATAATTTTGTCCTTCCTATTTGTTGCCAGCATCTCTCAAACTCCATATTCAGGCTGCTTCTCTGATCCTCTGCTTATTGCCTATTGCCAGATTACCTCAATGATCTGTTTCTGACTGTCTTCCAGAACACCTGGTTTCCTCCCAGAATTTCTAACTTTTTTCTGCCTCTAGCTCTTACTAGAGGGTCTCAAACTTTATCCCTCCATACCTGTCTGCTGAGCAGACCAAGGCAACCCTCTAAGATCAACAGACCACTTTACCTATCTACATTTGAACTTGTTCAAGTGCATTATCCTTCCAAAACTCCCCTACATAAGATTCAATTATTCAATCTACTTCTCTGAAAGATATGCCTTTCCTCTAGATCTTTAGTTTCTGTGTCCCCACTAGTTCAACTTATTCCTGAGCATAGATATTGAAAGAGAATTGATCATATTTTTGTGTTAGTTTTCTGCTTTCTTTTTCTTTAATCAATATGTTTTGTTTTGATTTATCAGTTTCATCCCTTTCATCTTCCTTCATAACATTTTACTATTAAAAAAACCAAAAACACAGGTGAGCAAAATTGCCTGATGTGGTAGTTATAATTAACATTACATGTAATACAAAGCCTTTCTTTACCTGCTCTCTGTGAAGTAAGTAGCTCAAGCATCATTGTCTGCATTTTACAGATGAAAAAACTCAAATAGAGCAAGTAAGTAAATAATGAGTTTGATTTTTAGATAGGTTGAGAGTGAAGTACAGGAAGAGTCTTTGGCAGTTTATATTTAATAGGCTGTTAAAAATGGAGGTGAAAAAGAGATACTATAAATGGGGAAAGTACTCATATGGGCCAAAAAAATTGTTTGTAGCACCTCTTTTTGCAGTTGTAAGGAACTGGAAATTGAGCTGATGTCCAGCAATTGGGGAATGGCTGAATAAGTTATGGTATATGAATGTAATGGAATATTATTGTTCTATTAAACATGATGAGCAGACTGATTTCAGAAAAGCCTGGGAAAGCTTACATGAACTGATGCTGAATAAAGTGAGCTGAACCAGGGGAACATTGTACACAATAGTAGCAGCAAGATTATATGATGATCAACTGTGAGGGATTTGGCTCTTCTCAGCAATATGGTGATTCAAAACAATTCCAAAAGACTTGGAATGGAAAATGCCATCCGTATCCAGAGAGAGAACTATGGAGACTGAATGTGGATTGAAGCATAATTGTTTTTTGTTTGTTTGCTTGCTTTTTCTTTCTCATGGTTTTTTCCCCATTGATCTGATTTTTCTTGTACAACATGATACAAAAATATGTTTTAAAAATATGTTTAACCTATATCAGATTGCTTGCTGGAGGTAGGTAAGGGAGGGTGGGAGAAAAAATTTGGAATGCAATTTTACAAAAAATGAATATTGAAAATTATATGTACAGGTATTTGGAAAAATAAATACTTTAGAGAAAAAAAGAAAATGGAGGGTAAGGTTAGGTATACAGATATGAGTCATTCACATCGAAATATTGGAATAAATGTTCAGTAGTCCTTTTCCAAGCTAAGTATTAGATTGCACATAACCTTGCAAACTGTGATTACTAGCACTCCTCCAGACAATGATATTTAGGTAGGCTAAACAAAAGTTAAAGATGGTTTCCAAACAGACCTCTAAACAAGCCCTTTTCTTCATGATGATGATTGTATTTTGCTGCTCTGATTACACGGTCCACAAGGAAGGCAGGTTGGGACCAGAGATACGGGGACAGAGGTGGGAGGCCAGAACTGATGGGTGGGGAGGGAGAAAGGGGAAAGAGGAGCTATGCTTAATTTCAATCTGAAGTCCTGTTGCTTCAAGAAAACAAGAAATGTCTGAAACTTGAGCTTAGGGTAAACCGCATCCACAAAAAGAGTTGGCACTGGAATTTGGATTCTGAGTGCAGAGTCACAGGATATAGCCTCAAATCACATGCGGGACTGGCTCCATGATGAGGAAAGTGAAAGACTGTGGCTACATTGGAAATAAGGAGGGGAATGACACCCATTGAGAAAGCAGAGGTTTGGGGAAGGCAGGAAAGGGGTGGGGGAAATCTACAGCTACAGTGGGAGACATTCATTTCTCACAAAGATTTCAGTCTGGCCCCAATGAGTCAGGCCATTGTTAAACCCCTAACCAATGTAGAACCACAAAGAGAAAGAGGAAGAGGAGGAAGGAACTGGATTATGATGTGTCTGTATGTCTGAGCAGAAAATTCAAAGAAAAAATTCTCCAGGTCATGAAATCATGTTAGGGCTATGAAACCATGTGGTCTAACACTTTTAATTTACACATAAGGAAACTGAGGCCCAGAAGTGATTTATCCAGAGTAGATAAGTGTCATAGTGGATAAAACACTAGGTTTGGAATCAGGAAAACTCTGACTCAACTGTAAAATGCATTTCACCTAATGAAGATAAAATGAAACAATAGTTGTAGAGTGCTTAGTGCAGTGTCTGGCACATAGTAGGTGCTTAACAAATGCTTGGTCCCTTCTTTCCTGAGAAGTGACAAAGCCTGGATTCAAATCAGATGCTCTGTCTTTCATTTTGAAACTCCCTTAGATTCTCTGTTCTGATAGTGACCTTCAGTCCTGAGAAGTAGTCCCCACTAACTAGTATGGAGTTATCAGTCATTATAGACTAACAATTATGACTGGGTCTTCCCCATGAACATATCGTGAAATTGGCAAAGTTTGTCACTGACATCCCCCCTCCTGCTACCCACCTATGTCCCTTCCTTTTGCAGTCCACCCTCCTGGATGCTAGGAGGGTCTCCTACTTCAGTCCCCCATAGTGTGGACTTTTCTCCCATCTGTTTCCTCTTCAAAACACAACTATCCAATGTTCTCTGTAAAGTGAACAAAATGAATCCAATAAGCTGATTCCCACTAAGACATTGTTATTGCTGTTCAGTCATTTTAGTTGTGTCCAACTCTTTGTGACCCCATTTGGGGTTTTCTTGGCAAAGAAACTGGCATATGATCAAGTAAGCCCATATAGTCTTATGAATACTGTGAGCAGATTTGATTTTCCTCTGCTTAACTATTTCTCTCCTTCCCCATTGTTCTTAGTGATGAATATTGATGAGGTCCTAAAACCAGGATGTCAGCACTGAGACTCATGCATGATATGGTAATAGGCTATCATCTAGACAGTTTTTATGACAGATCTCTTCTCCCCAGTGATCAAAAGCATTCTGAAATTGTTGCTGGGTCATTCCAGACATAGACACAATGACAAGTGGACTGCTATAAGGGAGGTCTACTCTCTTGAAATATAAAAGTCAGGAAACCCACTACAGGGAGCATCACACACACACTGAAAAGAAAAAGAAATTAGTTTCTAAACAAACCCAGACTAAGATTCTCTAAAAGCTGTGGTTATGCACTCATTTCAGTCATGTCCCACTCTTCATGACCCCATTTGAAGTTTTCTTGGTGAAGATACTAGAGTGGTTTGCCATTTCCTTCTCCAGATTATTTTACAGATGAGGAAACTGAGGCAGTTAAGTGACTAACCCAAAGTCATACAGCTAATAAGCATCTGAGGCTAGGTTTCAAATCACAGAAATGAATCCAAATCCTGAACTTTATCCACTGCACCATATAGCTGCCCAACTAAGATATGAATTAATGAAATAATTGTTTATTGCATTGAATTTCCAAGCTATTTGCATCTTAATAGAGAGCTCCAATAGCTTTCATGACCTAACCCAAAGGAAGGACTTTGTCAAATAATATCATTTCAAGTGCCAAAATTAGCTTAGTGAGAAAATATTTCTTTGGAAGGGGCCCTTTCTTGGTACCTCTCCAAATCATGTACTATGTAACCTGAATGTAAATAAGATTTTCTCTAGATATGATCATCCACTTGAGGAAGTTCCATTTCCTTGGCTAAAATGAGGTTTGACGAGATCAGAATTCTTAACCTTTTTTATGTTATGGGCCACTTTGGCACTGTGAAAAAGTCTATTAACTCCCTCTCAAAATAATATTTTTAAATACACAAAATAAAATACCTAGGGTTGTAAAAGAAACAATTATATTGAAATGGTTATCAAAAAAATTTTGTTGTTTGTTGGTTGTTGTTGTTGTTGGTTGTTGTTGTTGAGGCAGTGGAGGTTAAATGACTTGCCCAGGATCATACAGCTAAGATGTGTTAAGTGTCTAAGGCCAGATTTGAACTCAGGTTCTCTTGACTTCAGGGTTGGTGCTCTATCCTCTACACCAACTAGCTGCCCCCTCAAAATATTTTTAAAAACCCAAATCACAAAGACCCTTTAAAATCTATCCACAGTCACCTTGAGAATCTGTAACCCCCAAGTTAAGAATTCTTTGACTAGATGATCTCTGAGTATAAAGTGGAGGGTTCTTTGACTGACTTTTTGTCAGATAGTTTAGTGAATACATATCAGTTCTCACTCATGAGCACCAGGGTTCAGGTCCTGCCTCTGACAAACGTGGATTGTATTAAACATGTCACCCTCTTGGTGACCAAGGCAGTGATCTAAGACTATAAATTACATAATAGTCATTAATTTGGATTGGTGAAGGGTGTTTCCTCACAGGGAATTCATGACATGAGAACAATATCCGATGAGGAAGCTTGTAACATCAGAAAGAGACAAACTATTATAGTCCTTTGAGGGAGTTTCAAAGAAGAAAGCATTAGATGAAACTGCCTCTGAGTGACACAATTGGCAGGAAGTCTGCTCCCCACATCCCCCTGCCTCTTTCTTATCTTCTCCTCCAGGCCTTTAATGGAACTTGGAAGGAAAAAAATGGGTGGCTGAAAGGGATTATGGGAACAGAAAGGAAAGCAAGACTGAAAAGGGGATAAAAACAGAGACAAAGAGAGGGAGAGACAGAGAGAAACAGAGACACAGAGAGAACAACAAAAAGAAGAATGAGAAGAAGAAAGAGAAAGCAGAAAGACAGAGACAAAGAAAGAGAGAGACAGACAGACAGAGAAACAGAGACAGAGGCAGAGAAAAAAGAGAGAAACTATTTCTTTAACTTTGGTAAGCTGGATGAGAAATGGAGAAAGGAGTCATCTAAGAATGGCCCATGATTTTTTTTGCTTCCATTTTTGGGACTTTTTGTAAATAAAAATTGTTTCATCCTGCATACCTAGGCAAATACAAAGTAGTGGGTTTTTAGAACAAACTTTATATTTGCTAATGAATCTAATTTCTTTAGTTATAAAATTGAAGCATTCTGGGAAGGAGAAAGCAAAAGATGAGAGAGGGGGGCAGAGCTCTAGAGCTCTAGTACACATGTACTCCTCTTGGAAAAAAAGAAGCTCATAAGAAAATCTGCCTTCACCCCAGCATTTATAACCAGAAAAACCAAACATGGAGACATAGTAAAGCCTGGTTTGGGTAAGACTGCTCTTTCAGAGATGTTTCTTCTACCACAAGTCCAAGTGGGAATGCATAAATGAATTGTCTCTCTTGGATATTTAAACAGAAGGATTATTCCTACTTCTTTCAGTCAGAACACTACTCCTTACCAAGATTGCACTCTCTATAATAATCACTCCCATCCCCACTGAGTGATTGGCTCACAATCTGTACCTCTTTATATTCTAACTTGTTTTCCTTGATGCATGAAACATTTTAGGATGTTTTGTGTAGCTGTTGTTTTGTGATACTACTTCAGGCTAGACTTCAGAAAATTCATCTTCATGAGTTCAAATCTGACTCTAGATACTTCCTAGCTGTATCACTGTGGGCAAGTCATTTAACCCTATTTGCCTCAGTATCCTTATCTGTAAAATGAGCTGAAGAAGGAAATGACAAACTACTCTAGTATCTTTGCCAAGAAAACCCCAAATGGGTTTACAAAGAGTCATACACAATTGAAATGAATGAACAAGAATAAATGTGACACTACTTGGGAGCGGTGTGCTTGAGGTGAGAAAGGGAGGAATTAGGGTACAGTTAGTCAGTGCTTGGTTCAGGAGACAGCCCCTGGTGCTAATGCAGTCAGGAGAACTAATTCCAGAAACCAATTCTTAGCATATCCTGTTCTAAATTGGCCCAAAGTAGAATTGAGAGATATCCTTAAGAACATACATAGAATTGAGAAGGTAATGATTTAATACAACACAACATACTCTTGGTCAAATCTGAGCCCAATAGCAAAAACAAAAAGAGGGTTTCAGGAGAGAGATTGTGCTCTGTAGGTTTTTCTTGTCTTTCAACTCTGTTAATTGACCACATAAGCTACAAAGGAAGTGAAAGTCTTATTACAAGTGAGTCACTAAACCCTCATTATAGCTATGTAGACAACATAATCAAGCAGCTAACTAAAAATGAGCTGTTAGTCCCTTAAAGAGTCATCCCCAGAGACTTTATCTGGAAAATTATTGATGATAAATAGTTCAGTATTTCAGGGTCCTGAGATTTTGTAGTTGTGGCTACTCTTTCCACCAACACAGATCACAGTTTCTCTAGGATTTAAGATGGTTTCAAAAATTGTGATGGTTGAAAGTGAGGATTTGGATTACTTGATTCTGCCTGTTTGTTACAAGGGAAGTTAGTAGTTTTCTATAATTTGAAACATAGAAGAAGGGTAATAATACTGATGCCCCTTACCCCAAAAGAGGAAGAAAAGAAAGAATTGAAACTTTTTTTAATGTATGGAAAAGATCAGAAGGAAGTTCAGAGGGAGACACAGACAAACAAGACAAATTTGGAACCAACATGTAGAATTTATCATGTAATTCTTAAAAAAAAATCTAAGTGTAATAGAGATTTTTTTGTTTTATATACATTCCTATTTTTCCATTCTTCCGATGAGGAAATGTTCGTGATTGCATTAGTCATGTTCAATTTAATAAAATTACAATATTTCCTTTTCAAAAATTGGTCTTTTCCTAGCTTGGTAGAACCTGCCAAAACTTTTGTACTGTTGGGTCATATCCATCCTATGATTAAGCATGGCAGTAAGAATTTTTGCTGAAGATATGTAAAACCCAATTTTTTATATTCTAACATTTCGGATTTCTGATTCTTAAAACAGCTAAGTAAAATAAATAAATCACCTCCCTTTCATCTTATGTAAGTCTATATAATAAATAATGAATTCATTAATAAACCTGTAATTTAGACAGTGCCATTACAAACGGATAGATAAGACAAAGGGAGTTTTGTGGGTCACATAGAAGTTAAATAATTTGCCCTGGTACACAACTATCAAGATTCCGAGATAGATTTGAATTCAGAATCCCACATTGACACCATACTATTATCAAGGAAAAGTTTTTCTTTGCAGGGATCTTCAAACTTTTTAAATAGGGGGCCAGTTCAGTGTCCCTCCGACTGTTGGAGGACCGGACTATACTAAAAAACAAAAACTTTGTTTTGTGGGCCTTTAAATAAAGAAACTTCATAGCCCTGGGTGAGGGGAATAAACATCCTCAGCTGCTCCATCTGGCCTGGGGCCATAGTTTGAGGACCCCTGGATATAGGATTATGAACAAAAGAACTATATTTAGAGTTAAAATTCCAGTTCTCTGTGGGCCTCAGTTTTCCCCATCTCTCAAATCAAGGGGTTAAGCTAGCTATTCTAGTTCTTCCTTGCCCTAAACTTTTGATCCTGTGAACTCTAAAGAGCTGCCCATTTAGAAGGTTTCTCCAAAGCTAGAAGAGAGAGGGAGTAGGGAGAGAGAAAAATAGACAGATTGCACCATGTAGCAGAAAGAGTGAAATCCCAGCTCTATCATTTACTATCTTTATGATGCTAGATAAGTCAGTCCCCCTTGCCTAGCCTCGATTTCCTCATCTGAAAAACAGTAATAACAATCTGGTATATTCTGAAACATGTATGTGTATGTATGTATGTGCATAATATGCACATGTATACACACACATATCTATATCATATCACAGAATGGTGGTAAGGAAATCATGTTTTCAAACCTTAAAGTATTATCAAGATGCAAGCCACTGTTAAGGCTACCCCAAAGAGGAAGGAAGGGCAGAAGGATGAGAATGCTTTCCGTCTCCTGCTCCTAACTCATGCTCAAAATATAGACCAGAGTCTTTAAAAAGGGAAAATTAGCTCTTTCTCATAAGGAAATCCAAAAAATGCAAGTCATAGCATTGAAAGGAAAAGAATCCTTAGTTGAATAAGCATATTTCTTTCCAAACCCTTGTAAAAGCCATTATTGGACCATTTCTCCACTGGGTATTTCTGTGTCACCAGCAGAGGAGAAGCCTGAAGATAGATACAGCAGGTACTGAAGAAATATTGGCTTTCCTTTGTGAGGGAAAATTCAGAGGTAGGCAGCCTACTGTTCCTATTTTAAAGATTCACATATGGAAACATGGAGGCACAGAGATAACGAGATCACAGGAATATAGATTTAGAACTGGCAGGGACAATTGATCACAAATCCACTCCAATCCAATCAATCAACAAGCATTTATTTAGCACCTTCTATGCTCCAGGCACTGTGCTAGGTGTTGGGGACTCAGAACTAAATAGTAAACAGTCCTTGCCCAAAATGAGCTTATATTCTATTGAGGGAGAAAATGTGTATATGTTTATATACATATATACATGTACATGTATGTATGTGTATATATGTATATGCAATACCTATATGTGTATATGTTTATAAATAAGATGGAGCAGGGCAATTTCTAAATAACCAATGTGTCCTAAATGATTGGGCAACAAAGCATAAAGGACTCACCCAAATAACTTGATAATAGAACATTAATTTTCCTAAATAACCTGATAAGATGACTTCTGGGGGTGGAGCCAAGATGATGGAATAGAGGAAGTGGTCAAGCTCTTCCAACATTCCTCTCCAAACAACTTTAAAATACCACTTCAAATTGAATTCTGGAGAGGCAGAGCCAACAGAAGGTCAGTGAGACATTCTTCCAGCCCAAGACAATTTAGGAGGTTGAAGAGAGAGAGAGATCTATTACATGAGGGTGAGGGCTGGTCCAAAGGCCACTGAATTCTCCTAGTGTAAGAACAGGGGTTGGGGACAGAAAGAAAGACTATGGGCTAAGCACTAAATTCATGAAGAAGGAAGTATCTAGAAAGGTGGTGGTTAAAGTATCTTGATTGGGTGATAAATTTGGATTGAATAAACCTCAAAGGAAGTGAGGTTATTATTGGGTAATGTTGGTTGAGGGATAATCTGCAAGTGGCAAGGGGGAACCCTGCTTCCAACTCCCCTATCACAACCAATGAGTCAGGAGGATGGGTGAAATTGTAAATTGTACCGTAAAGGATGGTCAGATGTCATATCCTTGGGAGGGAGCCTGGGCTCAGTGACAGCCAGAATGTGGAAGAAAAGGGAAATGAAAAGATTTAAGATAAAAGCCAATTTTATATACATATACACAAATTCACATATAATATATAGCAATAAGAAAGAAAGAAGGGATGGAGAGGGAGGGAAAAAGAGAGAGAGGGAGAGAGAGAAAGAGAGAAACAGAGAAAGATGAGAGAGAAGGAAAGAGGGAGGAAAGGAGGGTGCGAGGGGGGGGGGAGAGAGAGAGAGAGAGAGAGAGAGAGAGAGAGAGAGAGAGAGAACAGAGTAAGTGCAGGAATTTTTAGAAATCACAGTGGAAGGAGTGGGTAAAGCTGGAATAGAACAGTGGTGTAAAGTAGGATTAAGGGAAATGGAAATAAGGGAATGGGCAGTTGGGAAATGAGAAGGATATTTGTACTATGTAAGCATTAATGTTGGGGACCTTATAAGAAGGTGGGAGTATGTTAATCATTAAGAAATAGCACTTTACAAACCTAAAAGTACTCTATCTATGCTAATCATTATTACTTATAACAGTGATTGGAGAGAAGTCTATTGAGGAAGGCAGATGATTAGGCTGTTTGAGATCATCCCTTGATATCTACCCTTGTGATAGATGGTAATGTTGTATCCTGAGACTTAGGACACCCAACTCACAGCATTTAAGAGCAGGGGAATGATAGCCTTGGAGAGTCTAAACATGGAGTGGGAGCTGGCAACTCAAGGTAGGGGTCTGATCAGGAAATGCTGGAACACTAGAGAAAATTCTGAGAAGACAGAGACAGGTGGCTTGGATTAGGGACTGGCATAGGACAATCAATAGAATAGGGTCAGATGGAGATTAGTAGAAATGAAGACATTAATGGCTACCTAGCCCTGCAGTATTGGAGACATGAGTTGCCCTTTCTTATCCTTGCCTTGATATTGTTTTTACTATTTGTGTGCGTTTCTTAGTGTGGTTTCTACTTGATTCTACTCTCCTTGATGTTGTTGGATCTGTTTGTGGGAAAAGTACACCCCTAAAAAGAGCAGGAAATTTGGAGAAATATACTTAAGGCTTAGTATAATTGATTTAATCCTATAACAAGATGTTAACTCAGAAGAATTGATCTTATAACAAATAATGGTTCCCTAGTAATATGATTGGTTTATACTCAGTATACTGTAATGATGTGATTGTAATAGAGTATATAAGCTCTGGGGATTTAGAGAGACATTGCATCTTCATCATCCTCGTGATGGTTCTCCTGCTTCTCTCAGTAAGACCAAGACCCATCTGAAGGCCCTTCAAAAAGCTAGCTGGGCCCCAGGCAAGGAGATAGACTGTGAAGAAGGCAATAAAGACTTTTGGACTTTATTCCCTGGCTATTCTCATGATGGTTACTCTGCCGAAATGAAGGCTGGTCCTAAGACCTCCAGAAAGCAAACCAGAACACTATACACCCCAAGATTAATCATCATCATAGATTAAAACTAAGAGCTGAAAGGGAACCTTAAAGGAAGATTCTGAGGTAATAAGAGGTGCCAAGTTCATACAACTGATAAGTATCTGAGGTGGGAAGTCTCCCTAATTCTAAGGGGAATATTCTATTCATTTCTCCTAAGTTGTTTATGAAAAAGATTTTTTATTGATACTTTTCATATATTGTTTCAACAAATGTCCTTACTTTGGACCTTTTGTATCTTCTAGCTGGATATTGAAGATATAGTATTAACAATTATTTAGCAATTTAAAGTCTTGAGGCTATATATATTATATATAAATTCTTATATGTATGGACACATTATACTTGTAATATATGCATATGTAATGTCATTTGATCAATGGAGGCTCGTGAAATACAGTTTTGGGGATGCAAATGCACATAGAACCTTGAATCTGGCATAGCTGTCCCCCTGGGAGAACCCTTGTGAGTTGGTGGAGGTAGTGGAATTGATGAATAATATATAAATATATATAGTAAGGTCCTGATTGTTATAAATAACAAATCTTATCAACTGGTTTTATTATGGAAATTTGAATGGCACATTTTCTTTGTGTTAGAACTACTTACCATATTTTATATAATCATATTTTTCATAGTAAAAATCCAAACATACAAGATCACTTTGGGGAATTCATTACTCACATTAATCACATTAATCACACAAAATAAATACAAAGGTAGCGGTTGTGTGTGAAAGGATAAAGGGCATTAGTAGCTGAGAAAATCTGAAAAAAAAATTCAATTAGAAGAATATAATCTGTTCCTTTGGAAGGGAATAGGAGAATTGAAGAAAAAAAAAGAGGTAAGGAAGACTACATTCTAAGCATGAGGAATAGTCAGTGAAAACATACAAATATTCCAGGAGATGGAGTGTGGGAAATAGTCTGACTGAACCATAGTTCAGGAAGAAGAGGGAAAAGGAAGAGAACAAGCATTTATTAATCACCTACTATGTGCCCATAACTGTGCTAAGTGCTTTAATCCTCACAACAACCCTGGAAGGTAAGTGCTACTATTATTCCCATTTTACAATTGAAGAAACTAAGGCAGATAAAGAAACCTTTGTCTAATGAATTGCCCAGTCACTATAAGTAACTAGTAAGGTAGTAAGTATCTGAAGTTATAAATTTAGGTCTTCCTGATTCCAAGCCCAGTGTTCTCTGCACTCTGCCATCCAACTGTCTCTGGGAAGAGAAATAATGTATAAAAAGACTGAAAAGATAAGTTGAACATTTACTATGTGCAGGAGGAGGGAAATATAAATGTGAAATCAGTAGCTGGACATGGTGATCCATACCTATAAACTCTGGTCCTAGAGGTTGGTGGATCACTTGAACTCAGGGGTTCTAAGCTACAGTGGGTTAAAACAGACTGAATATCCATGCTAAGTCCAGTACCAATATGGTGAGCCCCAAGAAATTGGGAACCACAGACTGCCTATGGAGGAGAGAAGAGAAAAGGAGAGGAGAGGAGAGGAGAAAAGAGGAAGAGGAGAAAGAAGAGAAGAGGAAGAGAAAAAGGAAAGAGAAAGGAGAGGAGAGAGAAGGGGAGGGGAGGAAAGGAGAAGGGGAAAGAAAGGAGAAAGATTAAACATAATCAATACCCTGAAAAATCTGAAGAGTTAGGACCCCCAAGATAGATGAGAAAGGGAACACTGCTATTTAGAGAAATTATGACTGGGGTAGACCAGCTGGTAGCGCTAACTATCCTTCTATAGCTAGAAACAACAAAATGTAGAACCTAATTAGTTAGAATTAGTTATAATGGGAAGGCACCAGATTGAAAGCCTCTCAAACATACAAACACACAGTACACACATAAAAAAGTCTTTTTTCTTTCGCCTCACCATGTCCTAGGGTCTCTGTCCATAGAGACTGGGATCCATGGGTTTCTGTCTTCCCCTCCCCCTTCAACTAAATTTATCTTGTTTATTTTTTTTTTTTTAATGACAAAACAACCCCAATGATTTGAAGGCATTTGTTTCATGTTCTGGGCTTACCACAGGTGTAGAAAAACAAACAAAAAAACTCACTTCTTTTGTACTGTCAAAAGGACTATATAGTTAAACATATCCAAAGATCACTATTGTACTCAGAGCAATTTCTTACCAGTTCTAAAACTCTAATTGTAAGAGTATTGTTAAATCCAAAAATCAGAAATAGAAGATGACTTCCCCCACAAGAGTTAAAATGAACATAACACAAGTGCTAAAAGGGCATGATAGGTTTAAGTTCCTGTGAAAAAAATCCTGGAGGCTTTGGTGGACTGCAAACTCAATGTGAGTCAATAAAGATAAATGGATCAGAGGATACATTATTAGAAGTATGGGAAGATGATAGACTGGATATATTTGAGATATTCTAAATTGAACCATATTTTAGGAAAGTCATTGACAAATTAGAACCTGTCTAGAGTAAGTTGATCAGGTTGATGATAGGACAATCATCATGCTATAAAATGACAAAAATTAAGGAACTGATAGTGTTTAGTAGAGAGAAAAGACCTTCAGGGGTAATGTGTTACTAGGATTTTATAACTGCTTTCAATTATTTGAAGAATTGTCATGTAGAAAAGGGTAGCTGTTATGGCATAATGCCAGGCCTGATGTCCGGGAAAACTCATCTTGATTTCAAACCTGACCTCAGACACTTACTAGCTATATAATCCTGGGCAAGTCATTTAATCCTGTTTGTCTCTATTTCCTCATCTGTAAAATGAGCTGGAGAAGGAAATGGCAAACCCTTCCAATATCTTTGCCACTAAACCCCAAATGGGATCACAAAGAGTGGGACACAACTGAAAAATGACTAAAGAACATGTAGAAAAGGGATTGTTACTGACCTTAAAGCAGTAATTTCTGAAGACAAAAACAAATTATTTGGTTTTATTTCCATTCCATTCAATAAGATTTTATTAAGCAATAGTGCCCCCTGGGCTTACTCCTCCAACTCACAGCCATATGTTAGAGATCTCAGAAGGTGGCTTTTGATGATTTCTCCCATCAGGATTCTAAGGCAGCCCAGAAAGGCTGAGTTTCTAATACTGCCATTCACAATCCCTTATCAGTGGATTCCTCTTTGATTTTTTAATCAATAGCTTCACTCAGATTATAGAAAAGGGCATTTACTGAGAAGGTATAGCAATAGCAGTAATTCACAAAAACATGTCTCCCAAACTGAAAGCACATTCTCCCCTGAACATATGGGTCTCTGAGGTGGGCACAAACTAGAGTGATCAAAAGGTAAGCTCACAATTCCTATTTACTAGAATTCTTCTTTGTGGAGTCATAAAGTGACACAAAATAAAATTGCTGTAATCTGTTGAGTTGTGAAGATCAGTGACGTGGCACACACTTCTCAGGATTTTTTCAATTATCTCCTGATTTTTAAGACTATTCTCCGTAACTCCAGTAAACTCTGCTAACAACTCGTCACCAGTTGACCTTCAGATTATCTCAGTAATGAAAACATGTGATCAACTAGAATGGGAGTGGAGAGAAAATAGAGGGGAAAAGTATTTTTAACTGTCACTAATCCATTTTCTTCTTCTTAATTCTAAATTTAAGAAATAATAAGCATTTCCATATGATGATAGAATATAAAAATGAAATTATAGATCTATTATGTACAACTTGCTTTTCCTTTTAAATATGCAATAAAGTTGTTATATAACATTCTTTTTTCCCCTCTTCCCCCTACTCTAAAGATAGCTACCATTAGATATAAATATGTATATATGCGTTTGTACATATATGTACATGTAAAATGATATTATACACATTTCTGTTTATCAGTTCTGTCTCTGGATAGAGATAGCATCTCCCTTCATAGGTCTTTGTTATTAATTTGCATTTTTATAATAGTCAAAATGATTGGTAGCTCAAAGTTGTTCTTAACATAATATTGTTATTCACTCCATTTTTTTTCAAGGGCTTAGCCAGAGCTCTACTACCACTAGATTGACCTGCCACTGGACAATGGGATTCTGTACTGGCTTGCTATTTTATCCAAACAATCCTAGGGATGGGTCTTATTTTTTAAGCTAATAATCTATTTCCTGTGTGGTGTCATCTATCATTATCCAAAGATCAAAGCACCTTACTCTTCTTAAATTGATTAAAGATTTGTATATCAAGTCCACAAGCATTTATGCCAAACACCATCCTAAACAATTGGAATAAAAAGAAAGACAAAAAATGGTCCCTCCCCTCAAGGATCTCACATTTGTTCTAATGGAAAAAGTATATATTAAGAATATTTTGAGGAAATTCATGAATCAGAAAAAGGAAGCTTTTTATTTATTGGCTAAAATAAGCTATCTGGATCTTCTGTGATTATATCAATATGATTAAGTAGCACAATTACTCAGCTGGAGATACAAAGACAAAAAGGCAACAGGTCCTACCCTCATTGTGCTTACATTATCCTGAAAAGAATGTAACATGTACACAAGAAAGTACAACTGATATAATTTGAGAAGGGAGAGAATACTAAGTAGTTGGTGGCACATACATCAAGAAAGGCTGCTTAGAGATAGTGGCACCTGAACTAAGCCTTCAAGGAAACTAGAGGCTTTAAGAAGTAGTAGTAAAGTGGAAGCGTATTCCAAGCATGGGGGACAAAGGCATGGGGAAGGATCCTAGATTTAGAACCTTTCCCAAAGACCATCTGGTCCAGTCCCTTCGTTTTACAGATTAGTAAATTGAGACCCCAGTAGCTTAAGTAACTTGACCAAGGCCACACATGTAGTAAGCATCAGAAGTAAGATAAACATTTATTAAGCTCTATTATGTGCCAGGCACTGTTCTAAGTATTGAGGATACAAAAAGAGGCAAGATAGTCCCTGACCCCAAGGAACTTACAATCTACTAGGGGATATAACATGCAAACAGCTATGTACATACAAGCCTATACAGGATAAATTGGAAATAACTAACAGAGGGAAGGCAGTAGAATTAAAAAGGGAGAAAAAAGCTTCCTGTAGAAGGTAGAATTTTAGTTGGAACACAAAGAAAGCCAAGGAAGTCAGAGCGGAGGAGAGAGAGTATTCCAGGCATGGAGGAGAGCCAGAGAGACTATCCAAAGCCAAGAGATGGAATGTCTTGTTCCCAAAACAGGCAGGAGGCCAGATTCACTAAATCAAACAGTACATATGGAGGAGTAAAGTATAAGAAAACTGGAATGGCAGGAGGACACAATGCCAATACAATATTCTTGTATTTGATCTTGGAGGTAATAGTTAGCTACTAATGTTTATTGAGTTGGGGAGGGGGGGGTGGAGGGGAGAGAAAGGTGATATAATTAACCCTGTGTCATGCTGGAGATTGTATTTTAGACTAAAGGCAATAATAACTAGTGATTTTTGAACAGAAGATTAACATAATCACACCTATACTTAGGGAAAATTATTTTAGGAGCTGTATGAAGAATGGATTAAAGATGGGAGAGATAAGAATCAGACATACTAATTAAGGGTTATTGTAATAGTTCAAGTAAGAGACAATGAAAACATTAATCTGGGTTATTGTTTGGTAAATCCAGAGAAGATGACACATGTAAGAGATGTTTGGTAGCCAGAGTCAATAAGACTTGGCAACTGATTAGATATGAGAGTTATGGGAGCGGGGAGCAAGGATAAGTCCAAGGTTGTGAAGCTAGTTGGCTAATATAATAATGGTGACTCAATAGAAATAGAAAAGCTTAAAGAATTGACAGGTTTAGCAAGAAAGATTAGTTGGGTCAGAATTTGGTGAGGCACAAGCAGTCAAAAGACAGGTGGGGAAAGAGTTTGAGAATATAGGACAGCACGCAATGGAACTGATTAACTTTCAAGTCAAAATGTAACAGGAATGTAGGATTGGTTCAATATTATGAAAACTATGGTTATTTGCCATATTGATAACCATATTGATAACAAGAATGGCAAAAGTCTTGTGATTACATCAATAATTGAAATAAAATCATTTGGCAAACTATAAACCCATTCTGGTTTTAAAAAAAAATTTCATGTCAAGTTTGAGAAAGGAGGAGAATGAAGGTAGAGGAGGGATGAATTAATAGTAGAGCAGCAAGTTTGGAGTTCAAAGAGATCACCATGATTATGGAGAATAAGTCTAGAAGAAGCAAGGCAAATATGGGAGGATAGGAGATCATACTCAAAGAGAGTTAGAAGAGATATTCATGACCATCTAGTTTAACCCCTTCATTTTACAAATGAAGAAACTGAGAACTTGCCCAGTGTCACACAAATAATCAGTGTCAGAACTGAGCATCAAACCCAGCTCTTCTTATTCCAAAGAGTACTTTAAACACTCCAACGAGTATTTCAGTACTCTTTCAACTCAACCCCATTTCATTTCCCCCACTAAAGGTTCAAAGGAAAGCATAGAAAACAGGCTTATCAAATTTACAATGACCCACAGTTGGAAGAAATAGCTTACAACTCACATATTAGATATGTCATCAAAATTTTTAAAAATATTTATGAGCTAGGATCATGAGCTAACTATAATGAGGTGAAATTTAATAAGGTTAAATTTCCATCATTTGTTGTTGTTTTTTAAAAATCAATTTCACAAGTACAATATGGGGAAGGCATGACAAGATCATATTTTCTGTGAAAAATATCACGGGCTTTCAGTGGACTGCAATCTCAGCATGAATAATATAGCATGACAACCAAAATGACAATAATATCCTAAGTTGCATTAAGTGTTTTAAAATGACAAATAAGTAGATAGATAGATGGATGGATGGATGGATAGATGATAGATATATGGATGGATGAATGGTTAGAGAAATGTGGTAAAATGAAAGATACAGATAGATAATAGAGAAGGAAATAAACATTCATGTTATTGTTGTTATTCATCATGTCTAACTCTTTGTGACCTGAAGGACTTGTCCGTGGGTTTTTTTTTGACAAAGATTCTAATGGGTTTGCCATTTCCTTATCCAGTGTGTCTTCATTTTATAGAGGAAGAACTGAGAAAGAGAGAGGTTAAGTGACTTACCTAGGATCACATAGTTAAATGTCTGAGGCTGGATCTAAACTGAGATGTTCCTGACTTTAGGAATCAGTATCAACTAGCTGCCCAGATAGACAGAGATATAAATATATGAATAAATTTTTATTTTATTTTTTTTATTTAATAGCCTTTTATTTACAGGATATATGCATGGGTAACTTTACATCATTAACAATTGCCAAACCTCTTGTTCCAATTTTTCATATGAATAAAATTTTAAAAGGCACAAATTTGGGTTCTCATGGAACTTACATTCTATTAGTCAGATTTTAGTTTGGTATAAGTATAATGTGAAAGAATCAACCCTGGATTTAGAGTAAGGGAATCTAGAACTAATCTTGGCTCTCTACTTACTCTCTATGACTGTGACACACAAATCACTTAATTTCTCTAGCCTGAAAATTTTTATTTGTATAATAAGGAAGTTGGATTAGATCAGTGGTTCTCCAGCATTTTGATCCCAGAGCCTCTTTAAAACTCTTAAAAATTATTAAAGACCCCCAAGAGTCTTTGTTTATGTGAATTATACCTATCAATGCTTACCATATTAAAACATTTTAGCATTATTATGAATATAATTTTGAACTTGAGGATCCCTTGAAAGGTTCTTGGGAACCCCTAAGGATTCCTGGGCCACACTTTTAGAATTTCTAGGTTTAGTGATCTCAAAGGTTCCTTTCATCTATGATTCTACAAAGTAAACAAGTACAAGTACTGCTCTTTCCAAGCCTTATCCTTACAATTCTATGATAGTTGAGGACGTTGTTCCTGGAATTCTTTTTCAGGTTTGGGTTGAATAAGATAACCTTTTAGGACCTTTAAGGTTCAGATTCTATGACTTTCATAGAATGAAAGCTCAAATTTGGAACTATGCTCAAAAAGTTATCAAACTGTGCATATCCTTTGATCCAACAGTGTTTCTACTGGGCTTATATCCCAAAGAGATCTTAAATAAGGGAAAGGGACCCACATGTGTAAAAACATTTGTGGCAGCCCTCTTTATAGTGACAAGAAACTGGAAATTAAGTGGATGCCCATCAGTTGGAGAATGGATGAATAAGTTACGGTGTATGAATGTTATGGAATATTTTCTGTAAGAAATGACCAATAGGATTATTTTAGAAAGGCCTGGAGAGTTACATGAACTGATGCTAAGTGAAATGAGCAGAAACCGGAGATCATTGTACACAACAACAAGATTATACGATGGGCATGGCCCTTTCCCAACAATGAGATGATTCAGATCAGTTCCAATAATCTTGTGATGAAGAGCACTATCTACACCCAGAGAGAGGACTGTGGGAACTTAGTGTAAATTACAACATTTTCATTATTTCTGTTGTTGTTTGCTTGCATTTTGTTTTCTTTCTCAGTTTTTTTTCTTCTGGATCCGATTTTCCTTGTGTAACCACATAACTGTATAAATATGTATACATATATTGGATTTAACATATATTTTAACATATTTAATTATTTAACATCTATTGAATTACCTGCCATCTAGGGGAGGGAGTGGGTGGAAGGAGAAAATTTGGAACACAAGGTTTTGCAAGAGTCAGCGTTGAAAAATTACCCATGCATAAGTTTTGTAAATAAATATAACCCCCCCAGAATAAAATAAAATAAAATGAAAGCTCACCAAACTTTAACATAAGGAAGGATATCAAAAACTGTCTAGTCCAACTTGTGAATCTCCTTTAGCTCATCTTCAACAACAAGTCATCTAGTCTTACCTAGACAAGAGGGAATTAACACATTAATGATTATTGAACTTCAATTCTTTTCCAAATCTATGGTTTTCTTGTAGCAGACTGAAAATTAAGTCCAAAGAAAATGCCTCTTATCCTCAACCCAATTTTATCCTTCTTCCCATTGCCTCTCCCCCCACCCCAATTTATAACAGGAGGACTCTGTGACCAACATCTAGTCAAAGCTAGGAGTCAAGACTATGAGCATGTGTCTGTCACTCACTCAACCCTACTCATTATACTCCATACCAAAAACCAGAGGGCTCTCTGCCAGTTTTCTCCATCACACTTTTTGCATCTCTCTCAAGCTGCTCCTTAGCCCTTGGCTCTGCCTCTTTGTAGATGTTGGTGACCTTCTCTTCTTGATGTAGGGGATTGGGTCTGCCACATTCAGTCAAATCTTAGGGCTTGTCCCTATTTGCCAAGGAAAAGTCCAGTTCTTTTTCTTAAACCTATTAGATTCCATTGAAAGTTGTTTGCAATATATAGTAGATAACGTTTTAATCAGAATAATAATAATCATAAAAATATTTTATCAATGTATTCAGAATATGCCTTCTTAGCCCTACCTTTATATCATCACTCAGATGATAGAACAAGGCAGTCCCACCCACCAAGTTCAGAGGACAGAGCTTCCCTTTGGTAGTGGCCAAGGGCACTCACCCAGACCTTTTGGCCCACAAAAGTCCTCCAAAGTGAATAGATATTGTTTCCACTCCTGGAAATACATATCAAGCCTATTCCTGTCTCATGAGAAAGAGGGCAAGGGCTGCTTGACTAAGCTTTTTGGAACTCTTTACATTCTCTCCTTCATAAAAACTTCTTTGGCCAAATAGAGCCATCCATAAATGGAATGGGAAGTGCTTGCAGGAACTGGTTGGTCTCTCTCCCAAGGAAGGCAAGGGATGCATATGCTCAGGATAGAATCTGATATTACAGATATTATTCCCAGGCTGCCTAATCTCTATTTCCCAATTTTTAGTTGTTTCTTGTCTGACAGTCAGGTACATTCATTTACTTGTTTCTCTGTTCCTTTAATATTAGCAAAGTCTGAGACAGCTTCATCCACCAAGAAACATAAACTGATTAGATATCATAATCCCAGAAATACAACTGGAAAAAAGAAATGCGCAGGTCATTGCCTCAAGGGGTGTTTTCTGAGAACCCAAACGCCATCTGCAAACTCAGTCATTTTTTTCTTTTCCAATTCTTGTTCCCTGTCTCTGCTCAACCTGAATACCTCCCAGCTCTGAATAAAAAAGGCCTAGGTGTTCTATTTCCATTTTACAATAGCTTTCAAAATTAAAGCTCTTTTTATTTCTTAGGAAATACATGGACAGGTTGTGGGTGGTGACTGGGAAATAGAATGGGGTTAGACTAAATGACTCCAAAAAGCAGGGAGCTTTTGATGGATAGAACAGTTGTTAATATTGTCATGGACTACAATAAAAATGAACCCAAAAGTTAACATTTTCTTCCAAATATTCTTCTTTCAAATTCTTCGAATCATTGAAATATCCATCTCTGAGTTGCTCAGAAAGTTGGTCCTTGCTCTTTCCACAAACATTTTTAAACTATATCCTGTTTGCTCAGGCTTCTGACTTGGGCGACTGCCTCCTTAGCCACTGGTTGCTTTCATGTTCACCACCAACAACAGGGTTTTCTCTTTTCTTCTCTTTGGAGAGTTCCTCTGACCACTTTTTCTGGGCACAAAAATAGAGATAGACCAAAGAAAAGGAAAGAAAATCTTAAAAGAATAATGGAGGGTTGGTCTTTGAAAACCTCAATAAAATGGGTTGGGTAATGTGAATAAGCCACTATCATTCATAAGTATTCAAAGTTTGTTTTGTTTCATTTGAAGGTTTGTTTATTTTTTAAAGATAAAGAAAATAAATTGGGCCAAATTTTTAAGAATTAAGCAACCTGCCAGTTATTCTGGATAGCATTTTTAAACTATGTCCCTAAAATTATTAAACTATTTGTGCTTTTTGGCCCAGCAATACTGCTACCAGGCCTATATCTTTAAAGGTAAAGTAAGAGTAAGAATAAAAAATTGGAAACAAAGGTGTTCTCTTTTTATCAGAGAATGGCCAAACAAATTGCAATCTATGAATATAATCAAATATTATTGAACCATAAAAAAATGACAAAATGGACAGTTTATGCTGAAAAGATCGCTATGAAATGGCACAGAGTGAAATGAGCACAATTAAGAGAACAATTTATATAATGACAACTTTGTAGAACCTTGAAAAATTTACAGACTCTGGCCAACACAATGATGAAATACAAATGTAGAGCAATGAAAATGAAATATGCCATTCACCACTTGATGGAGAGGTGATGAACTTAAAATGCAGAGAGAGAAATGTATTTTCAATGTAGGCATTTGTTTCACTAGAGTATAAGTGTTTTTGATAAGGCTTTGTTTTTGCTTTTTCCTTTTTTTGAGTTCAAAAAGAAGTAAGGAGTGAGAGACATTACAAATTCATATAAAAATAAATTCATTTTAAAAAAGAAAATATAAAACAGGAGAGAGAAAAAGAGAGAAAGAGAGAGAGAGAGAGAGAGAAAGAGAGAGAGAGAGAGAGAGAGAGAGAGAGAGAGATCACTACTACCTCAAGTAGGAGCACCACATAGCCCAGGAAGGAGAAAGGAAGTATGGATGCACCTAAGCCCTACCACGACTGTTTTCCATTCAGGAGAATAGGAAGCAATAGGAAACAACTATAGAGATCCATCTACAGCATCAGGATTTCTAGGCATCCTAGTTTAAAAGTCTAAAGATGGTCTCAGCTAACTCTATTTAAAAAAAAAAAATCAGGCTTCTCATGTGTTGCCTGCATTAGGTTTTATGTCAGCTACCAGATTCCTTTTGCCCCTGGTATAGATGTATTTAGTCCTTCTCTCTATCCTTTTAAGATCTTGTTTGGGGCCGATTCAAAAGTCCCTTCTTTCTCTAACATTCTTTGTGTCCCATGAGGCTTTCTGGGATAGTGAAAGTCAATATAGCAGCAATCATCAAATGGACTATGAAGCAGGGTTGGTCCCCAGGAAAAAAAGCACTAAACCTGGAGTCCCAGGATCTGAATGTGAAGCTATCTCTGACTGACACCTACTTGTATAAATTTGGTCAAATTTCTTGGCTTCATTAAGCCTCCTTTTGGCAAGTGAAGGAGCTGAATTAAATCAAATTAACTTAATTTGTGAATTGTAAACTGCGGGTTGCAACCCCACATTGTGTCGAATAACCGAATGTGGAGATCATGAAAAATTTGGCAACAGTAAATTTGATACCTATCAAATATTCTCCCAAGACTTAATTTTTTATGTAAAAATAAACAAACACATTCATCTCATTAATTATGAAAATTTGTTTTTGTCTTTAGCAAATGGTAAAAGTATATGTATACCAAAGAATTATTTTCAAATAAATTTCTTTATTATTTATTATCAATAAATGTTTAATTTGTTTACCTACTTTATATATCTATATATCCCAGGCTGCCTAAAAATTTCTCTGGCAAAAAGGAATCACAAGTAGGAAAAGCTTAAGAAGCCTAGGACTAAATGATACCTAAGTCTCTTTTAGCTCTTTATCTATAAGCTTATGATCTTAGGTGTTTCCTATGTACAAAGTGCTGAAGGTTGAAAAAGGGGAAGAAATAACAGTATCATCAAAGAGCTTATTTAAAAAATAAAGAAGCGACAAGGAGAAAATTAATAGCTGAGTATAGCCAAAGACTATTCAAAGAGTCTGAAACATCTTTTAGTAGTGAAACAGTGTATATAAACAGCAAAGCTGTTGACAATTAAGTAGTTCGAAGAGCATACAATTTATAATGTACTTATAAGTTAGATTTTCTTGTAGCCCTTATTTAAAATAGGTATTAAACTCCTTCTTAGTAGAAAAAAGAAGTTAAAGCTTTATGTCCTGCTAAACTGATAATGAAATTGGGATTGGTTAATAGTAATAGTAATACTATCCAGATTATAGGAAATAATAGTCCCAATATTTTTAGTACTGGTCAAATTTATAAATGGAGTATTTTGTTCAATTCCCAGCTCCAGATTTTAAGGGAGACATAGAAAATTAGCATCCAGAGGATGAATCTTGAGTGAATCTTGAGAACTTCCTAGAAGTCATCTTATGCGAGGAATTGGGGACATTTCACATAGAGAAAACATTGATGCTGAAGGGGATCTTAGAAAAGGGGACATGATTACTATCTTCAAGTATGAAGGTTTGGCATATGTAGAGTGAAAAGATACATTCTGTTTGTTCCAAAGGGCAGAGAACTAGGGTTAATGAGTGAAAGTTAAACGAAATTAGTATTGATTCAAAGAAAGAAAGAAAATTCTCACAAATGAAGTTGTTCAACAAGGAAACAGGGTTAGGAAAGATGGAGTATACATGAATAAGGGCAATAAAGAACATGATGATTTAAGTAGAAAAGGTGATCTAAGTTGAAGCAAAGAGGAAGAAGAGAAGGAAAGACCCTGGAAGCTGGTTTAGAATTAAAAGCAATTTGCAAACAAGAAATCTGATGTTCCATAGTGCACAGCAGGAGGGAATTGTATTCAAAAGTAATGAAACAAGGGTAAGAAAGATTAGAGAGTTAAGATTAGGTAGATAGGAAAGTAAATTTCAAGTAAGTCTTGATGGATCATTTACAGAAGAACCAACAAATCGCTCAGATATAATGGTTTCAGTTTTATTGGAAATGAAGAGATCATATCTCCATGAAACCACTGGTATGTTTTGAAAGTTTAAAATGTAACAATTGCTGGTGTAACAGCAATGATATCTGCTATTATTGTAATAATCACCTCTAAATTTACATGTTTCCTAAATGGACACATCCTCAGAGCCAGAGAATTGCTGAAATCCCTCAAACATTTTAGGCAATACTATGAGGCCAGCAAATATATACTTTCAGCTTGGCTTAACTACTGGCCAAAAGAAAATGATTTAGAAAAAGAATTCCCTGTATCCAAAATTGCTACTCTGCTCAAAAGCTGTTATTTTGAGTCATGAACTCTTTTTTAAAAATGCAAGCCGTTCTATCTCTCGAGCACTTGGTAGTTTCAAAGTTCTTTTTCTTGCATTGTTCTCATTTGACCTTCCCAATCATCCTTTGAGGGTGGCAGGACAAGTATCATTACTTCCATTTTTATTATGTTTGCTAATAACAATAATTCAACTCACCCTAAGTATGACATGCTATTTTCCTTTACTGAATGTAGGTTATTAGACAAAGTATAACAGAGGGATTGAGAAAACTTTATGAATTAACTTTATTTTTTTTTGTGAGACAATTAGCGTGAAGTGACTTGCCCAGATAGAAAGTGTCAAGTGTCTGAGGCTGGATTTGAATTCAGGTCCTCCTGACTCCAGGGTCAGTGTTCTAACCGTTGTGCCACCTAGCTGCCCCAGATTAACTTTACGTAAAGGGTTTAGTATCTGCTTGTTACAGGAAAAAAGTCAAGACCACTTAGAGGCAAAATAGAATAGTGGATAAATAGAGGACCTTAGATCCACTAAAGTTCAAGTTCTATTCTATCATCTAATGGATGTATGACTTGGAAAAATCATTATCTAGGCAACTCATTAAGAATTTCAAGTTGAAGCAAATACAGATATTAATCTGTATTGATACTGATAGTGTCATCAATAAGGCATTCCCTATGCCAACGAAGCACACAAGTCCTTGTGAGTGTTCATGGAATCAGTATCAATCTCATAATATTTTTAAATTCAAATTCTCTTTCTTCCTGACCAGCGTTGGTGCATAGTTTCCCTATGGGGAAGATTCTTATTTTAATTTAAACATCTTCAGCTCCAAAGGCTGAAAGGAAGGAGTGGGTAGAGAGCTGATCTTTGAGTTAGAAAAACCTGGGTACTTTTGACACTAACTAGCCATGACTCTGAGTAAGCCACTTTATCTGGAAATGACTTTTGGCAATGATCTAAGATTTCAAGTTGCAGAGTAGGTATCAATCAAAGGCAGTGGTAAAGGAAGTAATTCATGGAGTGCTTCCTACTCTGATGAAATTATAAGTCTAGTCCCTCCAAAAATGCAACAAAACAATTGATCATGTGTTTATACTGCTTTAAGGTTTGCTTTCCTCATAACAATCCTATGAGGTCAGTATTATTTGGCATTTGGGGAAACCTTGTCTCAGAAAAGTGGCGGAACTTACTTATGTATACATAGTGCCTAGAACCTAGGTCTCCAGACAGCAAGACCAGGACTCTTCCTAGTACACCATATTATCTATTGTCTTTTTCCTTGCTTATGCCTAAAATAAATCCAAAATTAGCTTACTTACACTTAATATCTACATAGTAGTAGTAGTAGTAGTAGTAGTAGTAGTACTTTTAAGGTTTGTAAAGCACTTTTTATACATTATTCATCTAATTCTCTCAACAGCCCCATGAGATAGAAGCTATTATTATCCCCATTTTACAGATGAAGAACCTGAAACTTGTAGATGTTCAGTTACTTATCCAGAATCACACAGCTGAGTGAATCTTCCTGATTCCGGTTCAGCATTCTATTCTCTATCTTATCCCTGCTTCTATTTAATAGTTTAATAAAATCTACATGTAAATGGTGTGTGTGTGTGTGTGTGTGTGTGTGTGTGTGTGTGAATTTGTTTCTCTTGATGTAACCATGGTCTGCAAAGAGCAATAGCAGAGATAATAAAATGTTAATATATTAATGAAATATTAATGAATGTGATCCTTCTAGAAATAAGAAAATTTCTCCTTGATTTGATTAGAAAGATTAGTCTCATCATTCCTTTAGGTTTCATTCTCCAGGATTTTGGCACTATACTTCTGCTATCTTCCCACTCTCCGCATATAGATCCATTGACCAATTTGTCTTAGAACATCCATTTTGGGAAAGATCTCAGACTAGCCATCCATCAGTCTTCAGATTTAAACTCAAGTCCCAGACCAAAGAACCTCTTCATCCTCACTACAAACTTTTCAGCTTTCCTTTTATGTGTTTCTTCCTCTATTAGAATATAAATTTCTTGAGGCTCTTTTTGTTTGTTTTTGTACCCTAGTGCTTTGCACAGTGCCTGCACATAGTAAACACTTAATAGATGATTGTCAACTGACTTTAGCAGAAGTACAAAGGAGATTTCCTTGATTAATTGGAGAAGACAATGTCATTGGCTGAGTGAAGATTTGTCAAATCCATGGTAACCTTTAAAAAGTTTAGCTCAAATTTGGAACTATGCCCAAAGAGCTATCAAACTGTGTATACCCTTTCTTCCAGCAGTGTCTTTACTGAGCCTATATCTCAAAGAGATCATAAAAAGGGGGAAAGAACCCACATATGCTTAAGGTTTGTAGCAGCTCTTTCTGTAGTGACAAGGAATGGAAACTGAATGGATGATTATCAGTTGAGGAATGGCTGAATAAGTTATGGTATGTGAATGTTATGGAATATTATTGTTCTGTAAGAAATGATCAGCAGGATGACTTCAGAAAGGTCTGGAAAGACTTACATGAACTGATGCTGAGTGAATTAAGTAGAACCAAGAGAACACTGTACATAGTAACAACAAGATTATGTGCTAATCAACTCTGATAGATATGGCTCTTTTTAACAATAAAGTGATTCAGGTCAGTTCCAATAGACTTTTGATGGAGAGAGCCATCTACATCCAGAAAGAGGACTGTGGGAATTGAATGTGAATCATAACATAGTATTTTCATTTTGCTGTTGCTGTTGTTTGCTTCTTGCTTTTTTCTTTCTCATTTTCCCTCCTTTTTGATATGATTTTTCTTATGCAGTATGATAAATGTGAAACTATGTTAGAACAATTGCACATGTTTAATATATATTGGATTACCTGTTGTCTAGGGAAGAGAGGTTGAGGAGAAGGAGTGAGAAAAATTTGAAACACAAGGTTTTGCAAGGGTGAATGTTAAAAAAAAAAACTGTTTTTGCATATATTTTGAAAATAAAAAGCCATTATTTTTTTAAAATTCCTTGTAATGATAAATGTTGGAGGGGATGCGAATATGAAATGATCCAACCATTCTGAAGACCAATTTAAAACTATGCCCAAAGAACTATAAAACTGTTCTGACCCTTTGACCCAGCAGTGCCATTACTGGGTCTGTATCCCAAGGAAATCATAAAGGAGGGGAAAGGATTCACATGTGCAAAAATATTTGTAGCAGCTATTTTTGTGATAGCAAAGAATTGGAAAATGAATAGATGCCCATCATTTGGGGAATGGTTGAATAAGTTGTGACATATGAAGATAATAGAATATTATTGTTCTATAACAAATGATGAACAAGCTGATTTTAGAAAGGCCTGGAAAGATGTACATGAACTGATGCTGAGCGAAACAAGCAGAAACAGAAATATATTATACACAATAACAGCAAGAATGTGCAATAATCAACTACGAAAAACTTGGTTCTTTTCAGTGGTTCAGTGATTCAAAGCAATTTCAATAGACTTTAGATAGAAAATGCCATCTGCATCCAGAAAAAGAATGTAAGGAGAATGAATGTAAATCAATACATGCTATATTCACTTCTTTTTTCATCTCTCCCATGGTTTTTCCCTTTTGCTTTATTTTTTCTCCCAACATAATTCATAATTCATAAAGCAAGGTATATTAAAAATAAATAAATTCCCCAGCTTTGAAATTAGGGGGACCTGAGTTCAAATCTAGCCCCAAACACTTAATAGTTCCTACTTATGTGACCCTGGGCAAGTCACTCAACTCCAAATGCCTCAGCAAAAATAAATAAATGAATAAGCAAATAAATAAATTTACTGGAAAAATTATTATTTTTAAAAAAAGTTTCTTGAAATTAAAAAAAAAAAAAGTTGAGCTCAAGTGACTCCAGAGTCAGTCTAGGCAGAAGTGAGCAATTAAGCAAGACAAGAGAAAGAAAGAGACTGAAAGACAGAGACAGAAACAGAGAAAAACAGAGACAGAGAGAGAAACATCGATGGACAGAGACAGATAGAGATGGAAAAGAGAAACAACAACAGCTGGGCAAGGGGTAAGGGGGAGGAGAAGAAAGGGGGAGAAAGATACTTCCTTTCCTTTCCTCATCCTTGGCAATGGTTATCTTGCACTGGAGCTATTTGGTCAGAACTTCACCCACCAGAGAATAAATAATTCATAGTTTCAAAGTTAGACTTTATTTCTGAGGCTAGTTCAATCTTAAGTGTATAATTGGCTCTCTTCTATGCTGCCATGGGTAATAATCCTAAATGCTATTTCCTGCCTCAAGAGACAGCTTCTCTGCCTCTTTATTCATCTAGGAGGTATGTGTCTGTTCTTTGAAGTTACTTTAAGATCCTATAAACTGTTTCCTGCTGGATACACTTTTTCCTCCTATGCAAATAGCTCCAATACAGATTGCTGGGCACCAAAATCAAGCTAACTCACCAAGAGGGAAGCAGTGAAGCCTCCACGAAGAGAGAAAGATGCCTCAGTAACAGTCAGAAGGTTGCATGGTTACATATGTACCCATCAGACTTGCCTCACTACTAGTTTATCCTGTTTGTGCTTCCTCTTCCCATGGGTGCTCTAGATACTCATGGGAGTAGGTGCCCCAGATTTATGTGAGGAAGTGTTTTGTAGCTGCTCAACTTTGTATCCAATTTTAATAAATTCCATAATATGAATATGGACTAATTTAATAAATATAAGCTAATTTTATCTACTGGCTAACCATTAATGGAAAGTCCACTAGAAGGGGCTTATAGCTGTAGTTTTAGCAGTGTAAAAACCCACAGAGTTCAGAAGCAACAACTACTCTCTGAGGGATTCACCTCTCAAGTGTTTGTGTATGTTGGGGGGGGGAGGAAGAGAGTAACTTTTATAGGGAAAGCCACATAAATTAATATTTCCCTTTAAACTAAATACATGAATCTGTTTTCCTCATCAGAAGATCAAATTTAAATCCCAGTGTATCAAAGGATGTAAAGGATTTAATAATTGAGCCTGCCTAATTCTTAAGAGATAATTTCCTAAAGCTTCTTGAGTCTCCTCAGACCCCTGAATAACCCCTAGTTCTCACCTTTGTTAGCCCCACCCAGTTAGGACTGGTCATAAATGCCATAGTTGTAGTCTGCTTTGCATTCAATGCACACACACACACACACACACACAAATATACACACATATACATACACATCATATATATGTATATATACATATTACATACATATATGCCTTTCATATCTGGAATATCATCTGGACAGATGTATTCCATAAATTGAGAATCAGAACTATTCCTGAGCCCATTAGCCAGCCAGATAGTGCATTGATAGAGCACTGATCCTGGAGTTCAAAAGACATGAATTCAAATCCAGACTAGTTGAACAAGTCACTTTACCTTTGTTTTGCCTGTTTCCTCAACTGTAAAATTGGAATAAAAGGACCTCCCTGATCTGGTTGTGGAGAGGACCAAATGAGATGATATTTATAGTGTTTAGCATAGTGTCTGGTGCATAGTGGTACCATATGAATGTTTATTTCCTTGTCTTCTCTCAAACTCTGGGCTTGGAAAAAAAGGAACAAGCGATATTTGGGCTCTCTGATAAGAATGAGAGCATCCCCTCAGGCCTATTCCCCCTCTCCCCTCTCAGACAGTTAATAACAAACACAGGCAGTTAACCTAGACAAAAAACCAGGCAAAGATTGGAGAACCCGTTCCCAGAAACAAATTTCTTCTTATTGTATCATCCCTGAGCCAACACAACTGCAGGACATTCAAATAGATCGGAGTTTTGTAGGTGCATGAAACAGCCTCTATAATCTCTCTTTATATATTGCTTACTTGATTTATCCCCATAAAATGAGAATATTCCTCCTTGTTCCTTTGAAGGAGAAAGAGCTCTTTATAATCCTTCCTTAGTGGATGTTATTTGGTTTGCTCCTAATTGTACCTGGGTGGGTTTATCTTATTCCAACTTTCTTTGCTCATCTACCCATGGAAATATAACCATGCCATGCCATAACGACGGGAATCATTGAAAAGCTTGACTTTACTTTTAGTCACTGGAAAATGATCCATCTGTGCTGGCTGCTCTGAAAACAGACCAATGCCTCATTGTAAAATATGAAATTATAGCTTTTCTTAGATCTCAGACTGGTCATTAACCTGACCAGCTTAAATCATAGGTTGGATTGAATTTGTTGTAGCTGAGAAAAACCTCCTTTTTTTCTAAGCATTCTCAATCAATAAGCTTTCTATTCCCTGACCATGCTTTTTCTTTCTCAGAGAAGAACCTGCTATGCCCTCTCTACCTGATACTTCCTGTCCTGCCCACCTCTGGAACCCCAGCTAATTGACACCTCCCTGACTGTGACCAATCAGGATTGACCTGAGCTTTTTTTCCCTCTAAAATATCTGAGCTAGCTTGATATCTGAGCTGCTTTGATATTCACTGAGGATTCCAAGACCCTCATGGATTCCCTCCTCTTCCCATGGGGTGAACACTACAATGTACAAGTTTTCTGAAAATATCCCTCATTGGACCTCTTTCCTGACCTTTCCCAGTACTACTTTGAAGTTAAGGACTAGATCCCAATGCAAAGGGAGAGGAAGATCAACCAAATACTCTTTTCTTCCTGTCCCTGCCTTCTTCTTTAATGTTCCTCTGACATTAAGTCACCCAGATTTCATTTAAGTGAGCCAAATAAAGGGACCTTTTGTTTTTGCCACTGTCAGGTATGCTTATTTCAAACAGTCCCTTTGGTCCCAGCAATAGACCTGGCAATTCAAAGAAACACCTGGTGTCTGCATCAGGGTATGTGCTAAGATTACTTTCCTGTGTAAAGCATCATGGTGTCATGGAAACAGCAGAGAGCTGGCAGCCTGGATCACAGGCTGGAAACAACATCATAGTGCTCACTGTAAAATACATGAGGGCAGATACTCTGGGTAAAATCTACCATTACTAGCTGTATGATATTACAAAAGCTATTTCTCACCTCTGAATTCTTGTTTCCTTGTCTGTCAAGCTTCCTTGCCTACCATAGAAGATTCTTTAGGATCAAATGAGGCAGTATTTATGAAAATGCTTTGTAGACCATAAAATACAATTTAGATGCAAGTTTAGGAAGATGAAGAAACAGTGTAATATTGGGGAAAGAGCATTTACTAGAGAGCCAGAGAACCTGAATTTCAATCCTGGCTTTGAGATCTGTAGAATTTGGTGATTTTAACTTCCCTGGACCTCAGCTTCCTCATTTTTAGAAGAGTTGATGGTCTCCCAGGTTAACTATATATATATATATATATATATATATATATATATATATATATATATATATGAGGAGGGATGTGACATTTGGAAGAGAAGGAGAAGAAGGGATATGGAATATGAAAAAGAGTTCCAGGGGATCCTAAGAAGAATAGAAGGAGATAAATAGGGAGCCTGTTCAGAATCAAGAAATGCCCTGATTAGCCCAAACAGTCTGGAAGTGGATGAGGTGGCCAGCCACAGCCTTGGTTCTCCTTCCATAATATGTGGAGCTGGCTGCCTGCTAATCGCTATTCTGTTTGCAACTGTAGCAAGCTTAGTTGAAAAAAAAATGAAATAGATTTTCTCCTTTCTGTTGCTTAGGAAACCACATATGCCCAGGCTAGTCCTAATTGTATACTCAGAGCACCTCTTCCTTCCTTGCTAGTCTTCCTCTCTAACCACCCACACATCCATCTATCTATTTCTCTGTCTGTCTGCCTTGCCTACCTACCTGCTTTTCTGTCTGTCTCCATTTATTTGTCTGTCACAGAATGAGAGAACCTCACAGTTGGAAGTTAACTCAGAGGGTTTCTAGTCCCCCTATACCTAAAGTGCCTCCTTTACAGTATCCCTGGAAAGTAGTGATCAAAGAAGACCCAGCAATGATAAATTTGCTCTTGCTAGAAATAGACCATTTCTGAGTTATTAAACTGCCTATATCCTTTGATCCAGCAATACCACTACTGGGTCTATATCCAAATTTGATTAAAGGAAAAGGAAAAGAACCTATATGTTCTAATATATTTATAACAGTTTTCCTTGGGCCATTTGGATAATTCTAATTTGAAGATATTTTTCCTTATATACATCCAAAAGTCTGTCTCTGTAATAGCCACCTATTGCTTAAAGTTAAACCCTCTGGGATCAAGAGAGAATGCTATTTTCATATGGCCTTTCAAAACTTGACAGCTATTATGCCTCCCCAAAGTCATCTTATAATCAGTTCCTTCAACTGTCACTGCTGTGGTATGATTTCAAGGTCCTTTATCATTCCAGTTTCCTGCTTGTGGAAAGACATTAGCTTATCTATACCCTTCCCAAAATGTCAGTCTCATAACTGAGCACAATACTCTAGGATTTAATCTAATCAGGGCAGAGAATACAGCGGGACTATCACCTCCCTCTTTCTGGGCACTGGGCCTAGTTTAATGACAGCTAAGATCACATTAGCTTTTTGGCTGCCATGTCATACATTTTACTTGAACTGTTGTCATGTCATAACTCTCCAATCTTATTATAGTGTATTTTTTAAAACCCAAGAGTAGGACTATGACTTTAACCCTGTTAAATATCTTCCTATTAGAGTTGGCTCATCATTTTATCTAATCAAGAATCTTTTTTATTCCAACTCTGTGACAGAATGCATTAGCTATCCATCCCATTTTAATACCACACATAAATTTGACAACAATGTTGGCTTTGCCAACATTCAAGTCATTAAAAAAAAAGATTCTGAAGAGGATAGAGCTGAATGAGTCCTGTGGTCCTGGTTGTTGTCCTTCCTACTCAAAGAGAACCAAAATGATATCACTGTCAGGGTCAACATACAGTGTATTCAACTGTGGCTGATCAGACCAATAAAAGCTGAGAAGGTTCTTCCATTTGTCAAGCACAAATAACCCCATAAACATTTGAAATGGCGATGTCTCTAATGTGGATTTCATGTTTCTTCTGAGCTGTGGAAATTCTGCTTTGTTCATAAAGCACAAGACCATCTTTAATGGTCATGTGCCATTGGTAGACAATACCGTGCCATTTTCTCCCATGTTTCACAATTGAATCTAAAATTCTGCAGAGATTCTGGTTGTTCAACCAGTTGTTAATCTACATAATTGTGCTATTATCCTTCCTACATCTCCCTGCCTCCCCTCTCACTTAAAAAATTAATTTTATATATCTGATTCAAGTCATTTCCTGAGGAATAATGAAAAACGCTGTCCCCCTCCAGAGAAAGAACAGTTGGAGTCTGAATGCAGATCAAAGCATATTATTATTCACTTAAAAAAATAATTTTAGGGGCAGCTAGTTGGAGCCTAGAGCACCAGTCTTGAAGTCAGGAAGACCTGAGTTCAAATCTGACCTCAGACACTTAACATTTCCTAGCTGTGTGACCCTGGGCAAGTCACTTAACCCCAATTGCTTCAGCAGATATATATATATATATATATATATATATCTTTTGTCACATTTTAAATTCTGAACTATTTTCCTCCCATCCCACACTAGAGAAGACCACCATTCAATACAAATTTATAAGTATATGTAAAACTATACAATATATACTTTTATTTATTGGTTCTTTCCCTGAAGGTAGATAGTATTTTCCTTTATAGGTCCTTTGCAATTGGGTTGAGTATTTATAATACTCAATATTATTGGTCATTCACAATTATTCTTTGAATAATATTGCTGCTATTATATACAATGTTCTCTTGGATCTGCTCATTTCACTTTTTTATTTCATGAAAGTTTTTCTATGTTTTTTCTAAAATCAACCAGCTCATCATTTCTTACAGCTTGGTAATATTCCGTCAAAAGCATATACTACAACTTATTTAGCCATTCTCCAATTGATGGGCATCCCCTCAATTTTTAGTTCTTTGCCACAACAAATAGCTGTTATAAATATTTTATAACATTTTATAAGTGCTTTCCACCCCTCATCACCCTTAGGAAAGAGACCTACTAATTGTCTTGCTAGGTAGAAGAGTGTTACAGAGTTTCATAACTCTTTTGACATAATTTCAGATTGCTCTACAAAATGGTTAAATCATCACAATTTCACCAACAATGTATTAGTGTTCCAGTTTTTCCATATTCCCTCCAATATGTATCATTTCCTCCTTCTAGCATTTTAGCCAATCTGATAGGTGTGATTTGGTATCTCAAAGTTGTTTTAATTTGCATTCCTTTAATAATGATTTAGAGATTTTTTTCATATGCTTATATATCATTTGGATTTCTTCATCAAAAAACTGTTCATATACTACTTGGAGAATGATCCCTCCTTCACTTCTTGCCCAAAAAGATATCATGAGAAATCTTGCCTATCTATGATACAATGGAAAGATTGCTGGATTTGAAGTCGGGAGACCTAAGTGGAACTCTTCCACTTATTAGCTATATAATCTTGTTGAAATTACTTAATTTCAGTTTCCTTATCTGTAAAATGGACTAGACAACTTCTAAAATCCCTTCAAGCTCCAAAATCTATGATTCTATGTCTAAGGAATTCTTTTGACCTGCCAAACTTGTGACTCAAAAATAAAAACTAATTGTTTCTCATGATCTGTTCTTGATGACTCCTTGCTGGCCCTTTAGATCACAGATTCTTTTTTTTCCCCTAAGTGCTGACAAACTATCCCTTTAATGCCTGGAAATTTATGATAAGATCACCAGTTTATAGTGAGAAAAGTGCTCCTCTGGCTCTTTTTTGAAATTTGGGGCATTTGTTCCTCTCCGGTTCTGTAGTTTCTCTCCTGTACAACACAGTTGTGGTTTTGAAGGGTCACCAGCTGTTGCTTAGCAACCACAGTCACAAGCTCCTTCCTTAACCTGGGTTTAGAGAATTGAATACATAAAAAGCCATCAGGTGCTTTCTTATCATCTTCTCAATTATCTGGAGATTCAGTTCTTTTTTTAGCATTTTCAGTCTTCCCATATGAGAATCATTGTCCTCAGTAAAGAATATGGCAACAACATAGGCATACAATAGGTCTGCCTTATGGCCAAAAGCAGTCAATGTACAATAACCATTCAAGAATGGGATAAGTCTTCTAATCGCCTAGAAACCATTGGTGCTCTAGAAATGTTTGGTTAACCTTTCCTTGTATGTGAAATGAAAGAAAATTATCTCTCATCCTAAATCCCATCTTCCTCAACTCAATGAAGTCCTTTTCTTTTTTTTAATTAAATTAAATTTTTATATCTATATTCTACCTTCCCCTCCCCAACTGAGAAAACAAGAAAAACAAATCCCCTATTACAAACATATACCAGTTAAGCAAAACAAATGTATGTTTTTAATGCATGTATGTTTCAATCTGTCTGTTGAGTCCATCATCATTCTAACAGGAAGTGAGAAGCATATTTTATCTTGAGTCCTCTGGAATTATGCTTTGTCACTGTATTAATCAGAGTTCTTATGTCTTTTTAAATTATTTGTCTTTATAATATTTCTGTTGGTAATACTGTAAAGATAATCAACTGTGACAGATAGCTACTCTGATCAAGACAATGATCCAAGACAATTACAAAGGACACATGACAAAAAATGTTATTCATCTCTAGAGAGAGAGAACTGATGAACTCTGAGTGAAGACTGAAACATACTTTTAAAACTTTCTTTTTCTTGTTTGTGTATGTGTTTTCTCTCACAACTTGGCTAATATGGAGATGATTTTGTATGATTTCACATGTATAATTGATATAATACTTGCCTTCTCAATAGGTAGGGGAGGAGTGGGTAGGAAAAAGAAAATTTGAAACTTAAATTTTTTTAAATGAATGTTTAAAAAATCTTTTACATGTAATTGGGAAATATTTAGCAAAATAGATAGAAATCCATTTTTAAAAAATAATATTTTTGTTGTTAAAATGTCAAACCTTTTCAATTTTCCAGATTTCTATCAAAAGTTATTCTCTATCATGGACTACATGAAATACATAGGTATTTCCATATTTATTTTCTTGAAGTGTGTGTATGTGTGTGTGTGCAGGTGTAAATGTGAATATGTATCATAAAGTTGAAAAAAGGAGTGGGGGAAAAAAAGAGTGAAACTGAATTTGTTTGTTTCCTGTGGTACCACATGTCATGGCAAACTACCAGGACCCCAGTGTTCTCTCCAGGTTCTTTCAACTCTAAATTTGGTTAGTCCAATAATAGAGTAGCCATCTTCACATTGGATGTGGGTTTTTTTTTTCCTAGTGAAGTTGAGAGTTATTGTTGCTATTGCTTTTTAAATTTTTGACTTTATATTATCTTCAGGTCTGTATTCTCTTCCACCTACTTCTCTTTCACTTTAAGGAATCAAGAAAAACAAAATCTGCTGCAAACAAATTAAACAAAACAAATTCCTGCTCTGACATCTCAAAAACAAACAAAAAACAAATCCATGCCTGAATCTGACTTTTGAGTTCATCATTTCTTTAACTGGAAATTACCACCTTTTCTTCTAAATGACCTCTATCTATCTTACTAAGATGTTCCTTTATTTGAAGCAATACATCTATCTTTTGAGTTTTTCATAAACGTCTTGAAATTTCATTTAGTATTAAGTTGAAATTAGTAGCTGGTAAAAATGAGAGGTAAGAGACTGGATTGGAGGAAATGTTGAAACTGACCCCTGATCTCTCACTTAGTACAATCTGACTCTTAACTTTCTTTACTTTTCCTTGCATATCTCAGCAACTGCACATGATAAAAATTCAGCAAAATATACAATATCAATATCAATCCTTCTTCATATAAATTTCAAGATGAAGATAAGGATTTTAATACATTTTGAAATTCTACAGAACTCATTATTGTGGTATGATTACAATTGACTAATTATTGTGGTACTATTAATGCTATATTTTCTAATCACATTAATTACTACTTACTACTGGTATAATTATATGACAGATGAAAATCTTTGCTAAGTCCTTTTCAGGACTAAGTCCACCATGAATTATTCTTTCTTCCTCATAGTGCCTTCCCTTTAATGTCTTTCTCCTTACTTTTTCCTAACTCTGGTTAAGCTGCCAAATTCCTCAATGGGTTTAGATTGCCAGTCAATGACATATTCAAGCCTCATGACATATTCATTTAATGAATTCTTCCAAACTCCTTTTCTTGGTAGCCATACTGCTTTCCCAACTGTATTTTATATTTACCACTCCTGGTGTTTATTTTACCTCTTCATTTTGTCTGTAATCTCTTTTCCTAAATATACTTATCTTTTGGATATATATATATAATGATATGACAGCACTCAAACTCTATAGAAATATATCTATTACTCTTACATAAATATATCTCCATATATTTATATATATATACATGTGGGAATATGTATGTGTATATATATATATGTATAGATTATGTATATATCTTTTAAATCAAATTTAACCTTGTGGAAGTATATTTCATTGACCAAATAGCTAAAGCTTTAAGCCACTAAAATCTCTGGAATATTTATACCCAAATTTTTCTTATGCTCTCATGGTCACTGTAGCATGGTGCAATAGAAAGAATTTTTAATTTGGATCAGAGAATGTGGGTTTAATTTCTTGTTTGATGTTTTGTACATATGTGACTTTAGATAAAGCACTCTCTTCCCTGGACTTCACTTTCATCATCTCTAAAAAAAAAAGAGAGAGAGAATTGGATTGGTTTCAACTCTACAGTGTTCCTAGCAGATATAAATCTTCTAAAGTTCACTATCTTTCATTATTATCACCCCATCTACCACAAGAGTGTTTCCATTTTTTAATCTGATTTTTCCTTTTTGCCTCCATCACAGATAAAACTGATGTTCTTAGTTTTATATTTTGGTTCTGAAAACATACTAAGTTGATAGAATCAGTAGAGATCAGTACAGACTCATTCCTTACTAGAACATTAATGCCTTCCTTCTCTAGCTAAAGTACCAGAATAAAAAGTCACAAAGATATAGTTAGATTAATGATGCTAAGGAAATCTGAATAATGTTGTAATATCCTTCCCAGGTTCATCTGAATCTTACTTTGTCTTGTAAACAATGCAGGTCACCAAAAAGCATAAAAATTCACTGACTTAAATAAACCTGTAGGCTCCAATACCAAGCTTTCTTCCTCTTTAATTATCCCAGGTATTGCCATTCTTTGGGTCATGTAATTGTGACGCAATGATACTCAGTTGGGTGCCTTTTGTTGCTATCCATTTTTCCAGTTCTGAATCAGTTGGCTGCTTTGAGCATCATGAACACAGCCTTAGTGCTACTGTTGCATATTTTAAAAACACCTCTCCTGTCATTTCTTTTTTTTTTTTTTACAAAGCAAAGCAAAAATTTTTATTAATTTCTATTTCTTGTGACTGGACCTTTAAGCATCTTACAAAGCAGATATACACTATGTAACCAAGGAAATACACCCAAAATATGAGGTCCTGATCTAGTTATTTCCCCTAAGCAGAGAGTATACTCACAAAATACAAAGATAAACACAAAATCTCCTGTCATTTCTTGTTCACTTTGGGAGATATGGATAGAAGCAGGAGATAAGTGCTTTGGTTCTACATGAGAAAAATTAGCTCACCATCAAATAATAATGGATAGTCTTCTTTCATTCGTTGTCACAGTGTGGAAAAGGATATAATGTGTGATGGCCTGCTTGCCAATGTTTGGATAAGCACCTGTTGTTCCCAGGGTCCTGATGTTTCATGTAAATAAAATCCTGCATTGCTCCTATGACCAGCTCTCTTTTCCTTTTTTCCCCTTCCTTACCTTCTCTAAAAGGGCTGACTGGCAGCAACTCCAATTAGGTCCTTACTCTGTTGGAACTTGCATAGTTTTGCCAAAAGTAATAGATGACCACCTTCTACAGCTACTTTTTTTGCCAACTCCTCCTTTGGCACGACAGCTTGAATTTAAATGTCCTGCATGTCATGTCCTGCATTTTCACCCTCGTAAATAAAGCTTACAGAATGGAAGCAACTATTCAGTCCTTGTCTCAAGGATTACCTTGACTCAAGGATCTAGTCTTTAAAATGGAGTATTAGGAGGCATCACAAGTCCCCTTCTGTGAATCAGATTCAGAGAAATGCATTGATCTGAGCTACAGTTGAGGTAAGGATCTGGTTCCCTAAGTCCCATAGTCTGAATGATTCTACTTCTGTGGAGGTCATTTTGACCAGACCTTAAATTACTTGGGCTGACTGACTCGCTGCCTGCCATGTCAGTGAAATGATTTTTGGCCAGGCCAACCTTCTAGTAGACATTCTGATCTAACCTCTCATTCCCAGACAGACTTTCTTCAGAGTGGCAAGCTTTTCTCCACTGCTAAGCTTCAGTCAGTATAATTTCTTAGGCCCCAGACTTAATCAGGAATTGTGCCCAACCACAAGCATTTATAAGCAGTGAAACAGTCAACCAATAATCATTTATTAAGTCCATACTATCTGCCAGACAATGTGCTAAGTCTCTGTCATTTGTATTTTGCCAACTAGTTCCTCATGATCAAAATTGAGCCCATGATAACAATTACCTTTGCTATTTCCTCTACATTCTGAAAGATGAAATTACCATCAAATTAAGACAAGAATTTCTTAGCTTCTTTTCTTTCTGCAAAGACAACCAGCACTTACACAGATTACACAGATGCCTCCTCCCTAGTACTACTTCACTCAGTGTTAGTGCTCTGATCTGTTTGTGGAACTCATCATCCATTTCTTCCTTCTGGCCAAATGGTCAGTCATCAGCTTCCACTGTAGTATCTCTTCTGATTTTCCATATATTCATATTCACTCACTCTCTAGCAGGCCTGACTGTCTCCACCCCCAATTCTAATTCACAGCTTCCCACACAAAAGTATGTTTTTGTGGTTCATAATGTTATTCCAGTGACTATTTTATTTAATCCGTTCATGTTGAATAAATTATACTTTTCAATTGTTCTTGTCTTGAACATGTAACTTAGTTCCCATATCTGCAACCTAGTGATGTTATATTTACAAGCATGTATTAGGAAATCTTATTTATTTATTTATTTTGTTTAAGAAAAAAAAAAGAATAAGAAAAATAGAAAAGGAACACAAAACAAAATAAAAGAGAGCATTGTCATGTGCCCAGCAGAAGATCAGAGAGGATTCAAAATATATAATAACAAATTACCAGATCAAAAAAGTATATTGTATATATATGTGTGTGTGTGTGTGTGTGTATAAAAGCATTATCAGATAAAAAATATATATATGTAAGAAAATCTTGTTTATTATCAATACTCTGCATATATACAACTATCTAATATCATAATTGTTATTATTGTGCCTCTTTCTGGATATTGTTTCCCATTAATTTCTTTGCTGATATCTTTTACTTACTCCTACCTGTTCCTCTAGGTGATTCCTGCCTTAAACAATTACATGTGTTAAACTTTCTAGCTCTCTATTTTAAAAATAAACCTTCAGTTTATTTATTTATCACTTCTTCAAGTCTACAGGCAAATATTTTCTTTTCTTGGTCCTCGTTAGATGTGCTCCAATTATAGTTAAAAACCTATTAAGCTTGATTCAAATTCTAAATCTTGCCTTCCTATTCCATCTTTTTAATCAAATATTTACTTCACAAATTTTTCTCAAAGCTCCTACCTTTGGGTGTTTGAAACACCCAACACACACACACACACACACACACACACACACAACTTGTAAACCTAAAGTCTCCAATTTCCTGTTCAGAATTTAGACATGGAAACACCTATAGGTCCTTGTCATCACTATGTAAAAGACTGGGAAGATACTTTTTCCTTAGAAGATACTCTAAGACCTATTCTATAATTCTACTAATTAAATAAATGTTACCTTCCTTCCCTGTCACTTTCTTCCATTCTCACTATATCAATTCTTTTTTTAAATTTCCCCTGAAGCATTTATTATATTCTTTAAAAGAATACAGTTATCACAAGAGTTAGGGAGATGAAGATTAGGAGCACCATGCCCTGGTGCTTCAATCTGAAAATTCCCCACAAAAGTTTTTGGCCCTCCCTTCATACCAGAGAAAAAGTCTGAATAATTATGGTATTAAAAGATAAAATATATTGATATTATACAATACTATACATATATTTTAAGCATTTCTGAATTTCTAAACTTTTTGTGTGTTATCTGCTAGCCTTTGCACATATCTGTGTTTTCTGTAAAACTCCCAAAAAATTCCCATTTAATTTCTTAAGATAACCCACAATATATCAAAACTGTGATGGAAAAGGTTGCAATATGGCTCAACAGAAAAATATATAAAGAGAAATTCCATTTAAAATAATGGCAGACAACATAAAATATTTGAGTGTCTACCTGCCAAGACAAATCCAGGAATGATATGAAACATGATTACAAAATATTTCACACAAATAAAGTCAGATCTAAACAACTGAAAAAATATAAATTGCTTATGGATAGACTGAGCTAATATACTAAAAATGCCTCTTCTGGCTAAATTAATTTACTTGTTCAATGTCATACTAATCAAACTGCCAAAAATTATTTTATACAGTTAGAAAAATAATAACAAAAGGCTAAAAATACAAAGGAAGTAATGAAAACTGCAAAGGAAGAGGACCCAACTATGTAATAAAGCAGCAATTATCAAAACTAGTTGGTACTGGCTAAGAAATGGAGTGATGGATCAGTGTAATAGGTTAGGTATACAAGATATAATAGTTGATGACTATGGTAATCTATTGTTTGATAAATCCAAAGACTCTAGATTCTGGGATAAGAACTAAATTATTTGACAGAAACTGCTGGGAAAACTAGAATGGCAGAAATTAGGCATTGACCAACACTGACAACATTGTATACCAAAGTAAGATCAAAATGGGTACATAATTTAGACATAAAGAATAATTCCATGACCAAATTAGGAGAGTAAGGGACAGTTTACTTGTCAGATCTATGAACAAGGGAAGACTTTATATTAAATAGGAAAAAAAGGATATTATGAAATGAAAGATGGACAATTTTGATTACATTGAATTAGAAAGGATTTGCACAAATAAAGACAATGTAGCCAAGACTGGAAAGGAAGCAGAAAGCTGAGAAACAATTTTTATAGCCAATGTTTCTGATAAACATTCCATTTCTAAAATATATAGAGAACTGAGTCAAATTTATAAGAATACAAGTTATTCCTCAATTGGTAAATGGTCAAAGGATCTAAACAGGCAGTTCTCAGATAAAGAAATAAAAGCCATTTATAGTAATGAAAAAATGCTCTAAATCACTATCAGTTACAGAAGTGCAAATTAAAACCTCACACTTATCAAATTGACTAATGTGATGAAAAAGGAAAATGATAAATGTTGGAAAGGATACGGAAAAATTGAAATCCTAATGCATTGTTGGTAGAGTTGTAAACTGATCAACCATTCTGGAGAACAATTTGGAACTATGCCTAAAGGACTGTAAAACTGTGCATATACTTTAATCCAGAAATATCACTGCTAGGTCTGTGTCCCAAAGAGATCATTAAAAAGGGAACAAAATTATTTATAGTAGGTCTTAATGGTGGCAAAAAAAAAAGAATATCAATTGGGGAACAAATTCTGGTATAGTAATGTAATGGAAAACTATTGTGCTATAAGAAATGATGAAGAGGCTGATTTCAGAAAAACCTGGAAAGATTTATATGAACTGATGCTAAATGAAGTAAGCAGAACCACTGTTACAGAGTTACAGCAACATTGTGTAGTGATCAAGTTTGACAGATTTTGCTCTTCTCAGCAATACAACGATCTAAGACACTTCCAAAAGATTCATGATGGAAAATACTATCCATGTTTAAAGAACTATGGAGTCTGAATGAAAATTGAAGCATACTATTTTCACCTTTTTATTATTTTTTTTTCTTTCTCATGATTTTTCCCTTTTGTTCTGATTCTTCTTTCACAGCATAATTAATGTGGAAATATGTTTAATATGACTGTACATGCATAATTTATGTCAGATTGCCATCTTGGAGACAGGGAAAGAGAGGAGAAAATGGAAATCAAAATATTATAAATATAATTTAATTATAAATTAGATACATATAACATGTACATATGTATATAATATATATAATTTAAATATAAATTGAAATATAAATTTAAATATAAATTGAAAACTAATAACTAAATTTTTAAAAGAAAAAAAATTTTAAAGAAAGTTACAATGTGGAAGGTTAACTATGTATCATTCTTCTTGATGTGACAGTAAACATAAATGTATCTCTCCAATCCTTTTATATTACACTAGCAAGGAGATCAATCTTTTGTATTTGATAGTCTTTGTATTCCCACTGCTTAGCATAGTACAGCTACATAGGAAATACCTAAAAAATGATTAATGGATTGCATCTGGAACAAATATAAACAAACTATAGTACAATCTCTGCAATTACTGGAACATTCTTTTGGGAAGTTGTCCAGTGTCACTAAGACAAGTCCTATCAATCAGCATCTTTAAGCACCAGTTACTGTCCTAAATGCTGGGAACACAAATACAAGCAAAAAGAAAGATAATCCACGCCCTCAAGGAAATTACATTTTAATAAGGGAAAACAATACATAAAAGGAAGTGAAAAGGGGAGAAAGAATAAAGTTCCCCAAGAGTATTGTGGAGAAAGTTGGATGGTCAGAAAGGGAGCTCAAAGAGCAACTTTTTCTTTAATCTTTCTTTAATCCATTTTCCTTTAAATGGAGATTCTGTGATAAACTGACCAATTGGCATGGTGAAGAAAGAAGTTCAGAGAAATAGAAATGGACTCCAAAATAGATTCCAAAGATCCTTCTCTAGGGATAGGAACTAGAAACTGCACTTCTCGTATTACTCAGATAAGCAATGGTGAATAGGAATTGGATTTCAAAGCTCCACCATCATTCATTCTCCATACTTTTACAGGGAGGAATTAAAACAACTAAATCATACATGAACACTAAAATGGTGTCCTGTTACTCAACACCACATACACACTTCCATGATGACAAAAGAGAAGGAGACTCAAGATGAATACTAGTAACACTACTACCCCTACTTTTCTCAGCTTCTCTCTACCAGCATTCATTCTTTTTTAAAAATTAGCTTTTTGAAGGGCAGAGCCAAAATAGTGGAGAAAATACAGGGATTTAGCTGGAATCTTCCAAATTCTCTTCCAAACAACTTTACAAACAAATTCTGGAGTGCTGTAATTCACAAAAAAGATAAGGTGATGTGATTTTCCAGCCCAAAATAACTTGGAAAGTGAGCGGGAAAAATCTGTCATACTAGGATGAGATGGAGCAAAGTCCAGCATAGACAATGTTCCAACAAGACAGCAACGGCTTTGAGTGCAATTGAATTGGCAGCAGCCACTTCCAGGGTGCTCACTTCACAGATAGTAAGGGGATCAAACAACTGATCAGAAATAGATTATAAGCATCTCTTTGCTAGCATTGGTTGCAGGACTCTACTGCATTGCCCATACAAAAATCTAGGTAACAGTCCCAGATTAAAGTCCCAGAAGGAGAAGCACTAGCACACCAGAGCTCATAGCTGCAGGGTATAAGGACCCTGTTCACAGTTCCAGGGCAAAAAAATAAATAAAACATACCAGGTAAAATGGTAAAAGAGTCACAACAATTCACTGAAGAAAAGAATGCCTTAAAGCAGATTTGGCCATATAGAAAAGGAGGTACAAGAGCTCATTGAAGAAAATAATTCCTTAAAAATAAGAACTGGGCAAGTGGAAATTAATGATTCCATGGTGCATCAAGAAACAAGAAAACAAAATAAAAAGAATGAAAAAATAGAAGAAAATAAAATATATCACTGGAAAAAACCTGGAAAAACTAACCCGGAAAACAGAGCAAAGAGAAAATTTAAGAATTGCTAGACTGCTTGAAAGTCATGATCAAAAAAAAAAAAAAAAAGAGCCCAAATATATTTCAAGAAATTATCAAGGGAAATTGCCTCAGTATCTTGGATTTACAGGTTAAAATAAAAATTGAGATAATCCACCAAACACTTCCTGAAAGAGATCCCAAACCGAACATTCACAATAATATTATATTTGGTTTATTTAATATTCTCCCCAGATACAATTAAAACAATTTATTACATTTGTTTTTTAAATTTTTTTGAGTTCTACAGACAATTTTCGGATGAAGAAATTGAAACTATTTCTAGTCATATGAAAAGGTGTTCCAAATCATTATTGATCAGAGAAATGCAAATTAAGATAACTCTGAGATATTACTACATACTTGTGAGATTGGCTAAGATGACAGGAAAAGATAATGACGAATGTTGGAGGGAAAAACTGGGACGCTGATGCATTGTTGGTGGAGTTGTGAACGGATCCAACCATTCTGGAGAGCAATTTGCAACTATACTCAAAAAGTTATCAAACAGTGCATACCCTTTGATCTAGCAGTGTTACTACTGGGCTTATATCCAAATGAGATTTTAAAGAAGGAAAGGGACCTGTATGTGCAAAAATGTTTGTGGCAGCCCTCTTTGTAGTGGCCAGAAACTGGAAATTGAAGGAATGCCCACCAATTGGAGAATGGCTGAATAAATTGTGGTATATGAATGTTATGCAGTATTATTGTTCTATAAGAAATGACCAGCAGGATGAATAAAGAGAGGCCTGGAGAGACTCACAGGAACTGATGCTAAGTGAAATAAGCAGAATCAGGAGATCATTATACACAGGAACAACAATACTATATGATGATCAATCCCAATGGATGTGGCTCTCTTCAATAATGAGATGATCCAAATCAGTTCCAATTGAAATGTAATGTACAGAACCAGCTACACTCAGAGAAAGAATACTAGGAAATGAGTATGGACCCACAACAAAACATTCCATTCTTTCTGTTACTGTTTGCTTGCATTTTTGTTTTTTTCTTCTCAGGTTATTTTTACCTTCTTCCTAAATCCGATCTTTCCTATGCAACAAGTTAACTGTATATATATGTATACATATATCATATTTCACATGTATTGGTCAACCTGCCATCTAGGGGAGAGGGTGGGAGGAAGGAGGGGAAAAGCTGGAACAGAAGGTTTTGCAAGGGTCAGTGTTGAAAAATTACCCATGCATATGTTTTGTATATAAAAAGCTATAATTAAAAATAAAATAAAAATTTTGAGTTATACTTTTTTTGTCGTTTTGGAGTTTTTAATCTAGATTTTTTGAGTTCTTATCTCCACCCACAATTAAGAAACCTCATGTGAAGTTATGTAAAACATTTCCATAAAAGTCATGTTGTGAAAGAAAACATAGATCTCCCATCCTAATGAAAATAAAGGCCCTCAAGAAAAATAAAGTTTCAAAAAAGAGAGAAAGAGAAGGAGTTCTTGAAATGTTTCAATCTGTATTCAGGCACAATTAGTTCCTGGGTATGGATAGAATTTCTCATCACAAGTCCTTCGGAGTAGTCATGGATCACTGTCCTGCTGAGAATAGCAAAGACATTTACAGCTGGTCATCTCAGAACATTGCTATTATTCTGTATACAATACATTTCACTTTGCTTGAGTTCATGGAGGATTTTCAAGTCACAGGAATATTACAGCCAAATTATAGATTTCCAGGTCAAGGAAAAAATACTGCAAGCAGCCAGAAAGAAACAACTCAAAAATCAGGGAGCCACAATCAGGCTCCAAGATTTAATAGCTTCTACATTAAAGAATCCAAGGGCTTGGAATATGCTATTCCTAAAGGCAAAGGAGTTGGGATTACAATCAAGAATCAATTAAACAGAGGCAGCTAGGTGGCACAGTGGATACAGCACCATCCCTGAAGTCAGGAGGACCTGAGTTCAAATCTGATTTCCCACACTTACTACTTCCTGGCTGTGTGACCCTAGGCAAGCCACTTAACCCTAATTGCCTCAGAAAAACAAATCTATTACACAGAAAAATTAAATATTCTTCAAGGAGAAAATGGATATTTATTGAAATAGAGAATTTTCAAGTATTCCTGATGGAAAAGAGTTAAATAGAACATTTTACTTTCAAAAATAAAACTCAAAAAAAGCATTAAAAGATAAACAGGAAAGAGAAATCATAAAAGATTGAATTTTTTTGCATTCCTACATGAGAAGATAATACTTCTAACTCCTAAGACCTTTTCATTAGCAGGGCAATTAAAAGGTGTATGCATAGAGAGAAGGCATAGATATGAGTTGACTATGATAGGATGATATCTAAAAAATATGAGTGAGAAAGAGGAATATACTTAGAGACAGGGGAAGAGAGCAAAATTATCTCACACAAAAGATGTGAATGAACTTTTACAGTGGAAGGGAGAATGAAAGTGGTATGGGGAGTGCTTAAACCTTACTCTCATTAGAATTGATTCAAAGAAGGAATAACATACACATTTGGGTATAGAAATCTATCTTCCTCTATAGGAATATAGGAAGGGAAGGTGATAAGAAGAGGGGAGCTACTAGAAAGGAGGGTAGATTAGAAGAGATGGTAGTCAGAAGCAAAATACTTTTAAGGATGAACAGAATAAAAGGGAGAGAGAATAGAATAAAGAGGGTGGGAAATAGGATGGAGAGAAATACACAGTAATCATACCAGTGGAAAAAAAAGTTTTTCAACAAGTTTCTTTGATAAAGGTCTCATTTCTCAAATATATAGAAACTGATTCAAATGTATAAGAATACAAGTCATTCCACAATCGATAAATGGTCAAAGAATATGAACAGGCAGTTTTCAAGTAAAGAAATCAAAGCTATTTATAGTCATATGAATAAAATGCTCCAAAGCATTGTAGATTAGAGAAGTACAAATTAAATCAACTCAGAGATGCCACCCTATATCGATTAGATTGGCTAATATAACAGAAAAGGAAGACGACAAAAGTTGGAGGGGATGTGGGAAAAATTGAGACCTTAATGCACTATTGGTAGAGTGGTGAATTGATTCAACCATTCTGGAGAGCAATTTGGAACTATGCTCAGAGGACTCTAAACCATGCATACTTTAACCCAGCAACACCACAACTAGATCCATAGTGATTTGTGATAGATCCATATCACAAAAAGATTTTTAAAAAGGAAAAGGACCTATATGTACTAAAATATTTATAGCAGCTCTTTTTATATGGTGGCAAAAATTTGGAAACTGAAGGGATGCCAATCAATTGGGGAATGAATGAACAAGTGGTAGAATATGATTGTGATGAAATAATATTGTGTTACAAGAAATAATGAGCATGGGGCAGCTAGATGGCACTGTGAATAGAACACCAGCCCTAGAATCAGGAGGACCTGAATTCTGCACAGCCCTAGACAAGTCACTAAACCCCAATTACCTCGCAAAAAAAAAAATAAAATAATAAAATAAAGAGAAGATTAACAGGCTGGTTTCAAAAACATTTGTAATCATATATAAACTGAATACAAAGTGAAGTGACAAGAATCAGGAGATCATTATATGATGACTTAGCTATTCTCAGCAATACAGTGATCTAAGACAATTGTGAAGGACTTATAATGAAAACCTCCAGAGGAAGAAGTCCTGGAATCTGAACTCAGATAAAAATATACTTTTTAAAACTTTTTTTCATTTTTCTTGGGTTATTTTGATCTTTTTCTTCATAATATGACTAATATGGAATGTGTATTGTATGACTACATATTTGTAACATATCAAATTGCTTGCTATTTCAGTGAGGGGGAGGGAAGAGAAGGTAGAAGAGAATTTGAAACTTGAAATTTTTTTAAAAGTCAATGTTAAAAAAAATACATGCATTTGGGGAAAAATAAAATATTAAATTAATTTAATTCAGAATCGTAATAAATCTGTTTTTCATGCTATTTTCTGTTTCTTGCATCATCATAGTATGCCCAGTATTCTCTCTCTTTTTTCAGAGGAAGACAGCTATCCCATTTAACACATAGTATTTTTTAAAGATAAAAAAATCAGCACAACTAATTGATTCTTTGAAAAAGTCCAAAAATATGTGCAATGTGTAATACCTATGAACCTCCCACCTCCACAAAAAGGTAGGTTGGAGGATGTGCTCATATCCCTTCATTTAAGTCACGTTAAGCACACAATTAACAACGCATCACTATTCATATCAAAGAATATGCTTGTTGCCATACCTACTAAGTACCAAATAATTCATTATAAGCAGCTAGACAGAAAAGAGGATACCGGAGTCAGAAAAGCCTTACTTCAAATCTGACCTTAAGCACTTACTAACTGTGTGACCCTAGCCAAGACACTTAACCCTATTTGCCTCAGTTTCCCCAACTGTAAAAGGGGGATAATAATAGCATTTTATGTCCCAAGTTTTTGTGAAGGACAGATGTTTATAAAGTGCTTTGCAAACATTGGGAGGTAGATCCTATAATCAGACCATATGGGGAAAAATCCTTTTATTTTCCATGGAAAACAGGAACTATTGCAAATGAACTAGCAGATCACAATTTAAGGAAATTATGTCCTACTGAACTCAGTACCTGACCCCAGGATGCAATGAGGTACAGTGGAAAGAGTAGTCAGAGAATCTAGAATCAAATCCTGCCTCTGCGCAAGTGACTTTTGATAAGTTACTCAATTTAAAATTGGAAGGGCATTTAAATGCTTTCTAGAGCAACTGCTTCACTTTACAGGGTGAGTTCTGTGTTCTAATCCTCCCTTGGACACTTACTAGCTGTGAGATCCTGGAGAAATCACTTAACTTTCAGTCTCAGTTTCCTTATAAATTTTCCTACTTCATAGAATCCTATTTATGATCAAATGTAAAATGACTCGCAAATCTTAAAATGTTTTGTGAGTGTTAACTGCTACTTTTACCATTAATTTATTATTTAAAATATATTTAATATTAATCAATAAAATAATAATGATTTTATATTGTATTGTATAACTTATATAAAATCATTATTTTATTGATTGTATAACTTATATGATGTGTAATAATGATATAGTTATGCATCAATATATACTTATATAATATGTACCTATTAGTTTTTGTTAAAAATGAAGGAAACAGTGGTAAGGGGACTCTGCAGAGTTACTCAGATATTACACACCGAATCAGAACTTGAACCCTGATTCCCAAGACTCCACCAGGGGTCCTCAAACTTTTTAAATAGAGGGTCAGTTCACTGTCCCTCAGACTTTTGGAGGGCCAGACTATAGTAAAAACAAAAACTTTGTTTTGTGGGCCTTTAAATAAAGAAACTTCATAGCCCTGGGTGAGGGGGATAAACGTCCTCAGCTGCTGCATCTGGCCCACAGGCCATAGTTTGAGGACCCCTGCAAACCCAGTCCTTTTTCTGCTTTAAGCTTTCTAAGCTTTTGTGGCACAGACAATAGACTTCTCTAGGTCTGGAGTGCAGAACACCTAAATCCCAATTCAGTCTCAGAAGCTTCCTAACTGTATGTGTGCAGGCACATCATTTAACCTCAATTTTCACCTGGATTATAATAGTACCTATCTTCCCAGGGCTGCCGTGGGGATCGAATTCGAAAATATTTATAAAGCACTTTGCAAAGTTAAAGTATGTAAATACTAGCTATTTTTATTATTGTTGTTTATAAATGTTCTTTTTTGATCCTCTTAAGTTTTACGTGTGATAGATGCTAGGGTATTATTATCTACATGTTATAGATAAGAATTATTGTCCGGGACTCTCAGCTTCCCCTACTGGAAAATAAAGAGTTTAGACCAAAAAGTTTCTGGAGTGAATTCCAGGTTTGGATATAAGTGGTCATACCATGAGGAAGAACAGTCAATGACTGTTCATTTCTACTTGGTCCCCCATTGAGGGTGCTTAAGTTCTTTTTTTATATAAATTAACTGCTTTGGATTCAACTGGGGAGACTGAGCCAGCAGCGGAAAGCCCTAGATCTCAGCAGCGGCTGGGGCTGGAGCTGGCCAGCCGCACAGCACACAGTCTGTCATCTCTGCCTCACCCCAGATCTTCCAGTGCCCCCTCTTTCGGCACCTCCTTTCGTAGGCTTGCTTCGGACTTGCCATTCCCCTCCCCTGGCCCCAGGGGGAAGCCTCGGCCTGTCCTTTACCGGCTGTTTGCAGTTCCCTACCAGGGCTTGGGGCCAGGGACTCCCCAGCCCTAGGCCAGTGCCTGAGCTGGACAGACAACCTTGCCTTGTTATTCTTTCCTGGCCTGATACCAGGCTGACAAGATCGTGGCCTGAAGGGGGCCTGGGGTGGGCCCACCTCTCAGTCTCAGCAAACAGCCCGCCTCCCTGGCAGAGAAACAGGAGCACAGCCTGGGCTCTGGGCCAGGGGGAGGCACAGGCCGGCTCTCAATCCTGCTACAAACAGCCGCTGTATTTCTCCGGAGAGCAGTAGGGATGAGCAGGGCCCCAGGAAGCAGCACCCTGAGCCCTACTCTCCGAAGGGTCAATATCCAGAACGTCCAGACCCCTGCATGAAATCGGGGCAGATTCTCCTGACTGCCCAAGAGCGGGTTGGCCAGAGCTAGAAATAGCTGTTTACCATGCTGGCCAAAAAGGATCAGGTTGCTGAAGAAAGGTACTCGGCTGCTTCACTGAGAATTCGATTCCCCCTTGGGCCAACCCTCAAGGGATCATGGTCATTTCTGAGCCCCAGCTTCCGCCGAAGAGCGGAGATCTCGCTTTCTTTCTCCCTTCAGGATAACTGTCTGTCCCTTCCTGCCCCTTCCTCCCTACCCCTCCCAACCTATTTCAATGGGCGGAGTCCCCATCAGAACCGGGGGAGCCACTCTCCCCGTATCTCTGTTGCTAAAGAAAGACTGTCCCTGCTCCTGGCTCCTGGCTCCAGTCCCCAGCTGGCTTGTTGCTAGGCAAAAACACACGTTAGCTTTGCAATTTTCACATGCCAGAGTCAGGCTTTGTAGGGCTCTGAGATGGACAAGAAAACATCCATAATACAAAAGGAGCATTTACATGGTTGGATTCTATTAGTTCTCTTCTCCTTTTAAAAGCTGGCCTTTTGGCATTCACTGAAATCCCCATTTTCTCCTTATGCCAACAGAACTGACCTAGACTACTGTAGGGCTTAAAGGTAGGGAGCCATTGCTTTGGCAGAAACTCCCTGATAGAAGTCACGTCTTTTTTCCCCCCAGCAGTAGCCTTTGTTTCTTGCTATTCAAATACTTTCTAAAATTCAGATATCCTTTGGGAGCTTCCGCTTGGCACACATAATTTCTTGATCCAAATTCTCCAGCAAAAGAATTATCACTTTTAAATAGAAATGGTGTAGTATAATGGGAAAAACTTGGACTGGGGCGACAAATGATGTGGATTCTCCCCCTGGATGTTAAGTTGCTGTTCGATTTGAGGCAAATCACTTAATCTACCTCTGCCTTAGGTTTACCATCTGTAAAATGATGGGGTTGGCAGAGGTTTTCTTACAACTCTAAGCAGATAATGCCATGAACATCCTGGGATCCATTTTTGTTTTGTCCTTGAGGATGGGAACTGTTTCTGGCTTTGTTTGTATACCTCCCATACCCAGAGCAGAATTTTGGAAACATTTTGTTTAATAAATGGTTTGGGGGTTGGCTTAAATTCAATTTAATGGAGTATTTGAATAATGGCACCAAGATCTTAATCAGCTTTGGTCAAATTTTATTACACATGTATTAAATCAATAATTGGAGAGAAGCTTTCACACATTCTCTCCCCATCAGTTTGGGAAAGGAGGCCAGTATACAAGGACCTTGGCAATTCTTGGCTGAATTTTAAGACATATAAAGTCTAGTGAATCTTGGCAGGTTATAGGGTATTTTTGAAAAGTAATCTTAGTAGCAGTTGCCATGCTGAGTTAGTGAGCAAGAAAACATGTTATAGAAGCATAGAATGTTAGAGGGAGATCTAGCATGAGTCCCTTCATAATCAAGTTGAGGAAAATAACAATTAGAATGGAAAAAAAAATTTGTCCAAAGTTTGACTAGCTAGAAAAACAGAATTCTAGAGCTAGAATAAACTTTGGAAATAACTAGCTGCTTTTACAGATAAGGAAACTGAGGTCTAGTCAATTGCACAAGATCACACAGGTAATTCATTGCCAAACTGAAAACTAAGCATTATTGTTCAATGCTCTATCCATCACACTATACTGCTCTTTCCGAGAAACTGAACAGGATTATAGGATTATTCATTTTACAGATGAGGTATCAAGACCCAGAAAAGTTAAGTGATTTTCCAGGTAGTAAATATCTAAGGAAGGATTTGAACCCAGGATTTTCTGACTTCATTCATTACATTATTCTGCCTCTCTAAGGGATTCACAGAGCTTTTGCCCTCAGATACTTTATGATGTCTTTGAGCAAATAAGACTCGGGGTGAAAATTAAATACCATGTCAATATAGGGTAAGCATCAGAAATACCAAAATATGACCTTTTTGTTTGGGGGCCACTTACTTGATCTCTCTGGGGTCAATTTTCTCATTTGGAAAAGGAAGAAGTTGTTTTTGATGATCTCCAAGATCCCTCCTTGCATGAAATCCTATGATCCTATAAATACTTAATTCCTACAATTAACTGCTTGCTGTCCTAAATCCTTCAGCTCCCTCAGTGGCAAGCATAACTGCAAAGGTAGGTTGGTATCAGTTGGAGAAGGTCTTTCCAGGCATCCCTAGGGGGAGGAAGAGAGGCCATAAATTTCCTTGACTTTCACTGGGGTATCATGATCTCTTTCTCTTCTGATTGCCTAATAAGGACATCTGATCTGAATTTAGGGGCTTTACAGTTTACAACTCATGCTTTCTATGCAATATTTCACTTGTTCTTCAGGGTAACCTTCTGAGGTAGGTGCAACAGTCTGAACTTTATAGGGAGAGAAACAGGATCAGAGAGGCTGAGTAATTTGTAAATGGCTAAACATTAAGCATGTATCTGAGACAGGATTTTTTTTTTCAAAAGTTTTAATTTGATTTTATTCTGAACATAACACTAAATAAAACAAGCATTTCTTTATTCATAATAGAATAGAAAAAAATATTTTACATGAAAACGTGAATCTTTATCATGTACTGTTGTGATACTGTTGTGAAGGCAACTGCCTCTCAATGTACAATTTGCTTTTCAAGCATATAATTAACTCAAAGTGTAACTTTCAAAGTTGTCAGAAGGAGGATTTGAACTGAGGTCTCTCCAGACTGTAGCTTGAGCTTTCTTTTCACACTGCCTATATGGCATTTAGACTTTACATCATTTATGTGCCCCTTGCAATAGACTTGACATGTTGTAAGCTATTTTATTACAGGGGAAAGAAAAGGGTAAATAAATAGCTCCTTCCCTTTTAAGCAGAATAGTTTCTGATTCAAAGTTGAAGGCCAAGATTTCCTGTCTAATATTCCTTCTGTCTTCCGATCAAAACATGAGCTCAAAGGAGTTGAGAGCAGTATTGCATGATACTAAGAGCAACACTGTGAGAAAGGTCCATCTTAAATTGTCTGTTTTATTATCTGAAAGGGACATCAAAATGATTGAAGGTGAGACTGATTGAAGTGACACTAATTTTTCCTTGCCCAGACATTTTTCTGGAAGAAGGCTGGTACTGTATCACTTTGATCTGCATGGGTTGAACGTGTTATGAGAAACAAAAGGATTCCTGGGCATGATGGGGAGATTGATCTAGACATATTCTAAGGACTCTTCCAACTTTGACAGTCTATGATAAGCAACAAGCTTTCAAAAACATGATGGTATGTTGAACAGAGGAAACAGTAGCTAGTATATCTTTTATGAAGTTTTATTTCTTTTCCTACTGTAACTCTGGGCACAATGAAACCTGCGATGAAATCAGTAGGTACAAGGAAGATTTAAAATGAAGAACTTACTTCCTAGTTATCTTCCTATGCTCAATTCAAGAAAAGAAGACAGTTGGACAGATTCCTCCATGCAGCAAGACTTAGAATGCTATGGCTAAAAGACAGTCGAGAGGGTGCTAGTAATGGGGTTCTTGACATTGACTCTCTGAGGCATTCTAGTGAAAATACCTCTTTTCAGAATAATGTTTCTAAATGCATAAAATAAAATATTTAGGATTACAAAGGAATCCAATTATACTGAAATGCAGTTATCCAATTGTTTTTTGGATTTTTTGCAAAGTAATTGGCATTAAGTGACTTGCTCAAGACCACACAGCTAGTTAAGTGTCTGAAGACAGATTTGAATTTAGATCCTCCTAACTCCAGAGCAGGTGCTCCATCCACTGTACTACCTAACTATATCCCCCAATATATTTTTTTTTAAGTTTTAATAAAGCAGTCAGGTAGTACAGTTGATAGAGAGCTGGACTTACAGTCAGGAAGACAAGAGTTCAAATTCAGCCTCAGATACTTATAATCTGTAGGGACCTAGTCAAATCACTTAAACCTCAGTTTCCTCATCTGTAGAAAAAGATAATAATAATAATAATACCTACCTTCCAGGGCTATTGTGAAGATCAAATGAGATAATATTGGTAAGGTGCTTTGTAAATTTTAAAGCACTCTTTAAATGCTAGCCAGTATTATTAAATTTATCAACCACTGGTGAAGAACCTCCCACTGCAGAGACAGAGACAGAAACATAGAAGGAGAGAGACAGAGACAGAGACAGAGACAGAGAGATGTATTAAGTATTTCCTATGTTCCAAGCACTGTGTTAAGCATTAGATATACAAATAAAATTAAACAAATTTCTGCCTTCGTGGAGTTTACATTTGGTTGAAAGAAGACAACACAAAAAACGGCATATCTGGGGTTTTGGTAAGGGATACTTGCTTTACTTTTGTAGAATTGTCCTGGAAAAACAGTGGAACCAAGCAACACAAGGTCTAAGCTAGTTTATCAAGACCGAGGGAAGCTTCAAAGGCAAAGTCCATTCTCAGGTTAGGAGGAAACAGAGATAATGGCTCCAAGTGCAGTAGAGGCAGACAGCAGGACTGGCAGTATCTCTAGCCTTTGATTGTTTTTAGTGATAGGAGATTCACTACTCCATTGCTTGGTAGTTCTAATTGCTACAAAGGTCTTTACATTGAACCAAAATCTCTGTAGCTTTTACTCATTAATCCTGGTTCTATTTATTGAAACCATGAAAACAAAATTTCTCTCCCTCCTTCCATCCTGTACTCATGGGAACCTGACTATGATATTTCATCTCTGATAACTCTTTCCAGAGCTATTTATTCTTTCACACAAGTTCCACCCTCACCTCACTCCCTCTCTGCCACATACACCAGGGGTGAAGGAGATATTAGTCTATTCCTTGCTACTTAATGCTATTTGTAGTCTTACCTTCTGCCTCCATAACTCAGCAACATCCCCTCCTTTGAGGTTGATTTCACATGTCTATATCCTTCTATACAGATCTTGGCTGGGCTATGTCTCAAGCTTCAGAACACTCTTCTCCTTTTCTCAAGGAATTCAATATCTGGATTATAGTCTTCCTCTCCCCCCTGCCCCTGTCCTTGGAGACTCAATGTTTTTGTGCCTATCTCCTCAAATACTCTTCCTTTTTAAAATTAGCCTCCTTAATTCCCATGATCTTTCTACATACACTACCTAGCTATCTCACTGTCACTCAAAAACTATCTCACCTCTGTGATCTTGGACCCCCAAATTCTCACCAGCGATTATAATCCCTTGTCTATCCACTTCTCTTTTAGCACTATTTCTCCTAAATCTATTCCTCATCAGCATGATTTTGAGGGTCTCTATCCTTCTTATTCATTATCTCATTCTGCCCTCACTTTCCTCTCTACAATTAAGTTCAACTATGTATTGTCCTATAGCCTTGAGTCCTTTACCCCATTATGCTTCCACCATTTATGCCTTCCCAGTCTTCAAGTTTGAGTTACATATAGCATCAGTTTTTTCTTCTCTTATATTTGAGTTACCAAATGCTACTAGAGAAACTCATACTACCGTGCCAAGTAGGACCTCTACAAATTCATGTTATGTCATACCAAATGGGTCCTCACTATTGCATAGCCAACGATTTTTCTTCCTTTGTTGATTCATATCTCTAAAGCAGAAATTTCAAATTTTCCCCAAATACTTTCAACTCCTATACTACCCTGAGTCTTAGCAAATAACCTCCCCTCTTACTTTATTGAAAAATTAATCTCAATCTTAATGAATTCTCTCTTCCTTCATACACCGTACCTCAAAACCTTTCTAAATCTGCAACTATCTTCTCCAATCTCTGGAGAAGATGGGGAGAAAGAAAGGTAGCCCTCTCTTCTTATCAATGAGGACATTCCTTTCATTGAGCTCCTTAATCTTTTCTCTCTCTCTCATCACAATGGTTTTCGGGTTTTCACTTTGATCATTTTCACTCTTGCTTCTTCAATGCTTTTTATCTATTGGATCCTTCCCCAATGCCTACAAACATGATCATCTCCTTTGGCCTTAAAGAAACTTCCTTTTCTAAGCTCAAAAAGTTATCACACTGTGCATACCCTTTGATCCAGCAGTGTTACTGCTGGGCTTATATCCCAAATGGATTTTAAAGAAGGGAAAGGGACCTGTATGTGCAAGAATGTTTGTGGCAGCCCTTTTTGTAATGGCCAGGAACTGGAAACTGAATGGATGCCCATCAATTGGAGAACAGCTGAATAAATTGTGGTATATGAATGTAATGTTATATTATTGTTCTGTAAGAAATGATCAGCAGGATGATTTCAGAGAGGCCTGGAGAGATTTATATGAACTGATGCTGAGTGAAATGAGCAGAACCAGGAGATCATTATACACAGCAACAACAAGATTATATGATGATCAAATCTGATGGACGTAGCTCTTTTCAACAATGAGATGATTCAAACCAGTTCCAATTGTTTAGTAATGAAGAGAGTCAGCTACACCCAGACAAAGAACTATGGGGTGGAAACTTTTTTTATACTAACGTGTCCTCCTCTGAAGATGAACCCTGGTCTTTCCTGTTTCCATTATATATTCCATGGTGGGGTTTGTTCTTGTTTGCTGCTTCATTTTTTTAAAAATAAGTGATATTAGTGTTCATGGTTTAACCTTCCTGCACCTTCCTGCCCTTCCTGAAAATGCCCACTCCATCCCTGCCCTACCACCCACCCCCCACTCCCACCTCTACAGGGGGTTCACCCAGTTCTGCTTCCTTCTCAACACATCTCAGCAGCACAGCTGAACTTGGAGTTTCCAATCAGCTGAGGTTCACTTTGTCTTTCTGGATTCAAATCCTGACTGGACAAACAGTTAGGGAGGTAGTTCCTTTGTGGTTCCTGCTGAGGCTCCAACCACACCCAGCTAGTCCAAGAGGTCTCCATTGGTGTTTCTGAGGAGCTAGCCAAGAGGTAGTTGCATTTCAGACAGATTATTTTCTAGCCCAGGGTTTTTCTTCAGATCTTCTGGGTTGTATCAGGAGAACACCTGTTCTGCCCCAAATCTTCTTGATCTATTACCAGTTTATGTTCACCCTGAGGTACAAATTTGTTCTTTTTATAGGGGAAATCAGGAATGCTTGAAATTTACCAACCTACTCTGCCATCTTTCCAGAATTCTTCTTCCCAAATCATATTTCTTAAGAAAGCAGGGAGAATGACCTAGTCAGACAGTAAGATCACTGCAAAAAGGATTTAGATTAAATAATTTAAACCTCAAAAGAAGAGAGATTACTAACTGAAGCTGGTGGTAAAAGGGGTCTGAAAGTCAAAAAAAGGAGATTCTTCTTCCTGGCCCAGTAATGGAGCTTGAGAAAGAAGTTTCTCCCAATAAAGAGTTCAGAGGTATAGTATCTACTGGATAGAGTTAAATTTTGCAAATACAAAATAGACAGAGGATGAGAAGTTGAAATCTGAAGTGAACAAAAGTTCATTAATCATTTTAAAGGTTCCAGAAAACATAATAGAAAGAGAAGGGAAAAACAGGATAAAGTCTCAAGAGAGATAGATGAGTTTGAAAGAATGGGCAGTGATAGCAGAGGGCACAGATTTTTCAGATAAGCAGATACCAAATCTAAGTCTCAGAGATGTAAAGATATAGAGATCAGAATTTGCCAGCTGCAGATCAAAAGGCATCATTTGACTGACACTTCTACCTACCGTGGCTCTGTGATGATAAGGTACAACATCGGTTTGTTCTCTATCAAACCCCAGATAAGAAAGGTGAGGTCAAGCATCTTGGGTAGTAAATAACTTGGTGAATGGATCTCCAGAGGTCTAATGGAACTCTCATATTCAACCCTAATTCCTTTACCTCACCCCCAAGATGGCATGATGAATAGCTAGAAAATAACCTACCCATGAAACTTGGCCTTGGCTCCTAGTTGGCCAGGGCAGAGGTCTAATGCCCTATTTCTGGATGTAGTTCTATGGGCAAGAGATCTAATGTCTAAGACTCTTAGGCAGGGTCCTGGTAGTGAGAGGTCTGTCTGGATATTCAATAGCCGGCAGAAATGTTAATGAAGTTACCCTTTGATCCAACAGTTGCCACTATTGGGCTGACTGGGTCTACCACTACTAAGCTCACAAGAGAGGGAAAAAGACTTACATGCTAAAAATGTTTCTGGCAGCTCTTTTTGGGGTGTCAAAGAATTGGAAATTGAGTAGATGCCCATCAATTGGGGAATGGCTGAATAAGTTATGGTAAATAAATGTAATGGAATATTATTATTCTAAAAGAAAGATGAGCAGGCTGATTTCAGAAGAGCCTGGAAAGACTTACATGAACTGATGCTGAGTGAAATGCGCAGAACCAGGAGAACACTATACACAATCACAGCAAGATTGAGTGATGATCTACTATGATAGGCTTAGATCTTCTCGGCAACACAGTGATCCAAAACAAATCCAATAGACTTGAGATGGAAAATGCCATTCACATCCACAGAAAAAACCTTGGAGACTGAATGAAGATCAAAACATAATTATTTTCACTTTTTTGTTTGTTTGTTTTTTCTTTTCATGGTTATTTTTTTCTTTTGTTTTGAATTTTCTTTCATAATATGACTAATATAGAAATAATATAACCTATATCAGATTGTCTTCTGTTTTGGGCAGGGAGCAGGCAACTCAAAAATGTCACAAAAATGAATGTTTAAAACTATCTTTATTTATATTTGGAAAAATAAAATACTATTAAATAAAAAGAAAGAAAGAAAAGACATTTTAATTCAGTTATCTAGAGAGTATCGATGTCTAAATCCAGTCACCAATCTGAAGGGACAGCATAGCAGAGATGATCTGTCACCAGTTCTGATGCTTACTTATTTCTGTGACTTTGGCCAAGTCACAAACTGTAAAAACCATCTATAAAAAGAAGGATTTGAGCTATATGATCTCTATGGTGCCTTCTAGTTCTAAGTCTATCATCTGATGATCAGAAGTGAGCTTGTAACAAGGTTAACATATTCTACTCAGTAGCAATGTTGTGGTTGATTTGATCATAATTAAAGGTTCCACAACTGAGGTGGTGGTGGTCAAATTTAGAAGAAGAATAGCAACAAAGGCAAGGTTGCTATCAAGACTATGAAGGAGATGGATCGAGAATTGGGAGATAAATGAATTCTAGTTGGAACTTCTTCTGAAACAGTAGGCTAGGAAAGGCTATTATCATTCTGGAGATTGGGACACCAAGAGTAGAAATTTCTCCAGCTTGGGAAGGTGGCCATGGAGATTAGTGAGGAGAAGCCGTAGAAGATGGAGTGAAATGAAATGTGGTTGGATGTTTTATATGTAGCATTGCTTCCATCAGTAGTCTCTTTTCCAGTGTTTGATTGGGGACTGAAATAATAAGCTGATTGGATTCCTATCATGACACTCTCTTTTAGAGAATAGATCTAGCTGATGTTTGGTTTATAAAAATATATCCGCTCAGAAAAACTTATCCAGGGTGCAAGACTTTCCAGATATATCTCTGTGTAGGAAGACTTTATGGAAGAAGTAATATTTGACTTGAGTTTAAAATATATGTATCTATATATTTGACTTGAGTTTGATATTTAATGTTTATAACAGGTTTTTTTTTTCTTGCCTTCTCAATTGGGAAGATGTGAGGGGAAGAAAATGTAGACCTAAAATAATTGAAAATAAATAATATTGAATAAAATAATGCTTAATTTTTAAAAATAAGGGCATATAATAATTCAGTCAGAAAAGTGAACTAGACTAGATATTCTCTCTGGTTCTGTATACCTCTAAATCTACAAGCTTATTACTCCATGATTAGCTTTAAATTTATGATTCCAAATGTGGAAAAAAGTATGAGCACGTGCATAGCATATTCAGGAGCCAGAGAGAAGTTTAGTTAGGCTGGAGGAAAGTGGGTTTGAACAGGAATAATATGATAAAGCTGGAAAGGACTGGTGCCAGGTTATGGAGAGTTTCAAGTGCCACAGAGAAGCAGGCCTGAAACAAGTAAGAACTAACAGAGCCTACAATGTCTATATCAGTCTTGCTGGTTCTTGGAGAAGCTGCCCTAATTCTGTCCTCTTGGGTCTTCTCCCCCCTGCATCCTCCCACCCTGATCCCCCACCTCTGGCACAAGCCTGGGTAAGGGAAGTGGTGTCCTTCTAATCATTCATTATTCATGTCTCTAATGGAAGAACCTGTGGAAATCTTCCACTTAGAGCAGTTGTTCTTCCTCTTAGACGGGCTGCACTCAAAGGTGGAAACACCACTGGCTGAGCAGGGAATTGTTTTAGTCACCAGATGGAAGTATCACACATTTGTAGGGGCTGGTAAATATGGCAGAGCAGTAATGAAAAGGAGGAATGTGTAAAGAGGCGAGAAACTGGAAGATATCTTCAACAAAAACTGTTATTTTTCTGGGTTGAAAACAATAAATGGTTAACAATAGTAGCAACATCAAAAACGACAATAACAATATCATTTATAGGATGTTTTATGGACATCCAGGGAGGTTGTAAATGGCATATTATTATTATTATCATTCTGGGCAGCTGGGACAGTGGATGGAATGCTAAGTCTGGAAGACCTGAGTTCAAACCAAGCCTCAGATACTTACTAGCTGTGTGACTCTGGGCAAATCTCTTCCTCCTATTTGCCTCAGTTTCCTCATTTACAAAATAAGTTGGAGAAAAAAATGGAAAACCATTCCAGTCTCTTTGCCAAATGGGGTCACAAAGAGTTGGACACAATTGAAACAGCTGACTACAAATTATTATTATCACCATCTCTATTTTGAAGCTGATGAAATTGAACCTCAGCTAAGTGGAGTAATTTGCTCAGTCACTAGGCTGGCACATGGCAGGACGTGGATCTGATCTCAGACCTTCTGCCTCCAAGTTTGGCACACCATGACAATGTTTTCTCTCATTACATCCACAAACAGTGGGAAGTTGGAGACTTTTCTACTTTCTCTTCCAAGAGCAAGACTAAATAAATGAAGATCAGCACCGGACAGTGGAAAGAACTTTTGCCTTTGTAGGAAGAAAACTTAAGTTCCAGATTTGCCTCTGCCACTAACTTTGGTTGTGTGATCTTGGGCAAATTATTTAATTTTCTATTCCTCATATGAAAAAGGAAGAGAGTTGCACTAGATGGCTCTGGGTCCATTCCCGTTTCAGAGCTATGATCCTATGAAATTTTACTCAGGTAAAGCAGGTCAGTTTGTTGAGTCTGGAGAAACCCTTAAAAATGAAGCATGTTGGGAAGGCAAAGGAGCTTTTATGGTCATAGATTTTATGAGTTTTCTATTCCTAGAGGGCTTCAAGTGGAGGCCAAATAATTGTCAGGACTGTTGTCAATTATACTCATATTACTACTAACAATAATACCATTTATATGGCACGTCATGGTTGAAAGCATTTCTACAGACATCTTATTTGCACCTCAAAATAATGATTGGAGGTAGGTATTATTATTATTATTATTATTATTCCCATTTTACAGATGAGGACACTGAAGCAGACAAAGAATAAATAAGTTGCCCAGAGTCACACAACTAGTAAGTGTCTAAGGCCAAATTCAAACTCAGATTTTCCTGATTCTGAGTCCAACATTCTTTCCACATAACATACATGTATTCTGCCTGATAATGTAGAAAGGATCCTATAAGGGAATAATTGAATAAATCTTCATCTAGAAAAAGAAAATGGGAACAGATCATGAGTTTCCAGTGGGAGAATGAGAAGAAAGCAAGTCCATGGAACTAAAAAATCTCAAGCTATAAATCAGAGTATTAAGGATGCCAGCCAAGATAGAGGGAATGGACAGTGGTCAGAGGTGCCAGTTAACTGTGCACATTCGGGAAGAGTCATACCACTTTGCCAAGTCAGGGAACAAGGAGGTGAGCAAGCAAAGAGATAAGTGAGGTCAGATATCAGATAACGGGAATAAGCCAGATCCATATGGCCATTGATTAATAGTTTGCTTTACTCAGAGAATTATGTCTCTGGGGTTTGCCTTTATGTAGCTGCTGGCCATATTCCCTCTTGGGTTATAAAATCATAGGAACATGGAGTCATAGATTTAAAGCTAATAATGGAGTCATAAGCTCTTGGTTTTAGAGTTGCATGGGTTCTAAGAGAACATTAAGTCCAAACCCCTCATTTCACAAATGAGAAAACCTTGCAAGACCCAGCAAAGTTAAAGAACTTGATTAAGATCAAATAAATGAGGGACAGAAATGGTGAGATTATTATACTGCTTGATTTGGACTTAGTTATATAGGTTCAAATCCCAGCTTGGGCACTTGCTGCTACTGTCTAACCATGGACAAATTGTTCTCCATTTCCTTATTTGTAAAATGAGGGAGCTGGAAAAATAATAATCTCCAAGTCTTCTCCAAGACCTAAATCTATGATCTCAGTGGCAAAAATGACTTAGTTTGGACAAGTCCTTAAAAGTAAATCACCAACCCGCTCCACCCCAGCAAGATTCTATAAGATGAATAGTATTTTTTAACTCATCCATAAACCTTACCTCTTAATCTGCTTCTATCTGTCTTTTTATACTTTCAAATATACATAATTCTCCACCCACCAAATCTTTTCATCTAAGATTATCATGAGTCGAGGATCAACATGTAAACAAATTGGTCATTCTGATAATTCAATTTTTAATGTCAGTTTAATTTTTTAAAAGTTCAAAGAGAAACTATTACTTTGGGGTGTGTTGTCATCATGTGTTTTAATGTATAGATCCAGTCTTAGAAGCAGTCTCTATCTCTCTTGTTCTAGATAAGGTCAGTCAATAAATAAGTAAAAAATGCTTTCTATGTGCCAAGAACTGTGCTAAGGGCTGGGGATACACAAGGCAATTCCTGCTCCCAAGGAGCTCATAGTCTAATGGACTGCTAGACTCAAAGTAAGAAGACTAATCCAGCCTACCACACTTAATAACTGTGGGACCTCGAAATCACTTAAATTCAATGTGTCATTGCCTTCATCTGCATGATAGGGGCAATAACAAGCACCTAATTCACAGCTTTTGAGAAAATTAAATGTAATAGTGTATATAATGCAAATCTTGAAACCCTAAGAAGGTGAAGGATTTTTGTTTGTTTGTTTTTGAAAGTAATTGAAGTTGTGATTTGCCCAGCGTCACACAGCTAGTAAGTGTTTGAGACTAGATTTGAACTCAGATCCTCCTGAATCCAGAGTCGATCCTCTATCCATTGAATCACCTAACTACCTCATGGCCCCAAGGTGAATGTTTTTTTCCAGCTACACAAATGTCAATATGGATACCAACTTAATAAGTCTTTTAGTAGAATACCCATTCTGGAGACCATGGCACTTCTTCCACCAGCTTTAGATTCTCTATCTTATATTTGAAAATTCTGAAGTGAACAAGTAATGGTCAAGCTCTGTCTGAGTAGTTGATTTGTTGAATTCCCCATGAGTTCCTTCTTCCTACTTGTGCTTGAAGGATGGGGGAGGTAGTCTGAAATGCAACTTATGGAGCCCCAAAAGATGTATCAAAGAACTTTATCTGTAAACAGAAAACCACAGACTGGGTAGGATTGTCTGTGATCTGGCCAAACAGATTGAGGCAGATTTGATAGGGGATTTCTTGTATCTAAACAGTTCTTAGGGACGGCAACTTTCTCCCCATTTCTTCTCTCACTGCACTCCAAGACTGTAACTTTTGGGAGAAATTTGCCCTTCTAACATGACTTCCTCAAAGAGAAGTGTGTAACTCTATCTTCCACTCCTCCTAAAGAAAGAAAACAAGTGAATAAACCAACAAAACAGGACACTTTCTCAACTGGGTCCATATCCTATTGAGTCACACATCCCAACTCAGATTCATAACAGTAGTGATCCAGGGCAAGAGGCTTATCCAACTCTATGATCCTTTCTACAGGGATTGATGTCCTATGCCCCATATTCCTTCCCACCTCCTATGTCAAACATAGAAAGATATCTTACCCTTAGGTTTTTTAAGTCTAAGTATTATAAAATAGAACCATCCTTAAGGAGAGACACATGATCTTAGAGGAACACCAGGAAGGCTTCCCATTCCAAAGTCTCACATCTTTGTTTGCCACAAATATCTAAAATTCCATAAAAGTTAATCTTTGGGCAAAGTACTGTTTTCAGAAGAATGGCAAGTAATCCTGAGAAATATAACATATTTATCCATTGAAGAGCCATGAACACCTTTAGCAGGGTAGTTTGGGTTAGCTTCCCTTCCCCCACCCAAATCAGCAGTTTAGGAGAAAGGCTCTAGCCAATGAGGCAGATCAAATGTAGAAGGTTTCTAGAAAGACTCCAAGAATTGAATAGGCTGAGAAGGTGTACCTGAGCTGCATATGATAAGATTATAGATTCAGAGCTTAAGGGGACCTTAAAAGCCATTTACACCAACCTCTTTGATTTGCAAATAAGGAAATTAAGTCCAAGAGAGGTTGTCAATGATCAGACCAGAGTGAGGAAGGCTTCAACAGTGGATCTCCTATATCTAAACAGTCGTTGGGAGGCAAGGACAAAGACTTGCCTTACTCCCCCTTACTCCTCTCCTAGCCCTGGGCTCCCACCCTTTTTACAATTTGCTGTTGTTCAGTTGAATCTAACTCTTTGTGACCCTATTTAGGGATTTTCTTGGCAAAGATACTGGAATACTTTGCCATTTCCTTTTCCAGCTCATTTTCCAGATGAGAAAACTGGTGCAAAGAGGGTTAAATGACTTGTTCAGTAAACATCTGAGGCTAGATTTGAACAAAGGTTTTCCTAACTTCAAGTTCAGTGCTCTATCCATTGTACCTCCAATGTACATACATGAGTACATACATACACACACATTTATATGAATGCATTTGTATATGTGCATGCATGTATATATGTATGCATATATTATTCTCCCCCACATAGATTGGTGACTCCTAATTTATTAAAGATAATGGAAAGAGCACAGGATTTGGAATCAAAAGACCTGGATTCAAATCCTAACTCTTCCTTACAACCTTGTATGACTTTGGGCAAGTCACTTTACATTTCTCTGTCTCAGTTTATCTTAAAATGAGTTTTTACAGGATAATTTTCAAAGTTGCTTCCAGTTCTAGAGATCTAGCTAACCAGTTCTAAACAAAGTCATCTCTGATATCCCTAATCCTCCCTATCTTGTGATTTTTCTAGTATCCCAGAGATAGCCAAGTATACAAGGTATCCAAACCCCACCTGGAGCTCTGTGTGACCTAAGCATTAACTTGGGAACAAAGATTCTTCAACTCTTGGAATTTGATCTGGATTCAACCTTGGGGGATTTTTCATTAACCACATGGGGATCATTCATGTTCACCCAAACCAAAAAAATCTATGTACCACTGGGTAGCTCTGAATTTGGCTCATTTCTAGGATTTTTAGTTCCCTTGTAAGCAACCAAAACTTCCATAAACATATGCACATAAAACAGATTTATTAGAATGCACATAAGGGTTACATATCATGAAAACAAATGGACATTTCTGATCTTTCAAATCTCTTCAAAACAGAAATTATCTATCAAAGATAAAGTAACTTCAGTTGTTCCTATGATGTAAGATACTCAGAATCAAAAAAAAAAAAAAAAAAAAAAGGTAATCTTTCCCCTCCAAAACAAACAAACAAACAAACAAACAAAAAACAAAAACAAAAAACCTAGAAACTAACATTCACCAACCCCACTTAGCACCTTTCCTTCACCTCTCTACTGGAAACAAGGCTGGATTAACAGATCAAAAAATAGAACACAGGCTGATATCAAACCTATGTCTACATAGGTTACTCACCTCCCTCTTTCCATTGTCATGAAGACCCCCAGTTCTAGACCACAAAAGTTTTTTCAAGCCTTGTTAGCCATCTTGGTCACAACCCCTCAAAAGCAAAGACTTACCAGAGGCTGTAACCTGGAAATATCAGTGCTTAAAAGCTCTGAACTGGAACTACTAGAGGAAAAAGATTCTAGACTCTTTATGCCAGTCCAGAGAACAAAGGAACAGGATAATGGGACAAGACAGTATGTGTGCAAGAAGCTGTACAACAATTTCTGCAAATCTAAGAGAAAAACATAGCATCCAACTGAGACCAGTTTGGTCTCAAAAGTCAAGTGGGGGTAGAGACTTAAGGTAATGAACTGTGACTTGTCCATCATGGGAGGAGGCTGAGACACTTTGAGATCCAGCTCCCAAGGAAACTACAGTCAAGGGGAAGGAGTCAGGAAATGAGTAATAAGGAAAATAATGAGAAGGAAAGATTAAAAGTAGCAAAGATTTTAGGAAGGAGAAAAACCAAAGACATTGAACATAAACATAAATCAACAGGAAAAAGAATAACAGCAGGAAATAGGGTTTCCAGATCTAGTAAATGAGTTCAGGCAATCTATGAATAAACACTGCAAAAGAAAGGGAAATGATCTAACATTTGATGGGATAGCAGACCCTATGGAACTCGAGGACAGCCAAGAGCACAACATCCTATTCCCAAGAGATTTTACAGAGATATGAGAATTATAAAATGAGAAATTATGTCCAGCCTAGCAAAAATAATGAACAGAATAAAAAAAACTTACATTTTCAATGGCAAGCCTCACCAAAGAAACTAGAGAGAACAATAAATTGGGAGTGCAAACACAGACTTGAAGAACAACCTAAAAGAAAAGCAAGAAACAATAATATCCAAAAAAAAAAACAAACAAAAAAAAAAAAAAACTATAAGTGAGTGAGTATGGAGATGGGGAAGATCAAAAAAGAAAGAAAGAAAAGAGGCCTTATTTTAGAGATAGGAGGGGCTTTCATGGAAAAATTTTATGGGTGAAAAGAAATGGCTTGCAAAGGGAGACAAGGAACTTACATTGGATGAGGACTGATGGATTTGATGTTCAAAAAATCTACTTGTTTTGGGATGGGGAAAGTTGGAGCCCAGGGGATGTAGTACTTGTACCTAGGGAATTAGTAGAACTTGGGCATAGGAAAGAGATTTCCAGGAAAATTTAGGAAAAAATGTCAACAAGAACGGACACAGATAGTGGTAGCCTGCATAATCAAGGACTTGGTAGGGGACAGGTCCTAACATGGGACTATATCCTCTCTGACACAAATAGACATTGTTCTGGAAGTGAGGCATAATGGAAAGGAGGAATTTATGGAGTAAGCTCTATAAGGCAATGACCAAAAGTATGTAGGAGGGAGAGCCTAGAATGGATACCATGGATACTTTTGTTGCATGAAGAATACAAAGAAAAAAAAAGATTTCACATAATTATAGGGATCCTGAATCAGAGAACGAGGATACAGAATAAATAGAGAAGAAGGATAATGGAGAAAGTGAGAGAAATGCTTTTATGAAAGGGGTATAAATAATAAAATATCAGAACTAAGGAATAAGACTAGTTGAAAGGGAGAAAAAGGAGGAATCTACTTCATTAAGAGGAAGAAAGAGGAGGGTGAAATATATAATTGGATAAAAGAAGGAGGGAAAAAAACTAATGAATAAAACCCTAAAGGGAAATGGCCATCATCAAACAAGAAGAGAAGATTAGCAGTGTAGGGAAATGAGCCAAAGGATATGAATGGATAGTTCTCAAAATAACTACAAAGAATTCATAGCCACAGAGGAAAAAAATGCTCAAAATCACTAACATCATTAATGCAAATCTAAATAACCCTGAACTTTTACTTCATACCTTGCAAATTGGGGGAAATGATCAAAAATGATAAAAGTCAATACCAGAAGGATTGTAGAAAGAAAGGGACACTAATACATTACTGGCAGAGTTGTAAAGTCATATAACCATTTTGGAAGGCAATTTGGAATGATTCAAATGAAGTGACTAAAATATTTGTACCCTTTGAACCAAGATTCCATTACTGAGCTTTTGCCCACATGTAATCCTTGATAAGAAAAAAGTTCCCATTATACTCCAAAAAACAGCACTTTTTGTGACTAGCTAAGAATCAGAAACAAAATTATGCCAATCAATTGAAGAATGGCTACATAAATTGTGGTATATGAATATAATGGAATACTACTCTACTCTGAGAAAGGGATTTATGTTATGAATACATAGAAACATAGAAAGATCTATATGAAGTGATATAGAGTCAAGAATTCAATATACACAATAACTCTGTATACGGAAAGAATGATACACACACAAATTAAAAGTAAATGCAACAAAATTATAAAGATCAAATGGGACTCAAAGGAAGAAGTATGAGATGATATTCCCAAGCCACCCTCTTTGTGGAGACGGGAGATCTCCAGGTGTTACACATTGCATGTTTTTGGACTTTTTCATTGTAACTATCTCAAAAAACTTTTTTTTCTCTCAAAAAAAATATTATTTGTCATGTGGGATGGCTTTTTGGGATGGGCTGGGGAGGGATAACATGGTAATATAAGAAACAGAAAATACCATTTTAAAGCATATATTAAAAAAAAAAAAGTATATAAGGACATAAAATGGGACTTCTCCCTAACTCCAAGTTACAAAGAAACAGGATCCTTTTATTTTTCCATTCTCAGAGAAATCAGCCATTGTCACTTTGTTTTGACAACTATTCGGTCTGCCCTCCAGTCTTCCCAACTTTGCATAGTTTTCTCACATTGTCACATTTTTTTTTACATTTATTTGGTTCTGGCCCAATAGACAATGTCTTAGTCACTAATACTGTCACTGTTTCAATGCTAACTGACCCTTTAACTTTGTAAACACTCCAGCTCTCCTCATACTCTTTGTCTTCTTTATCCCACTAGTTCTTTCCACCTATTCTCCAATATGCATTCATATCTCTGGCCCAAGGGAAAGCATGTCCTTACCTATTAATGCATGCTTGCTACATATGTCAAGGGTTTGGGTTTTTTTTTTGTTGTTTTTTTTTTACTTAAAGTCTTTTTTATTGACTACTTACACACAAAGTAAATCAAGTGACAAATAGTATTAAATAACTATCTTCTATACTTCATGTATTATTTTCATAATGGTGCAATTATACTTGACTATGCTATATTTACACTCAGAAATTGAATATATGCCTCCAGATTTGATTTCTTATCATGTTATAATTTCTAACTTTTTCTGTAGATTTTATTTTCTTCATTTTGATGTTGTAGATTTTAGGAACTGATTAAGATAAGTTTGAACTTTATTCCTATTCTGTCAGAAATTCTTGGAATAACAATATTTTAAGTTACTTAGATATTTTGACAGATATATTAAGTTTGGGTCACCAGAGCATTCACCTCAACTTTAGCTACCTTGCAAAAGATGTAGATAGATAGATTAATATCTCCCAGGCAATCTGACTCACCCTGCTCTCCTCTCCCTACTTCTGGAAAAATTCAACCCTGCCTTTCCCTTCCTTCCCTTTAATATCATTGAGACTTGATTTCTCTTTCTACCACACCCCCTAGAAGTGAGTCTAGCCTTCCTTGCCATTCCTACTCTTTTCAGACTGAAGCTTTTTTTTTTTTCTTTCCCTTCTTCCTCCTGCCTTCCAGGGAATTGTCAAGTCAGTTCTCTCTTCCCCTCCCCCTGCTTCTCTCCACCCCTACTCAGCTCTTGCCCAGACTCAGAAGAGTTTAATAAGTTGTTAGTTAATCCTCCTCTTCACTCCAGTGGGAACTCTGAAGTTCAAAGGGCTGAAACCGCAGACAAGTCAATATATTGCAGGGGATTCACTTTCAGGACCCCTCACTGTCAGAAGGGAAAAAATCTGATTCTTACTAAGCTCTAACCCCCTGAGAAATTGATATCTCTTCAACCAACCAAGGAAAGTTAAGAGAATGTGATCATAAAAGAACTGAAAATAGACAAAGGCAGCTCTCAAAAACCTAGTCAAATACTCCCTTTTGTGTCCAGGATCTGGTTGAGAACTTAGTGTTCATGACTGAATCTGTTCACTAATAGCCACTTTAGAAATACAAAGATGGACCCAGTGAACTAAAAGTAATTAATGGAACACCGTCCCAGATGATTCATGAACACACAGTTTTTCTGAGGGCCAGTCAAACCAATGATAATAATAATAATTCATCTTTCTTCTCTTTTACGTTCCCTTCTTAAAGATCTTTTCTCTTTATTTCCCAGTCTTTTCCCTTCCAAATGGAAAAGGACTCTCTTGTAACCTTGAAACTTTGCAGGGTCTACTATTTAATTGATTGAGAATATCAGTCTTATCTCTGACTGAAAGGGTCCCATGATCTCCAGATTACCCAAGAATCTGAGGAAGGGCTCAAAAGGTGATGATGAGGATAGATCTGTCATATAGATCATCACTACGCAGGCACTTTGGGAAATGTCTTAAGACTTCCAGAAGAATATTTGAGTAATATTCTCTTTAGGACAGAGACAATAGAGAAAATACATAAACACAAAGGGAAAGTCAAACTCAAAGCTACCCTGTTGCAAAGAGGTCTCACCTTGTTTTTTGACTCTCTCTCTGACAATAGATGCAGTTCTGAAATAAGTCAGTTTAGAATCTCAAGACCAGATTTAGATTTTCTCTACTCCCAGAATAGCTATAGGAATAAAGAGTCAAGTGCCCGCTTGTGGATTATTGGTGACAGCTGCTGCCCTCTTGCTCCACAAATCAATTGCTCCTCCTTCCTGATTATGATAATAAAGGAGATCTATTTTTTCCCTCACTGAACCTTTTCCTCACTACACAATTCCTTTCTTCAAGATTCTGCTCTTATATTAGACCATTTAAAATGATATGAGCATTTTAAGCAACTGATAATGTCTTGAAATGCCACTCCCCTTGACAATGTTTACATTTTCTTTGTTAACCTGAAGGAAAAGAAAAACAAAATGGGAAGGGGGGGTGGGGGAGTGGAGAGGATTAAAGAGACACCTTTTAACTATCTTCATATAACATTATATAGCAACTGTTTATTCTTTGTAGACATAGTATTGGCAAGGTTTCTATCTATCTACCCTGGGTACAATTCAAAATCACATCTTCCAGATATAAAAGTTAACCAGTGGATGAACAGCAGTTCATTTTATGGCAGGTGATAAATATGGTCTGGCTTGTCCTTTGCCCTCAAAGAAAAAAATCTAATAAAGAGCAACTCTATCACAGATCTAAGGGGAAATGGCCAGAGGTAGAATAATGTCAACACTTATGATATGTCAGAAGCACTCAATTCCCAGGAGTGTTAGCTAGGATTATTATTGCCTCAAATATAAGGATATAAATAGATGCAACCTCCTTTACTTTCACTCTAAGCATATTTTGCCTTAGAACAGGGGATCTTCATTTGGGGGTCAAGAACTTATTTTCTAACAAATATTTTAATATCTATATTTCAATAGAATTGGTTTTGTTTATAATCCTATGTATTTGTTTTAATTTTTTGTCCTTTCTCATTTCCTTGTCTAAAAATATTATTTAATTTAAACATCTTTTTAAATTTGCATTTCAAATTATCTCCTTCATTCCAGCCCCTCCTCCATCCATCGAGAAGGCAAGCTATATAATAAAAATATTATATATTTATTTTATGCAATTAAAATATTATTTCAAGAAGGGTTGCAAAAGCTTTGCCAGACTGTTGCCAAAGGCATGTAGGACACACAAAAAGGTGAAAAATCCCTTCTTTAGAATTTATCAAATAATATGAATCTGGATGGATAGCTAATATAGTGGATGACAAACCTAAAATTCAAAAAGATTTTGATCTGATGAAACACTGGGAAAAAATAATCAAGATGGCATGTAACAATGATAAATATAAAAATATACATTTTGGCTGAAAAAAAAAAAAACAATTGTACAGGTTGGGTACGAGATAGAGAGATAAAACTTGTTTAATGAAGACTTTGTATGAAAAAGATGTGAGACTTTCCACTGATCACAAGCCTAATAATTAAGAGTGAGACCTTGGAATGATTAATATAGAGTTCACCTCCCAAGACAAAGGAAAAAGGATTCTATAATTCTACAATATTCAATAGTTCTGGAGGACTATTATGCTCCATTCTGAATGTGATATTTTAAGATGGACATCAAACATCAAGAAAAAGTTGATCAGGGAGTCTGGAAACTATGTCAGTTAAAGGAATTGGGGATTTAGTCTAAATAAGGGGAAAAAACCTGTCCTATGACAGAAGGAACATTTAAGAAAAACACAGAGGAACAATTCATGGAAGGTATAGGAAGGCAGATTTCATCTTAATATCAAGAAGAAATTTCTAATAATAATAATTGACTAGTAATGGAATTATAGAGAATGTAAAAAGTGAGCTTTCTAATATGAAATATTCAGGCAAAGATTAGGTGAGAACCTATCAGGATTGGGAAGAGAAAGTTTCCTGACTAAAGTAGAAGCTGAATTAGATAACTTTTAAATTCTGTGATTTTTTTCATCAAAAATGCTTCTACTTCAGTGACAGCTGGTGACAGCTTTTAATATCATCCAGAATAGCTAGGGATTTGGGAAACATATTCATCAAGATAAAAGAAAGAAAGAGATATGACACTAAAATGTGTTTTTGGTGAGATCTTTGTGTTAATAACTGTTAATAACTGTGCATTCAACAGTACCTCTAGAGAGTGCAACCTCAGCACTCACCTCTCTTAAGGTATCCACACATTCTCCTAACCACCATTCAACACAATTTTTTACTTTGGGTCTCATAGAACAAGTTATGTGCCTTCTACAACTGTGAAGAAGAGGAAATATTCTATTCACAGACCAAGGACAGGTATATGATAAAGAGCCAACAAATACATGTTACTAGTAATTCTTTTATTTTTTTTTAATTAATTGGACACACAGTCTTTGTAATGCTGAGAGTAAAGTAACCTGCTATATTAGGGAAAATGCTACCCTTGGATTCAAAAGACCTAGATTCAAATCCTGGTTATCCCATTTACTATGTAACCTATGTCAAATCATTTAAACATTTCAGGTCTCACTCTCCTCACAAGGAAATGAGGGAGTTGGACTAACTGTCCAACTAACTGTGAAGCCCTTTCTCGCTCAGGTCTATAATCCTTTTTCATTGGGTCTCTAAAACTTATACTCAAGTAGCCACAACACCAGATGTAATTTAACAAGTACCAGAAGGGTTACAAATAAGGGCCTTCAGAAGAAAGATGGATCTCTACTTAGCTGGAAGCTAGTTTGTAAGAGAGATTTGTTTATGGCAAAGAATATTGTGATACTGAGAAGGATATTGGGATATCCTTTAAGAATATTGAGAAAATGTAGTTTTTTTCCCCTTTTTTATCTTATTTTTCTTGTACAACATGAAAAATATGAAATTATGTTTTAAAAGATTATGCATGTATAATTTTTGTCAGATTGCTTGCTGTCTTGGGGAGGAGAAAGGGAGGAAGGGATAAAAGAAAAACTTGGAGCACAAAATCTTACAAAAGTTAATGTTGAAAACTATCTTTACATGTATTTAGAAAAAATAAAATACTATTGAAGGGGGGAAAGGAATATTGGAAAATCTCTGAAGTTCTGGGTAACTGTACCAAAGAAATTAATAACAAAGTTGCCTACTAGGTACCAGGAACTATGCTAAGCCCTTTATAGATGTTATCTCACTTAATAAAACTCTTAAAGCTCTTTGCCACTATTATGTCCAATTAACAATTGCAAAAACTGGGACAAACGTTAAATGACTTGCTCAGTAGTTAGATAGGTGATAAATGTCTGAGGAAAGATTTGAATTCAGGTCTTCTTGATTCAAGGTCTAATACTCCACTGTCCTACCTAGCAGCCTAGCAAAGAGAGGAAGAAGATGAGAAAACAAAATTAAAATTTGACTCACAATGAGAGTTCTGTAATATGTACATCATCCTTTAAAGTAAGGCAACTAATGATGTGGGTAATAATCTATTTAGGTCAGAGCCGAGATAAAACATTTGTTTGCTCTAAAGCAACATTTAAAAATTGTGTACACCATGAATTCTCAGAGCAAAAGCTCTAAGTCTTCACTGTAGCACTCAAAACTTGATGTAATCAGAAATAAGCATCTATGTGACATGAAGAGCAGTTCCTTATTAATATATATATGTATATATATATATATATATGCCTTTATAAAAAGTGTCTCTTCTTGTGCTTACCTCCAATATATTATACCCAGGGTATCTGCCAGCTATATGCCTAGTTCTAGTTGATTCTGATTTAGACCTCCAGAGATAAAGAACAAGGGAGCTCGACTTGGAAACAAGACGAGGTTAAAATAATAGGTCACTGGCAAATGCTTAGTAGATTGGCCATGGTTTAAAACAACAAGAACACGTTGATTAAAAAGGGCAAAGGCCACACCCACATGGTATTGGCTTGCTATTGTAGATGTCATGGACATCAAGCATAAAAACATAAATTTTAATTACTGGCCTTGCTTAAACTGGGGCACATTTTTCGCATATGTCAGGGACATGAAAGACAGAGAAGCAATTCACAGCCTCTCATGCAGGCTGAAAGCTTCTGTCCTTGGTCCTGAGCAATCAAGGTCTGTGTAAAGCCACATTGTGCTTTCAAACAAAAATAAGAATAATAATAATAAGGACTGAAGAAAGGATAATATGACATATCTCCTCTATCATTATAGTGGGGGTGGGAGAGATTGTTAGGATAAAAAATATTTATTTTCAAACATGGTTTCTATAATGGATGTTTTACTTAATTTTTCTTTTTCACAAGGGAAGGTTCAATTGCAAGAGGTATATGGGAAATAATTGATGTAATGACAAAAGAAATCAATATAATTCATTTAAAAACACTTCAGGTTGCAATGATCTCTGGCTTTTCAAATAGGACTCCATTTTTCTGAAAATTTTAGCTGGCTGTGGGCTGTGTCATTAGTGACAAGGAAACACTTCAAATACAAGGTAAAGAAAAGATGCCAACAAAAAGATTTTAAAATACCAAAATAAAGGAATATTTTTAATAATGAAAATATATTCCAAATGTTAAAATAATTGATTTGTTCACTGACTAAAAGTGTTTCCCCCAGTAATGGTGTCTAAAGTTCCCCTGATCCTTAGGGATTAATTATTTTGATGTAAGATGCTGGACCAGCATAGCTTTCTCTGAAATTACTATGCAGACAATAAGGGAGGTGTAACATTTCCCCAGATTTTAGAGCAGTGTCCAAACTAACCTATTGGAGCCCCTGGTGGCTCCAGAGACAGAATCCTATTCTTAGTTGGAGAAGGAGGGAAAATGATAAACTGAGTGGAGTGCAGAAAGCCTGATTGGAGATGTCCTGGTGAGAAAATTCAGCTCATTACTATAAAGCCCGACTGCTTTTATCCTTCTCCTATCTTTTTTCATTGTTGTTATAAATTATATTGCATATTGTAATCATTCACCTTGTTTGTCAAATGGCTTATCTTTTCAAGGCTATATGGTATATTAATAGTAACTACAGTTGACATTTATAGAGGGCTTTCAGGCTTACTGAGTGGTTTATAACATTATTTCATTTAATCCTTAGGACAATCTGTTAGGTAGGGATCTGGTATTATTGTTCTCCTTCCCACCTCCCATTTATCAGAAAGGAAAGAGGATTAGACTAAATATTAGTTTCTATGTTCTAGTCCTCTCTCCTCCTTGTTGTAACTTCATGACCTACAATTCACTGAACTTCTCTAACTCTGTCATCTGTAAATTGGGGCTTTACTCATTCATTCATTCAGTAAGCATTTATTAAGTGTCTATCACTTGCAAGGTTCTATGCTAGATTACAGGAGTATGAAGAGAAATATGACACAGACCCCGTTCTCAAAGTACTTAAATTAAAATTAGGGGAAAAGGACACATAAATAAATAACTATGGTACAAGGGAGTGTATCATAAATGTAAAAGGGAAATCTCAAGAAAGTGCTATAAGAAATTTAAGAAGGAAAAGATCATTTTTATTTGGTGGATGAAAGTAAAAGAATAATCAGGGAAGGCTAATAAAGAAAATATTACTTTGAAGAGGACTGCAACACATTAAAAAGCATGGGGAACGGTGTGAGCAAAAGTGCTGAGATGGGAGAAGGTAATACACAAATGGGGAAGAGGAATGATTCAATCTAACAGGTACTTATTAAAAACTTATTATGTACTTGACATTTTACTATATGCTAAGGATATACAATGAATAGTATTGTGTCTGGACTCAGAAAAGCTTGTATTTAATTCTAATCTCAGACATTTACTAGCTGTGTGATACTAAGCAAGCCATTTACAAATCTCTATATACCTCAGTTTCTTCATATGTAAAATGGGTATAAGAATAGCATTTAGCTACAAAAATTGTTACAAGAATCAAGTAAAATACATTTTTAAAAAGTCTTTGATAAACTTAAGGTACGTACAAATACTAGCTAATGTTATCATTACAAAGACAAAAATAAAACATTTTTTGTCTTCAAATAGTTTACATTCTATTGGAAGAAACGATGTATAGATAGATAGATAGATATAATTAAAGTTAATTTAGAAAAGAGTATTAACAATTAAAGGAACTAGGAAAGGTTCTTATAAGAGATGGCATGGTAGCTGAATTTTGCAGTGAGGTAGAGGTAAAGAGGGAGAGCTTTTCAAATATGAGAGGAAAGGCAGTCTTTGCGAAGGCATAGAGATGAGAGATAGAATGTTGTTTATGAGGAACAACAAGGAAGACAGTTCGATAATTACACACACAGAGACACACACACACAAACACACACCTGGATGATACAGTGAATAGAACATCAGGTCTAGAGTCAGGAGCATCTGAGTTCAACTCTATCCCTGTGTAACCATAGAAAAGTCACTTCACCCTGTTTGCCTCAGTTTCTTCTTCTGTAAAAATGAACTAAAGAAGGAAATGGCAAACCCCAAAAGAGGTAACCAAAAAATTGGACATAATTGAAATGACTCAACAAAATACACATGTGTGTACATACACATACAAATATGATATATACATATGTATTTATTTTAGACTTAAGTGGAAGATTTATTATTCTTTATCATCTATTTTCCCCTGTTTTCCTTTATCATTTTATTCCTCTTCATCATCGTCTCTTTAGTCATCACTCAACATCATGTACGAAAGAGTAATGGATAAATCATCTGAGAATGCTAGGTTTGTGCCAGACCATGATGGGCTTTAAATGTCAAACAAAGAAGTTTGTGTTTTACCCTAGTAAAGGAAGCCACTCAAAGTTCCTAAGCAAGGGAGCAACAGAGTCAGTTGCTTAGTGCGCTTGAGGAAAATCAATTTTGACAGCTATATATAGAAGCTGGATTAGAGAAGAAATCACATGTAAGGAAACAATTAGGAATCTAATGTAATCTAGGTGAGAGATGATAAGAGATAAAGCTTGGTGTGAATAGAGAGAAAAGCTCTGGCAGGAAAGTAGAAACTTGTGAATTCAAGTAAAGTCAACAAGCGCTTAATATAGGTGCTTAATAGATACTTAATAGTATATTTATATATGTATAAATAGATACTTATAATGACTGATATATGTTATATATATATTACACTGACTGATAAGAATGTATTAAGTGCTTATTATATGTCAGGGACAGTGCTAAGCATTGTAGATCCCCTTTCCCCACTCCCAAAAAACCCATATAGTCCCTGCCCTCAAGGGACTCACATTCTAATGAGGAAAACAGCATGCAAACAATTAGGTATATATGATATGTAAATAAATAAAGTGATAGGAGGAAAAGAGGATGAAGAATGGGAAAGGCCTTTTTCAAGAGGTAAAATTGAACTGAGCCTTGCAGAGGGAAAGCAGGAAAGCCAGAAGAGATGGGGAGGGAAATTTTTTCTTAATATATTTTTTTCTCCAATTACATGTTAAAACAAAGTTTTGAATTCCAAATTCTGTCCCTCCATCTTTTCCTCCCCTTCTCTATCCCTGAGAATGTAAGCAATCAGGTAAAGGTTATACACGTGCAATCATGTAAAAATATTTCCATTTTAATCAGGAAGACTCAAATAAAAGAAAAAGAACAAAAGAAAGTGAAAAATAGCATGCTTTCATCTGTATTCAAACAATAATATTATTGTTCCTTCTCTGGAGGCAGATAGAATGTTGCATCATTAGTCTTTTGGGACTGTCTTGAATCATTGAATTACTGAAAATAACTAAATCATTCACAGTTATTCATTGGACAATATTGCTGTTACTGTGTACAATATTCTCCTGGTTCTGTTCACTTCACTTTGTATCAGTTCATATAAGTCTTTCCAGGTTTTTCTGAAATCATCATGCTTGTTATTTCTTATAGCACAATAATTTCCTATTACAATCATATACCACACAGCCCTCTTTGTAGTGGCCAGAAACTGGAAACTGAGTAGATGCCCATCAATTGGAGAATGGCTGAATAAATTGTGGTATATGAATGTTATGGAATATTATTGTTTGGTAAGAAATGACTAACAGGATGATTTCAGAAAGGTCTGGAGAGACTTACACGAACTGATTCTGAGTGAAACAAGCAGGACCAGGAGATCATTATATACTTCAACAACAATACCATATGATGATCAATTCTGATGGACCTGGCCATCTTCAGCAAGGAGATGAACCAAATCAGTTCCAATGGAGAAGTAATGAACTGAATCAGCTACGCCCAGCAAAAGAACTCTGGGAGATGACTAAGAACCATTACATAGAATTCTCAATCCCTATATTTTTGTCTACCGGCATTTTTTACTTCCTTCACGGGCTAATTGTGCAATATTTCAGAGTCCGATTCTTTTTGTACAGCAAAATAACTGTTTGGACTTGCATACTTATATTGTATTTAATTTATACTTTAACATATTCAACATGTATTAGTCAATCTGCCATCTTGGGGAGGGGGTGGGCAGAAGGAGGGGAAAAATTGGAACAAAAGGTTTGGCAATTGTCAATGCTGTAAAATTACCCATGCATATAACTTGTAAATAAAAAGCTATTTTTAAAAAAATCACATACCACAGTTTGTTTAGTCATTCCTCAATTGGAAATTCAATTTTCAATTTTCAGACACCACAAAAAGAACTGCCACAAACATGCACATGTGAGTCCTTTCCTCTCCTTTATGATTTCCTTGGATATAGAACCAATGGTGGCACTGCTGGGGAAAAGGATATGCACAATTTTATAGCCCTTTGGGAATAGTTCCAGATTGCTCCCCAGAATGGTTGGATCAATTCACAACTCTACCAATAGTGCATTAATGTCCCAGTTTTCCCACATCCTTTCCAATACCCATCATTTTCCTTTTCATCAAATTAACCAATTTGATAGATGTAAGGTGGTACCTCATAGTTGTTTTAACTTGTATTTTTCTAGAGCATTTTTTCATATGACTACAGATAGCTTTGATGTTTTTGTCTGCCTAATCATATCCTCTGACCAGTTATCACTTGGGAAACAATTTGTAGTTTTATAAGTTTGATTCAGTTCTCTACACATTGGAAAAATGAAACCTTTATCAAAGAAAGACATTTGTTACAAAAAATTTTTTCTCCTTAATTTTCTGCTTTTTATTTATTCTAAAACTTTTTACTTTGTATAATCAAAATTATCCATTTTAGATTTTGTAATGTTTTCTATCTCTTGCTTAGTCATAAATTCTTCCCTTATCCATAGATCTGACACACAAACTATTCAGTGCTCTTCTAATTTGCTTACTATATCATTCTCTCTCTCTCTCTCTCTCTTTTTTTTTTAGATTGGCAATCAGGGTTAAGTGATTTGTCTAGGATGACACAGCTAGTAAATAGTGTTTGAGGGCAGATTTGAATTTAGGTCCTCCTAACTCCGGGGTCAATGCTCTATATACTGTGAAACCTAGCTGCACACAGTTTTACTCTTCAAGTGTTAATCATGTACCCATTTTGGCATACAGTGTAAGATGTTGGTCTATACCTAGTTACTGCCACATTGTTTTCCAGTTTTTCCAGTAGTTTTGTGAAATAGTGAGTTTTTGTTCCAAAAGATTGGATCTTTGAGTTTACCATATGTCTGATTACAATGGTCACTTGCTAAAATGTAATATGTACCTAATTTATTTCACTGATCCACTATTCTATTTCTTAGCCAATACCATATTATTTTGATTGATTACCATTTAATAATATAATTTGAGATCTGATATGGCTAGATTGCTTTCCTTCACATTTTTAAAAATGTTTTTGTTCTTCCAAATGAAGTTTGTTATCACTATTATAACTCTATAAAATAACATTTTTGATAGTTTGATTGGTATGGCACTGACTAGATAAATTTAGGTAGAATTGTTTTTATTATTGACTCAGTCTACCCAATATTTTTCCAACTGTTTAGATCTGACTTTATTTGTGTGAAAAGCATTTTATAGTTCTATAGAACTATATGTTCATATAGTTCCTGAGTTTGTCTTGGAAGATAGACTCCCAACCATTTTGTATTGTCTACAGTTATTTCAAATGGCATTTCTCTTTCTATTACTGTTGGACTTTGTTAGTAATATATGTAAATGCTAGTGATTTATATGGACTTATTTTGTATCCTGCAACTTTGCTAAAGGTATTAATAATTTCAAATACTTTCTTTAGTAGATTCCCTAGGATACTCTAAGTATCACATCCTGTCAGCTGCAAAGAGTGATAGTTTTGTTTCTCTTCGCATATTTGACTATTCTCATTACTTCAATTTATTTTTCTTCTCTCATTAATATAGCTAACATTTCCAGTATAATATGGAATAATAGAAGTGATCATGGGAACCCTTGCTTCATCCCTTTCAGATAAATATTACTTATCATTTTAAGGTCCAGTTCTATTTACACATATGAACTCTAGTGTTTTCATTGGGAATTGATGTTGTGTTTTTTTCAAAAGCTTTTTCTGCATCTTTTGAGATAATTATATGCTTTTTAAAAATTTGGGTATTAATATCATCAGTTATGCTGATAGTTTTCCTAATATTGAGCCAGTCCTATATTCCTGGTATCAATCCCACTTGGTCATAATGTATGATCCTTTTGACATTTTGCTATAATCTCTTTGCTAGTATTTTATTTAAGATTTTTGCATCAATATTCCTTGGAAAAATGAGTCTATAATTTTCTTTTTCTGTTTTGGCTCTTCCTGGTTCCAGTACCATATGTCTTTATAAAAGGAATTTGGCAGGACTCCTTCTTTGCCTATTTTAAAAAATAATTTATATAGTATTGGGATGAATTGATCTTTAAATGTTTCATTGAATTTGCTTGTGAATCCATCCTGGCCCTAAGGATTTTTTCTTAGGAAGTTCATTAATAACTTGTTCAATTTCTTTTTCTAAAATTCAGTTATTTAATTATTTTGTTTCTTCTGTTAATCTGGCTAATTTACATATTTTTTTAGATATTTGTCCATTTCATTTAAATTGTCAAATTTATTGACATGTAATTGAACAAAATAACTCCTCACAATTGTCTTAATTTCCTCTTCATCGGTAGTGAATTCACCCCTTTCATTTTTGATACTAATAATTTTGTTTTCTTCTGAGGAGGGAAAATTAACAAGATTTGGCAATTGATTAGAATGAGGAAAAAAGACATGAGAGAGGAGAAAGTCTAAGACCAAATGGGAAAAAACAAACATAATGGCAACCATGATGAAATCAAAAAGAACAATGAAAAACAGAATGAATATTGTGTCATTATTGCTAATAATTTTGACCCCAGAGAAAAGATGAGAAAATGCACATCATTTGTTCCAGTATAAGGGAGAAGGACTACAGATATGAAATGTTCCATGTTTCAAACATCTATCAAGCAAAGTTAATGTATTAGTTGGGTCTACTTTTTTTTTTTTAATTCTTTTGTTTCAAAAGAAGACTTATTTTGGTTGAAGATGGTTATGATGTAAAGCTAAAATATATAAATGAAGCTTTAAAATATATTTTATTATATATAGTGAAGAGTTGAGTAACCATTAGGTCAAAGACCTAGATAACCCAAGAGATACTAAAGAAGGGAAAGGGACCTGTATGTGCCAGAATGTTTGTGGCTGCCCTGTTTGTAGTGGCTAGAAACTGGAAAATGAATGGATGCCCATCAATTGGAGAATGGTTGGGTAAATTGTGGTATATGAATGTTATGGAATATTGTTGTTCTGTAAGAAATGATGAGCAGGATGAATACAGAGAGGCTTGGAAAGACTTACATGAACTGATGCTAAGTGAAATGAGCAGAACTAGGAGATCATTATATACTTCAACAACGATACTATATGAGGATGTATTCTGATGGAAGTGGATTTCTTTGACAAAGAGAAGATCTAACTCAGTTTCAATTGATCAATGATGGACAGAAGCAGCTATACCCAAAGAAAGAACACTGGGAAATGAATGTAAACTGTTTGCATTATTGTTTTTCTTCCTGGTTTATTTTTACCTTCTGAATCCAACTCTTCCTGTACAAGAGAACTGTTCGGTTCTGCACACATATATTGTATCTAGGAAATACTGTGACATATATAACATGTATAGGACTGCTTTCCATCTGGGGAGGGGGTGGAGGGACGGAGGGGAAAAGTTGGAACAAAAGTCAGTGTAAGGGATAATGTTGTAAAAAATTACCCAGGCATGGGTTCTGTCAATAAAAAATTATAATTATTTAAAAAAAAAACCTAGATAAGAAGGAAGAAAACTAAGGGAAAGTTTTAAGATGACATAAAACTAATGGGGATAGCTAAGATAGTAGATGACAAGCTCAGGATCCAAAAAGATTGGCTTCAACTTAATTAGATGAAATTCAGGAGATTAAATGTAAAACTTTGCACTTAGGTGCAAACATTCAATTTCATAAGTGTAATATGTATACACTGATCTAAAGCTTTTAATGGACTACAAACTCAATAGGAATTGATGTAGGTTGTAGTAGACCCAAAAGAGCTAATGAAATCTTGGTAAGTATTAAGAGGGGCATAGCTTCTTGGAAGAGGAAAGTGATAGTTCTACTGTTTTCTACTTCCTCAGATTTCACTGAAGTATAATGTTTAGATTAGGGTGTAGTTCAATAAATTCTTTTTAGTTTGTTTGACTGATTCTTGATGTCTCATAGAGTCATTATGTTCCATTTGTTCCATTCTAATTTTTAATGTATGATTTTCTTCAGTTAGCTTTTGACTCTCTTTTTCATTTGATTAATTCTATTTTTCAAGGTATTGTTTTCCCAGTAGATTTTTTTTTTTTTTTTTTTTTTTTTTTGTTTTTGGCCAATTGTGTTTTTTAGGGAATTGCTTTCTTAAGTGGATTTTTTTTTTTTTTTGCATTTGGCCAATTGTATTTAAGGAATCATTTTCTTTGGTCAATTATTTTCCTTCCTTTTCTAAGCTGTTGACTCTCTCTTACATACTGCTCATTTCTTTTCTCATTTTTTTCTTCTTATTTGCCTTTTAAAATCTTTTATGAGCACTTCCAAGAAGCCTCTTTGGGCTTGAGATCAATTCATATCAGACTTTGAGATTTCCCCTGTGGACATTTTGTCCTCATCCATGTTAGTGTTTTAAGTCTTCCCCTATATGTAATATATGTAGAGAGAGAAAGAGATAATCCCCTATAATAATTTTCTCTGGTTAAGGTTCTTTTCAGTTTCTTGCTCATTTTATTTCCTTCTCTTTTTAAAATTTCCTCTTTTGTGCCTTTTGTGGTCCAGCTCTGCTCCTGGGGCAAAGGAGTACACTGCCCAAAGCTTTCTATGATGCTCTGAGCCTTGGCTTTGAGCATAAGGGCCCCTTGTGTTTGGTGATTTGCTCACATCAAAGGTAGCTCTACCTGCTCTTTCCAGGAAACAATCTGGCTTCCTCATCTGGCAATTTGCCTCCTGAGCTAAATGTGAAGGCTGCCCCACTGGTCTGTCAATAGGATGAGGGACACAAGCCAGAAATTAGATGACTCAGACTCTGAGACTAGTTAGATAAAAGAAGCTCTCTATACATGTCTCTTTTCTTCATACTTATCATTCCTTACAATGGGAAATTTCAAAGAACTTCATGTGGACACGTTGTTGTTGTTTTTTAACATAGAAATGTATTCTATATATTTAAAATTGACATCAGCAACAGGAAGATTGGGGCAGTTGAAGTAAAAAAAAAAAAGTAATTATGTTATACAAATGACGTGCAAGGGAAGAATAGACACAGAGGTTTTAGGGGGAAAGAGGGCTCCTGCTTCTGAAAACCTACGCACATCAGGAATGGGTTAAATAGGCATCATTACATATATACTATGAATGGTATAGTATCCTCTAAAACCTATAAAGAAATAAGGGAGGAGGAATGGGTGGAAGGGGAAGCAAAAGGTGGTGAAAGAAGATAAGGGAGGGATCCATGAGTGGTGGGAGGTTAAATAATAGCAAGAATAATTAAGGAACAAAATTAAAGCACAGAGTTAGCAGGGATAGGAAAGATATGGGGGGGGGAGAGGCAGGGGTGTGTGTTTGTGTATATGTATATATCTATATATTTATACATAAATATATCCTCACTTGACTATAGCCTGCTTGGCAGGGGGTGAGGGGAGGGTAACGAAAGGAGAAAAAAGAATAAGGTAAAAAAGTGTGCAGCAAAGAAGAAAAAAATAACCTTCAAGGAAATAAAGAAAAGATGGATACTCGAGAATATAAATTTTTCTCCTATTATATATCCTTTCGGATAATTTATTGTTATATATTTTGAATCCTCCCTGATGTTCTACTGGACACATGACAATGTTCTGTTTTGTCTTGTTTTATTGTGTTTTATATTCCTTTTCTCTTTTTTCTTTTTTTTGTTATTCTTTTTTTAATAAAAAGAAACAAGTCTACAAACACTTACTAGCTATGTGACCCTGAGCAAGTCACTTAATCTCTGTCTACTTCAATTTCCCAAACTAGGGACATGGGGATAGTGATATCACTTATCTCCCTGAGTTCTTGTGAGGATCAAATGAGCTAATATTTGTAAAGCATGTAGTGCCTAGCACATGGTAGGCATTTTAAAATGCTTATTCTCTTCCCACCCTTAGTCCTTTCCCCTCATATGGACAATGTACCACTCTTCTTGGTACACTTGTCACACAGATAATATATGTACATTTCAATAGGGATTGCAAATGCCACAGCAAGAAGTGAAAAATAGAAGGATTGTTTCATGACAGAGCTGATAGATAAGGAGTTTTCTGTTAGTAACTCACTTGGACCTCAAATTATTGTATGTAAGTAGCTACACTGCCCAAGATTACTTTTAATTTTATCCTTACCCTGACTCTTCTATGTCAATCATAGATCTGTCAGAAGAGTGTTCCTAACCTCTGGCTTCCAACTCTGATTTGATGTCCAGAGACCTTGACCTTCTGATTGCTACAGAAAGGAAGCTGTCTCATAATCTCCCCAAATGAAAAGAATCTCTGCAGGATAAAGCCCAAGATGGAAAGAAGCTTTTCAGCCCCCTGTTCCCTGCAGGTAGTATCTTCAATGATTTTTAAAGCCTTTTCATTTTCTTTACAAAATGGAGATTCTGTTCAGGATGAGTCATTGGATTTTCAAGCATTGTAAGCCCGATGAGGTTTTCAAAGGATTATGATGCTTTTTAGACATGACAAATCAATGTTTCAGACAGGATAAGCTATTTACAGTGCAAACTATCTCTCATCCCTAGTCTGACTGTACAGACAGTTGAAGTCCCCTAAAGAGTATGAGGTGAGAAGTACCATGGGAAGCTCCTCTGCAGCCCCCCAGCTTTTCTGGCTCCAGCTGTCAGCACTGCCTAAAATGTCAACTTCAGAAAATGATTCTTCAGTGTTAAGGCATGTGTCTCCAGAAATCTTCTCTAGCAGATCAAATCTGGACATGGGAGTGGGGTAGGGAAGGAATCACTATAAACTAGCAAGATCTTTTAACACCTGGGTACAAATTAATTCATCATATTTGTCTTGGCAAAGAAGAGGGCTCTGAAAGAAAGTAACATAAGATGACTTATTTTGGAGGAGGCAAGGGAGGAAAAGATCCAAAGAAATAGAATGCTGCCTCTATATATGAGAATGTGAGTGTGTATGTGTGTGTGATACAGTTTTTTTTGGGGGGGGGAGTCATAAAAAGGAGCCCTGAACACTTGGGAGATAGAGAATTTAAAAAAAAAAGAGGGGAGAGCAGGATAGAGCCAAGGGAAAGCAAAACTAATTTCAATTACCTGAGTTTTTATGAATTCCTAGGGGTAACAGAATCACAGATCATAAGAACATATGGAAATCTGGAAAGGACCCAACCTAAATACCAGATGCCATATATTCTCTAGAGATAAAGAAACTGAAGCCATGGAAGTTAAGTGACTGTCCCAAGCTCTGACAGAAGCAGGATTTAACTCAGGTCCCCTGATCCCTTAACCAGTATATTTGCTAGTTGGAAAAACTCTTACAAGTTACCTACCACAATCATTTTGGAGAGCAATTTGGAATAATGTCCAAAGGGCTATAAAACTGTGCATACCCTTTGATCTAGCAGTGTCACTATAGGTCTGTATCCCAGAGAAATCATAAAAGAGGGAAAAGGACCCACATGTACAAAAAATGTTTATAGTAGCCCTTTTTGTAGTGGAAAGGAACTGGAAATTGAATGGCTGAATGAGTTATATATATGAATGTAATAGAATATTATTATTTTATAAGAAATGATGGGAGCAGTTAGGTGGTACAGTGGATAGAGCACCAGAAATCAGGAGGACCTGAGTCAAATCTAGCCTCAGATACTTAACACTTCCTGGCTGTGTGACCCTGGGCAAGTCATTTAACCCCAATTACCTCAGCAGAAAGAAAAAAAAAAAAGAGAGAGAGAGAGAGAGAGAAAGAGAGAGAGAGAGAGAAGGAGGGAGGGAGGGAGGAAGGGAGAGAGGAGGGGAGGAAGGAAGAATGAGCAGGCTGATTTCAGAAAAGCCTGGAACGACTTACATGAATTGATGCTGAATGAAGTGAAAAGAACTAAGAGAACATTGTATACAGTAACAAGATTATTTGATGATCAACTATGATGGACTATGGTTCAACTATGACTTGGTTCTTCTCATCAATGCAATGATTCAAAACAATTCCAACAATGGCAGCATTTAGGTTACCCTGATGAAAAACAATGAAAGAGTATGGGATCCATTTTGAGTTGGGTGCCTGAAAGAGAATACAGCTGTAATGACAAGTTATGAAAACACATTGTTCAGTCATTTCATTCTTGTCTGACTCTTCATGATCCCATGTGGGTTTGGGGTTTGGATTTTTTTTTTTGACAGAAATACTGGAGTAGTTTGCTATTTTCTTTTCCAGCTCATGTTACAGACAAGGAAACTGAGGCAGATAGCAATTAAGTAACTTAACCAAGGTCATACAGCTATTAAGTGTCTGGGATTGCATTTGAACTCGGATCTTCCTGACTCCAAGTTCAATGCTCTATATACTGTGCTCAAGGGAGCAAGTGTTAAGATTTGAAATTAAAGAACTTGGCTTAGAATTCTGATACTTCTATTTACATTTATCTGGATTTGGGCAAGTTACTTCACTGCTCTCACACTAAGTTTGTTCTTCAGTCATTTCAGTTGCATCCAGTTTTTTTGTGACTCTAAATTTTCTTGGCCAAGGTACTAGATTCTGTTTCTTTAAGGTATCAGATCATTTTACAGATAAGACAAATGGAGTTAGGTTGACTTGCCCAGGATCCAGCAACTAGGAAGTGTCTGAAGTAAAATTTGAACTTAGGTTTTCTAGACTCTAGGAGCTGGCCATCTAGCTGCCTCTATAAACTAAAGGCTAAAAAGGCTTCGTGGGGTTTATGAAGTGTTCAGGGAATGATGGGTGGGCTTGCTTGTTGACAAACAATAAGCTTCTTCATTGCAAATAGAAAGATGAACTACATGGTCTTTAATGTCACTTGCAAACAAAAATTTTTTTCCTTCTACAAATGAAAGAATAAATAATTGCCACATTGGCAACAATTAAAAGAACAGGAATTGTTTATGCTAAAAAAAAAAAAAAAGAAGAAGGCTTGGCTAAGTCCTCTTCAGGACTGAACTCCATATGTGGTACTCTCTCTCTCTCTTCCTCTCCATAGTATCTTCCTTTTAAAGCTGCCTTTCTCCTAACTATAGGTAACTGTAATTAATCTGCTACACTCTTCTATGGATTTAGCCTGTCGGTCAATGGTGCACTCACATCTCATAGTATTTTTATTATTATTAACTAAATAATAATTATATATGCTTATATATTATGTAATAATAATTAATAAATAAAGGCACACTTTTAATAGATTCTTCCAAACTCCTTTCTTTGGTAACCCTATTATTATCCCAATTTCATTTTGTATTTAACACTCCTGCTGCCTAGTTTAACCCTTCATTTTATCTGTAAACTCTTCTCCTAAAGGAATATCCCTTTTGGCAAAGAGAATGGTCATTGTGAATTCTTCATGTGACCAGCCCTCTACATTTAATGCCAAATGCTCTCCTAAATCTCAGCATTTGGTGCTGAACCTCAATAACCTCCATACTGTTACTTGTTCCATTCACCAAAAAGATCAGAGAGGAAATTTTCATAAAATAAAATATAGTATTTTTGTGATAGTAAATAATCCATATATGAGGAGACTATAAATTGAGGAATAGCTGAACAAGTTGTAGAATATGACTTATAGAGAATTACTGTATTGAAAGAATGATTTCAGAAAAACCTGGGAAGACTTGTATGAATTGATGCAAACACAACATAATGGTCAACTAAAATTCCAAAAGACTCATGAAGAAATACGCTATCCACCTCTAAAAAGAGAACCAACAGGCTCAGAGGATAAATTGAGGTAGTGTTCATCATTCAGGGCTAACAAAAGCATGCTGCAAATGTGCCAGGTATCAGCTACTGCCCAGAGATCTCAAACTGGGGCTGCCAAAGGATGATTTCTAAGTTCCCCCTTCTGTTGTCCTCTAGAGGTTCCCAAAGCCCTGCTGTCTTTGCACATGAAAAACCATCCCAAGCCTGATCTCACATCAGTTTGCTCTCTTCCCAAATTAGCTACAACTGCAGAATCCAGAGGATTTTGTGCCCCTTCCAGTCCTTTGCTAGGGGTTGTTAAAAATGTGATGGATTATTTTTGTACCATAACAGATGACACAATGGACAGCTTCAAAGGAAACTAGAATGACTTCCATGAACTGATGCAGAGTGAAGTAAGCAGATTTAAGATAACAATTGACATGGAAACATTACAAAGAAAAACAACTTTGTAAGATTTGAGAATTTTGATTAATATAATGATAAACTATGAATCCAGGGGATTGAACATGAAGCTTATCACCCACCTCCTTTCAGAGAAGTAATGACCTTAAAATGTAGGATGACATAGACATTTTTGAACAAGTCACTATGGAAATTTGTTTTGTTGGATTAAACATATGTATTATAAGGGTTTTGTTTTTCAATTTTCACTGTTCCATTACAGGGAAAAATAACAAGTGTTTTGTTTTGTTTTTTCTAATTCAATTTGATTTTATTTTCAGTTTTGAATTCTCTCCCTCTTTCCTCTCCCTCCCCACTTAATGACAAAACCCATTACAAATATGTATATTCATGCAAAATAAATTCCCTCATTAACCATATCCAAAAAAAGAATAACAATAACTTAAAAAGAAAATATCTCTCAATCTATACTCCAAGTCCATCATCTCTCTATTTGGAGGTAGATATCATGTTTAATCATTAGTCCTTTGAAACTGCTGGATAACAAATGTTTATTTAAAAGATTGGCAAAAAGAATAAGCTTGGCCCCTAAAAAGAGATAGGAGATGCTTCTTTCTGCTCCTTTGCAGAGGTGGAAGGGCCATGAGTGTGGAACATTTCAATAATGTATGACAGTAGGGAGTGGGGATCGATTCATTTTGATAAACTTTTCCCCCTTTGTCCTTGTTTTCTTTTTAAAAAACTGTAGCAAGGTGATGTGGCTAATGTAGACACCAGGATGATGGTAGGTACCAAATGTCAGAGTTTGGTCATGTGAAAAATTCACAATGGTCATTCTCTTTGGCAAAAGGTAGTTTTATTTAGGAAAAGATGTTACAGACAAAATAAGATGTACAATAGACACCAGGAATGGTATATATGAAATAGAATGGGAGAACATATAAAAAATAAGTTCTTCAGTGGAACTCACAAATACCTAATAGAAAGGGAACACTCCATGAGGTTGGGGCATCCCCTTAACTGGCAGGCTAAATCCCAACACCCTAAATGAGTTAGTTAGCTGTAAGGAGGAGAAGTAGGGTCAGGAGAGGAGAGATATCATAAGATACCATGGGATTAGGACATGGAATGAAGGAAGGATTAAAACACCATGAGGCAGAGTACCACGGGGGGCTAACACAAAGGAGGGCATCATGGTATGGACCCTAAATGGATTTGTGGGGAATATTTAACCAGGGACATGACTGGGATTTCTGACAGGACTGTTCATAAACTCCACAGAGGGTGGGACCAAAGAATTAAATTGATCCTTCTCTTGCCTGCCCCAGGAATCAATTTTATCAATTTTTTCAGTTTCTCTAAGCCCACCATTGCCACCTTTAAGAATCATGGTAGTGTAACACCTGTCAGACTGGCTAGAATGACAGGGAAAGATAATGTGGAATGTTGGAGGTTATGGGAAAACAGGGACACTGATACATTGTTGGTGGAATTGTGAACACATCCAACCATTCTGGAGAGCGATTTGGAACTATGCTCAAAAAGCTATCACACTGTGCATACCTTTTGATCCATCAGTGTTACTGCTGGGCTTATATCCCAAAGAGATCATAAAGAAGGGAAAGGGACCTGCATGTGCACGAATGTTTGTGGCAGCCCTCTTAGTAGTGGTCAGAAACTGGAAACTGAGTGGATGCCCATCAATTGGAGAATGGCTGAATAAATTGTGGTATATGAATGTTATGGGATATTATTGTTCTGTAAGAAATGACCAACAGGATGATTTCAGAAAGGCCTGGAGAGACTTACATGAACCGATCTGAGTGAAACGAGCAGGGCCAGAAGATCATTATATACTTCAACAACAATACTATATGATGATCAATTCTGATGGACCTGGCCATCCTCAGCAATGAGATGAACCAAATCATTTCCAATGAAGCAGTAATGAACTGAACCAGCTACACCCAATGAAAGAACTCTGGGAAATGACTAAAAACCATTACATTGAATTCCCAATCCCTATATTTTTGCCCACCTGCATTTTTGATTTCTTTCACAGGCTAATTGTACAATATTTCTTTTTGTACAGCAAAATAACAGTTTGGGCGTGTATACTTATTGTGTATCTAATTTATATTTTAATATATTTAATATCTACTAGTCATCCTGCCATCTGGGGGAGGGGGTGGGGGAGAAGGAGGGGAAAAATTGGAATAAGAGGTTTGGCGATTGTCAATGCTGTAAAGTTACCCATACATATAACTGTAAATAAAAGGCTATTAAAATTTAAAAAAAAAAAAAAAAAAGAATTATGGTAGTGTGAAGGAGAGGGATACAAAGAAAAATTTAAGTGATTAAAAAAGATATTAATATAATCTATATTTTAAAAAGAGAAGGGAAAGCTTAACAAGGTCTTCACAGTTGTTTTCAAGTATTTGAAGGACATGCACCTGAAAGAATGGTTAGACTTGTTCCCTTGGGATTCAGATGGCAAAACTAGAAAGCAAAGAGAGGAAGTTGGAATGAGGCAAATTTAGGCTTCATATCCAGAAAATTTTCACAAAGTCATGTATTATCTCATCTTGAAGGTTTTTGAGTTCAAATGACTTCCCACTGGGTTTGTTCTTAGATGAAATTCGTTTCAATTACAGGTTCAACTAAATTGCCATTGAGGTCACTTCCAACTCTGCGATTCCATGTTTTTTGTGATACTGTGAGATGGAGGCTCAGGTCTTTTAACTCTAAGCTATTATGTACACAGGTGTATTAGATTCAGGGCAAATAAAAGTCAATGAAGATAGAGTCTGTGTCCTCAAGGTAAGGAAGAAATATACATATAAATGAGACAATTGTAGTTCAAAAGCAAATGTGTAATAATAAAATCCTCAAAGCTGCAGGGTTTTGAAATAGCTAGAAATGACAGCAGAAGCACTGCTGTAATCTAACTACATCAATGTAAAAATAGCAACACACCAGGAGAAAAATATACAGTGTTTTCAATAATATGAGCAAAAAGAATTCTAAAATACAGCTGAATGCTGAGCAATCTCAATGACCCTCTGTGGCCCTAGAGAGAAAAAAGCACCATTCTTTTTGAACTAGAAACAGCAGTCTATGAGGGAGGAATGCTTCATAGATGACTCAATTACTAGATTTTGAACTCCTTGAGAGCGAGGAATATATTTTGCCTTTGTATTCCCAGAGCTTAACACAATGCCAGGCAAACAGTGGGTGTTTAATAAATGCTTGTTGATTGACTGGGATGTATAGGGTGTTCAGGGAAGACTAGTATGTCTGGTATAAAGGCTTGCTGAGATGTTTACAAGATTGCTTATCCACCTTTGGTGTCTGGCACTCAACTCTCACCTGTAAGTCTCACCAAGAGATTGTAGTTCACTCAATGGCTACATTCCAGTAAAATTTTTTTGGCAAACTGACCCACTTGAGGGAAATCAACAGGCCTCAAACAAGTAGGTAATTTAGTGGGGTGTCTATCCCAAGTATAAGAAGACTTACCCAGTGAAATAGAAAAATGAGAAAAATATATTCCAGTGGCCATGAGGTAGCTGAAGCAGGTGCTATAGAATATTTAAAGTTCTAGCAGATGTCAAAGATGCTAAGGTTATCTACCACATCCCGGGCCATCTCCAATAATCTTGACTTTTATTTTGCCACTCGACCTTGATAACTCTGGAAGAGAGAGTAAGCTTAACAAGTTTGTGTAATTCAACATTTCCTTACTTAAATCCAATTTTCCCATGAGTCAGAATATCAAGATGTTATTGGTTCTCTTTGAAAATGGACAAACCACATTGATTTACAATTGGTTTCTTTATGCTTGATTATTTTTCCTATAAAGGGGAACTTCTTTGTGAGTATGTTTGTGAAGAAGGGAGAATAATATTCACAAATGACTATGAATATAAGCATAAAAACTCCATAAAGTAGATATTAAAAAAATAATAACAGCAGCAATGAAATCTTTTTGGAGATAAGAATAAGAGATAAGAGAAATAGAGAGCATTTTTTGTTATTTTGTCAAAAATACAAGTAATTTGGAATGCATTATTTTATGTACAATCATTTTTTTTCACTTATTTTTGTTTTTGTTAATGATTACTGAGTCCAGAACAAAATGTTTCTATATTTGTATATATAGGATAATTACAAATCAGCAATTACCTGTATGTTAAAGCAGAAGACTGAACTCTGGACATATTAGAGAACAATGATCAAATTCAAATTATTCAAAGTATGATGAAATTAATGAATCAGAATTCTGTTTACATTTCTATCCTTAAAAGTCATAATTTAAATAAAGCCTTGTGATCTTCATCTGTAAAAGGAGAAGACTGGACATTATCCTACCTTCCAGTTAAAATAGCCATGATTGTATGATTAAAGATGTTAGGACATGAAAGTGTTGGCTAAATCTTGTTCCTTGGTGTTAAATTTAAATCCTGTGAAGTTCAAACACACTAGTAGAAATGAAAATTTTCATTTATTAATGGTCTTCATGAAAGTAGACTTCCTCTCTCTCTCTCTCTCTCTCTCTTTTTTTACCTGAGGCAATTAGGATTAAGTGACTTGCCTAGGGTCTCACAGCCAGGAAGTGTTAAGTGTCTGGGGTCAGATTTGAACTCAGGTCCTCCTGACTTCAGGGCTGGTGCTCTATCCACTGCACCACCCAGTTGCCCCCCCATGAAAGCAGACTCTCTTAACAAAATCTTTAATTACTTCAGAAGTAATTGTGGAACCACAAATAAGTGTCTCAGTTTTCTTCTCTCCTATGAACATGACTGCTAAGTTCCTGAGATTTGGCAGTGACCAGATTTTTCTTCTAGTTCTGAGTTAGACAAAGCAAATATAGACAGATAGAAAGTCAAAGCATTTATTTAAGGCTTTCTATATGCTAAGCTCTGGTGACATAAATAGCAGCAAACAAGACTACCCCTTCTTTTAAAGAGACTACATTCTAATTAGGAAAGACTGCGCACAAAAAAAGGGAGTTGGAAAAGTGGGGTATAGAAGGCGGAGAGATGGGTGGAAAATAACTAGGAGGTTTGATTCTTATCCACACAATAGTTAAGCCAGGTTAGGGAAAAGTTCACTTATCAGAGTCAGTGGACCCAAGATCAGAGGTCAAGGTGGAGAGAGGAAGGAGGAGCAAGTGAAGATGATGATCAGAATTTAAGGCAGCATGCTAAGGAAATATCTGGGGGAAAATAAAAACTACTTTTTTTTATCATGAAAATGATAAACTATAATCATGAAAATGAAAAACTATTCAATGATAGTGTTTGGAAGTTACAAGTGTTTAGTAATGGATAAAGAAGTGTAAGTATCTGCAAAGTAAGTATACCCATTTTGAGGCTTAAATTCATCTTTCCAGGAATAATCCATACAGCTGTACTTATAAAAACCCATAAGGAACTCAAAAACCTCACAGGTTACCTTTCCTGGCTCCTTTCCCAAGCCCTCTGGGAAGATTTCTTGGCATCATGATGCTAGGCACTGATGCTGTGAATAAGCTCTCCTTGAAATCATGCTTTGAGGAGTTGTTCCTCAATGAGTTGTCAAAGGATATCAACAAAAAATTCTCAAAAGAATTGCAAGTGTGAGCTGGGGGTTTTCACCTCAAGTCCTTGAATTAATGTAATCAAAAAGGACCTTAACTTAATCAATCAATCAGTAAATACTTATTAAGAACCTATTGTCTGCCAGACAGTGTGCTAATGAAGTGGTTTAGGAAATTTAGAAAGTGTAGTTTTTGACTGTTAAGAGAGTATAAAATTTTAGTAATATCAAGTTATTTTGTGGGAGAGCAAAATGATTCACAACATGAAGAAATCATGATGAGGCATTTTCTCACAGATAACAAAGATTTGCCATTTATTACTTGAAATAGCTCAACCAAATATGAATAAGTAAAGCAGGATAATGCTTGATTAAGTAAAGTGCTTTCACGTTGGGGGAACTTTTAAAGCCTCAGGAGAGAGAAGAAGCAAGGATTTGGGGAGTAAGTGGAGGAACCCAGGAAAAGCTAGGGAGGAGCTAGGGGCCAGCAAGGACTCAAGGGTGAGCCAAGTGGAATCTAGGTGACTAACTAGGCCCCAGACTTCTCTAAAGATATATTAATCAAGTTGAGAACCAGATAGATGTATTAGAGTTCCTGGCAATGGAGACCTGATTAAATTGATTTAGAATTCATATCACTAAGTACTGAAAAAATAAAAAGAAGCAAAAGATGGTCCCTGCCCTCAAGGAACTTGTAATCTAAGAGGGAAGACAACAGGGAAACAAATCTATACAAAACAAGTTATCTATGTAATGGTAGGAAATAATTAACAAAGGGAAGGCACTAGAATTAAAAGAGGCTGGGAAAGGCTTCCCATAAAAAATGGGATTTTAAATGAGATTTAAAGGAAGTCAAGTTGGAGTTGAGGAGGAAGAACAACAAGAGCCATGGAAGAAAACCAGAAAAAATGCCAGGAGTCAAGAGATGCAGTGTCTTGTTAGAACAATCAGAAAGCCAGTCGGGTATAAAAAGATTGGAAAGTTAGAACGAGGCTGGGATATGAAAAGCTTTGATTGACAGAGTATTTTTTATTTGATACTCCAGACAATAGGGAGTCATTGGAGTTTATTGAGTAAGGAGTGATGTGATCAGACTGATTGAAGTTTTTTAATCAACAAACATAACGTAGATATTGAAGACTTTTCTTATAACCTTATAACAACATATGATCAAGCCCTTAATAAATTTGAAAGAACAATGGAACTTTGGACCATCATATGAAAAGCAGGTGATACCTTATTGTGAATGGTTGAGATAAAGTTCCATCTCTGGATTGTTGTTTGTCTTTCATTTTTGAAAATGATCACAGCATCAGAGCCATGATACATAAGTGAATTGGATTTAAATGAGGGAGACCAGCTTCACTTTTTCCTCCAGAGTCTTCTAGGTCCAGCAGCCAGAGATAGATCAGAATAATTGGAGATAGCCCTGGATGTAATCCCTGGGCCCATGAAAAAAATAGCTAGCTAGATAGTTTGGAGTGAAGCAGTCCAAAAGCCTAGGGATGAAGGAGCTCTAGCCAAGCCCCTGAATGTGAATGTGGGGAATAAAGGGAAGTGGAGAGTTTCTTCTTAGTGCTCCTTTCTCCCCCCATTCTGAGCTTCTATCAGAAGTCTCAACACTGATGGAAATGATAGCCAGTATGATGGTGATGAGATCTAGATGAGGGTACCAAACAATGCGATCCAATAATGCGATTATACATATTTATACAATTATCTTGTTGCACAAGAAAAATCAGATCAAAAAGAAAACAAAATGAGAAAGAAAACAAAATGCAAGCAAATAACAACAAAAAGAGTGAGAATGCTATGTCACTGATCCACATTCACTTCCCTAGTCCTTTCTCTGGGTATAGATGGTTCTCTTCATCACAAGATCAATGGAACGGCCCTCAGTCATTTCATTGTTGGAAAGAGTTACATCCATCAGAATTAACCATGGTATAATCTTCTAGTTGCCACCACATATAATGATTTCCTGGTTCTGCTCATTTCATTTGGTATCAGTTGATGTAAGTCTCTCCAGGCCTTTCTAAAATCATCCTGCTCATCCTTTTTTATAGAACAATAATATTCCACAACATTCATATACCATAACATTCTCCAACTGATGATCATCCACTCAGTTTCCAGTTTCTTGCCACTACAAAAAGAGCTGCCACAAACATTTTTGCACATGTGGGTCCCTTTCCCTCTTTTAAGCATCTCTTTGGAATATAAATCCAGTAGAAATACTGCTGGATCAAGATATGCACAGTTTGATCATTTTTGAACAAAGTTATATTCTTTCTATACTCTCCTAAAAGCTAAGTCACTAAATTTTTGGTGACTAGAGTTAATGGTAAACACACAAGTGGGCTTTACTTAGCAACAGCAATAAAAAATTCCAATGCCTCAAGATTCTTCCTAGAACCCTGAGGGAAGTAGTAGTCAGCTTCCTTCTGGATTTTGGCTCTGGATATGACCAAGAGCTGAGGGAGTTGCCTGGATGGGACAACATGAAACAACCACAAAATCACTAGTAACAAAAGAAATACAAATCAAACAACTTCACACTCAGAAAATTAACAAAAATGACAAAAGATGAAAATACAATATTGGAGGAGCTGTAGGAGCAGTATTGGTGTTGTCATGAATTGATCCAACTGTTATAGAAAGCAATTTTGAATTGACAAGATCTACAAGCTTTTGTCAAGTGCTTACTATGTATCAGGCACAGTTCTAGTTCTAGTAATAGATATAGTAGCAAAAATTCAGTTTCTGTCCTCAAATAACTTAAATTCTAATGGGATTGAAATGGAATATGTATTTGTATTTCAATTTGCTATATCATCTCACTATATATCCTTTTGGAAAAATAATCTTAAAAAAAGATAATTAAATTCTTGCTACAAAGGACATTTTTATTTGGACACGGAATGGACCAAATGGCTTTTGAGAATGACACATAAAAGGAAGCTTTAAGAGCACCAAAATATTTATACCAGCACCTTATATGGTAACAAAGAACTGGAAACAATGTCTAAACAAATTGTGGTACATGAATATTACAGAATATTCTTACACAAAGAGAAACTATATGGAGAATATATGGAGGCATGGAAAGACTTCTATGAACAGATGCTAAGAAGAACCAGAAAAAATATACCAAAAAAAATATGGGGAGGGAAAGAAAGACAGAGACAAACAGATAGACAGACAAAGCAAGCAGAAAAAAAAAAAAAAAGATTAGCACAACAGATTTGTACAATTTTTTGACTCAGTGGGCGAGAAGAGAGATTATATTTGAAAAAGATGATATAAAGTCAAAAATTATTAATAATTTTAAAATGCTTTTAGAAAAAGGCAGTTAGGTGGCACAATAGATAGAGTTCAGGGCCTAGAATCAGGAAGACTCATTTCAAATCTGGCCTCAGGTAATAGTTATATGACCACAGACAAGTAACTTAACCCTGTTTGTCTCAGTTTCTTCATAAGTCAAATGAACTGAAGAAGGAAATGTCAAACCATTCCATTTTCATCTGCCAAGAAAACTCCAAATGGAGTGTGTGTGTGTGTGTGTGTGTGTCTGTGTGTCTGTGTGTCTGTGTGTGTGTGATGTTCCCTACAGGGAGTTGCCAGATTTTTCTATCTCAAGAAAGTGGACTTCCTTCACAGGAGTCCACTTGTCAGTGTTTCTGTGTCTGGAATAACCCAGCAACAATTTCAGAGTGTTACTGATCATTGGGGAGAAGAGATCTGCCATAAAAACTGTCTAGATGATAGCCTATTATCATATCGTGCATGCGTCTCAGTGCTGAGATTTTGGTTTTAGGACCTCATCAATATTCATCACTAAGAACAATGTGGAAGGAGAGAAATAGTTAAGCAGAGGAAAATTAAATCTTGTCACAAGATTCATAAGACTATATGGGTTTGCTTGACAATAATTATAACAAATTCTCCTTTTCTTGCTTTCTCAATGGATGGAAGGGAGAGAATTCAGATCTGATAAAACAAAATTGAATTTTAAAAAGATAAAATTAAAATCTTTAAATTTGCAAAAAAAAAAAATACTTATTAGGTTTTAGAACATATGGGTCAGATTGGATTTCAAAATGAGTCAAAAGCTATTTTCTGCCTAGTCAGGAGAAAAGTTACTTAACCTCTCTCAGCCTCAGTTTCCTTGCCTATAAAATTGAGCTAAAAATAGCACACAAGTCACAGGATTGTTTGTGAAGATCACATGAGATGACATATGTAAAACATTTTGCAAATCTTATGAGCTATATAAATGCTAATTTATCAGAGGAAGCTCTTGACCTATATAATATCCAGAGAAAAATCATGAGTTCTGTGTGCATAAGCAATGATTCCACAAGCTAAGAGTGATGAATTGGTCATTGATTCTCTCTACCTAGAGGCCCTGAAAGTCTCTGGTGATTTTGTTAAATCAAAGGGGCTCTTTGCCCTTTTAACTGATGTATTTTCAACAGGATTATTCATTCCTTGTGCACATATAACCTCAAAAATCCCTGCTGTTCTTACTTATAAGGACCTTTTTTTCTAGGATGGTACCATAAAATTTCAGAAGAAAAAAGGAATCTCAGAAGTCTTTTAAAAAGTCCCTATCCAAATAGAAATCTCCTTTGCAGCAAGTATTCAATTCTCTCTTATGATTATTTATTTATTTTTCTCAAAGGGATATATACTGAGATGATATAGAAAAGGTTAGATATATAAGATCATATGTACCACTTACCTCCAACCCCCATCCACATGTATAGGGAGAACAACTTCATTTTGGACATTTTTATTTGTGACTAAGAACCTCCATTTTGATTATGATGTGCTCACAAGGCCCCTCATCCACTTAAAGTAATCCAGATTAAGTAATCTGCCACTTTCCTCTCTGCTACAATTCCCAGAGATCAACAGATCTAGAAGGTGCTTTAGTATTCAGTTTATATAAAATATCGGAACCTAACATCTCATTGGTTAGTTGCCTCATTTTCCTCATATTTAAGAAAGCTTTCAAGAATTGTCAATTGAGTGAATGCCCATGAGTTGGGGAATGACTAAATTATGTATATGAGTATAATGGAATATTATTGTTCTATAAGAAATATTGATCAGATTGATTTCAGAAAAGCCTGGAAAGACTTTCCTGAACTGATGCTGAATGAAGTGAGCAGAATCAGGAAAATATTGTACATAATAACAACAAGATTATGTGATAATCGACTATCATAGATTTAGCTCTGCTCAGCAATGTGGTGATCCAAGACAATTCCAATAGATGGAAAGAGCCATCCACATATAGAAAGAGGACTATGGGGACTAAATGCAGATCAAAGCATAGCATTTTCACCTTTGCTTTTCGCTTGTTTTTTCTTTCTCATGTTTTTTTCTCTTTAGGTCTGATTTTTCTTGTGCAACATGATAAATATGGAAATATGTTTAAAAGGATTGTACATGTTTAACCTATATCAGATTGCTTACTGTATTGCAGAGCGAGGGGGGAAAGAGGGAGAAAAATTTAGTACACAAAGTTTTATCAAAATGAATGTTAAAAACTATCTTTATGTATATTTGGAAAAAATAAAATACTATTGGGGAGAAGAAATATGACATGGAAATAGGGAAAGAGTACTAATTCTTAGAGTAACAGAAGTGGGAGAGCTTTGGAGACTAGTCGCTTAGTCCAACTCCCGAAAGACAGAGGGAAAGAGAGAAGAGCAGAAAAGGGGGGGAAGGGAAGGGGAAAGAGGAAGGGATGGCAAGGAGAGAGCAGGAGAGAAGGAAGAGCAGGGAAGGGAAGAGAGAGGGAGAGTAGAAAAGAGAGAGAAAAAGGGAGAGGAAGCCTTTAGAGCTATATAAACCAAATCCGTACCCTAGGAATCTGCAGTTGCCAATGAGTGAAATGGGAAACTGAGGACTTCTCAGAGTAACTATAGGAAATTTAAGACTCAGCACCAAAATCATTAAGGCTCTGGGTAGAATAGCAAAAGACTTGCTCTTCTAGCAGAAATACCTGAGATAACCCCCTAGACCTTTACTTAACTGCTTAGAGAAAAACATGACTAATTATTTAATGGCCTGGAGTCTCCAAGAAATCTCCAAACTAGCTATCTCTATTTGTTGATTGAAGAAGGCTGAGGTAAACTAAATCTTCTTGGTTATTCTAGCTTAATGGATTACTTACCTCTGAATAAATCTCCTTACTGTGAGGAATTATATGGTTTCTCATAAAATTATTCATTAAGGTAGATTGAACCTATAACCTAAATTTAGTTAATGAAGATCTAATGGGTTTGGAAAATGAACTTCTTTGTACAAACCTTATAATAGAATGCTCACACTAGCTCAAGTAAGCATCTATAAACCTTGTAAGGCTGACCACCATAAATCCATAAATTTAGGCAAACACACCTGTGAGCATTTGTAAACCTTGTGAAAGTGACCACCATAAACTTAGATAAATATATCTGCCCTGTCAGCTGTATAGGCTTGACTAGAATTTAGCAAACCTGTGCTATTTCCAGCTAAGCAGGCAGTGAAAATTAACCAGATAAGGGGAGTGGGGTCATTATGATTATATAATCACCTTTAACTTCTGTGAGATTGGCCTCCGTTCTCTGAGACTACAGTGAGTGGACCATCTGCTTCTTGCGAGATTCTAATAAAGCTTCTGTTCTTCACTTTGAGAAATCTCTGAGTAGTCATTTTAAGTTAGGACTTACCGTATCATACACCAGTAAAGATTATCAACCTTACAATATTAATAAATTACTTTCCTCTTCGGCTTGGCTACTCACTTTATTGTTTGACTTCCATTGTTGGGAGTATTCTCAGCAGTCTAACTTTCTTGAGAAATAGCTCTTCACTGCTACCTCAGTTTCCTGAGGAGAGTAGGCTGAGATTTATGACTGCTACAATGTTTCTCCTGTTAAATTAATTTTCAAAAGCAGCATACCCAATGATTCTGTCATTTCCCCATACAGGAATCAGGTGTGGTGCAGTGTCTCAACAACCAGGTGATTCACAAGTGACTGGATCCCAGGAGGTAACTCCTCAGGTAAAGAAATTTATTAAATGTTCAAGTTCCTTAAATTCCTAAAGTCTTTCGTATATGCTTAAGAAACAAAGACAAAAACAAAATGGTTTCTGCCCTCAGGGAACTCAGTCTATTAGGAAGCTATCATTGTGTACAGTGGTAAATGAATACAATGTAATACAAATAAAAGGAATTTTAGGAAAGAGAGGTCTAACACCTAGGAGTAGCTATGTGATATATTGGATATAATGTTGGGCCTGGCGTCAGGAACTAACTTCAAATCCAGTCTCATACACTTAGGACATGTATGACCTTAAGTTACTTAATCTTTTAATTTTGCCCACAGTTTTCATTTGTAAAATAAAATAAAATAAAATAACAGTACCTATCTCCTAGGGTTGTTCTGAAATAATATTTTTTATTTTATTTTTTTTAAAACATATGCATAGATAATTTTTAACATTCACCCTTGTCAAACCTTGTGTTCCAAATTATTTTCCCTCCCTTCTCCCCACCCCCTTCACCAGACAGTAAATAATCCAATATATGTTAAACAGATGTAATTCTTCCATACATATTTCCACAATTATGCTACACACAAAAAAATATCAGATCAAAAAGAAAAAAATGAGAAAGAAAACAAAAAACAAGCAAATGACAACAAAAGTGAGAATACCATGTTATGATCCACACTCAGTCCCACTGTCCTTTCTCTGGATGCAGATGACTCCCTTCATCACAAGATCATTGGAACTTTCCACAATCACCTCAAAATTGAAAAGAGTCACACCCATCAGAATAATCTTGTTGATGTGTACGATGTTGTCCTGGTTCTATTCATTTCATTTAGTCTCAATTTATGTAAGTCTCTCCAGGCCTCTCTGAAATCATCCTGCTGGTTGTTTCTTACAGTATAATAATATTCCATAACATTCATATACCATAACTTATTCAGCCATTCTCTAACTGATGGTATTCACTCAGTTTCCAGTTCCTTGACACTACAAACAGAGCTGCCACAAACATTCTTGCACATACAGGTCCCTTTCCCTCTGTAAGCTCTCTTTGGGATATAAGCCCAGTAGTAACACTGGTGGATCAAAGCATATGCACAGTTTGATAACTTTTTGAGCATAGTTCCAAATCGCTCTCCAGAATGGTGGGATCAGTTCACAACTCCACCAACAATATATTTGTGTCCTCATTTTCCCACATACCCTCCAACATTCATAATTATCCTTTCCTGTCATCTTAGCCAATCTAAGAGATATGTAGTCGTACCTTAGAGTTGTCTTAATTTGCATTTTTTTCTGATCAATAGTGATTTAGAGCATTTTTTTCATATGGCTAGAAATGGTTTTAATTTCTTCATCTGAAAATTGTCTGTTCATATCCCTTGACTATTTATTGATTGCAGAATGGCTTAAATTCTTATAAATTTGAGTCAATTATCTATATATTTTAGAAATGAGACCTTTATTATAACACTTGTATGTGAAGTTTTTTCCCATTTCTTCCCTTCTAATCTTGTCTGCATTTGTTCCCAATAATGCCATCAATATCATTTATTGGTGCAATAACATCACCAGATCAAAATATTTAAGGACAAAAAGCATCTTAGAGCTCTTAATTTATATTTCTATTTAAAAAAATTGAAAGCCCATGGGTTCAGAGGGCCAAATTCTGCAAGCTAAGAGCAAGTTTTTTTTTTTTTCATTTTAAGATACAATAAAATTTTATTTTAAAATTCAAAATTCTTTCTTAGTTTTTGCTACAAAAACTAGATAGGCCGAATTTGGCTGACAATTATTTGCTAATCCTTTCCTTAGATGAAAATAACTATATTTACAAGCTAAAATTATTATTCTTTTAGCAAGTTTAAATTCTTTTTTTCTATATCATAACACCAGAAGAGTGACAGAGATTAAGTGGTATCATTGGCACACTTTTTTGTTCTGTATTTGTCATGACCCACACATTTCCACAAATCTTTGGAAAATCAATTGTCTATAAAGATAGTAAAAGGTAAGCCTGAGGGTAGATGTGGAAAATACTTCCAATGCTTTCATTTCAGCCAAGTCTGGAATTTATTTAAATAAATATCGAACCATAGTCAAGTGATTTAACCTCTGGATATTTCAGTTCCTTTACCTGTTAAATTAGGGCTTTGAATTCAATGACCTCTAAAATATCTCAATCTATGATCCCATAGCAATAGAAATGAAGTTCTGGTTTCCTCAAGGAAACTGCAGTTCTTAAAGGAAATATTTGTTTCACTTAAATAACAGGTCAGCACATACTGAATAGAAAAGGCTACATCAGATAACAACCAGGGATCTTCTTATTATCATCAACATCTTGCTTACTGTGTGTTTCTATGAATGACTTCCTCCATTTTAGCACTTCCCTGGAATCCTCTGGTGGTTTATTTCCTTTGCTGAGCTGTTCTCTGCTATATCTATGATTCTACCATCTGATGCTATCATGCTAAATTGTAACTCTAGTATGGACTTTCCTACTAGAAAAGGAAAGGGTTATTTCAACTCTTTTGTGACTCAGATCTATGGTTTTGGCTACTCAGAGAATCAGTCTTACAAATATGTCTTCTGAATTTCATTTCTTTTGCCATAGATGTCATTCTTTGAATTCCTACCCTATCTCTGCAATAGCAAAAATAGACTTAAAGTGGATCAATAAGGAAACTACATTTTGCTGAAAAGTACCATAGACAATGAATTAATATAAATATTAAATGTACACTCATGAAATGGCATAGCAACTAACTGCTTAAAAGAAAAGCTAAATAAGTTACAGAGAGGAATAAATGCTAAGAAATATTTTTTTAAAAAATCTATCCTGCAAGTCACTTAATCTCTTTCTCAGTTTCCTGTCTTTAAAATGGGAATAATAATAAGTCCTTCCTCTCAAGGTTATTTGAGAATAAAATGAAATAATATTTATAAAGTATATAATAACAGTTACTGGCATATGGCATGTGCTTGTTAAATTTCATTGATCCTGGCAAACTTGAGGCTCTATTTAAATGCTAGCTATCGTTATTATCACATGTATATCTTAGCGAGTACAAAAACACATTATTATTTGAGAAGGGGCAGAGCACTAAGGACCATAGGATCAGGAAAGGTTTTTTTTTTTCTTTTAACAATATTTGATTTTTCCAAATACATACAAAGATAGTTTTCAACATTCATCTTTCTAAAACCCTTGTTTCAAATTTTTCTCCCTCTCCTTTTGCTCCTGCTTCCCCAAGATAGCAAGCAATTGGATAGGTTAAAAATGTATAATTCCTCCAAACACATTAGCAGGAAAAGTTTCTTATTGGAAATAGTATATGATGTCAAAGAAAGATACCAATTATTTTCTGTTAGAGCAAAAAAATCCCCCCTACATTCTAGGAGGATGGCTTATAAAAAGGCATGGAGGAAGGCTATGAAATGCTAAGTTTGGGAAATAACAAGAAGAACAATTTGTCTGGAATTTGGAACTGTGCAAAGAAGAATGATAAGAAATGAGAAAGGACTTTTTTGCTGCAAAAGCTAAATGTACCTATGGCTATGACTCACAAAAGAACTTAAATAGCACTGAGATTAACTACCAAAAGCATTGCAAACATTTCAAGGAGGAAAGCAGTTTACTAGCAAATTACTCTTCATGGGTCATGAACTTACTAAACTATTGAATATATTATTGTGCCATAAGAAAGGACAAAATAGGGACATCTAGATGACACAGTGGATAGAGTGCTTATAGAGTATTTACTCTGGAGTCAGAGGGACATGAGCTCAAATCCAACCTTTGACACTAACTGATCTCAGTAACTCACACCCTGGGCAAGTCACTTAACCCTGATTGCTTCCAGGAAAAAAAAAATAGGAAGGAAGAACAAAATAGATATTTCCAGGAGAAAAAAAGAAAAGACCTGCCCCTATGAACTGATACAGAGTGAACTGAAGTTGAAGAACAATTATTACATGATAACAACAATATTGTGGAGAAAAACTTTGAAAGACCATAGAATTCTGGTCAGTGCTATGATAATGAAGTGTGTGGGAGTCATGGTTCATAATTAGTTTGAAAGAATTCCCCTATAGTCACAAACGAGTTTATTTGTTCCATAGTCTAGCAATTAGAGAAAATTTGGGAATTTTTAAATATACTGAAATATGGAGCTTAACTAGCAGGATATCAGCCTAGATAGGGAAACAAGATACAAATAAGGGAGGAGCCAGCATGTCTTTTCACCCAGGTAAGGAGACAGGATATCTTTTAGCAAGGTATTGTCAATCAGATAGGATGGTGTTTTTGCAGGGGACAAATAAAAAAACAACAGATAAGATATTGCTCCATATTCCTTAGCTAGATATGCAGTTTTGAGCAGTCCCTCAGCTCTGACCCATCAATAACCCACAAAATTCAGAGCATTGAAGATAAACATGCTACCTACCTTGTGTCACAAATGTATTGGACTCAAAATACAGATGCCAAGATATAAATTTTCAGGCATGATCAATTTGGAAATTAGTTTTGCTGGAGTACATATGCTTAAAATGAGTTTTTACCCTCCTATTTTTTTGTTGTTGTTCTATTGAGGAGATTAGTGAAAGGGACAGGTGATAGTCATATGTAAAAATATATACGTTTATTAAAAAAAAAATCTTTCGAGACTATTCATCCCTCTGGTTGCCCTTTATTAAAACTCTCCAGATTATAAAGGCCCTTCCTGAATTGTGGTATCTAAAATAGAACAATACTCCAGATATGGTCTGACTAGGAGAGAATATAATAGAAGTATCACCTCTTTATTATTAGAAGTATAATTCTTTTACTACACCCCAAGTTCACTTTCCTTTTCTATTAACCCATTAACTAAAACTCCCAAGTCTCTTTTGGGCACTCTGCTAACTAACTATGCTTCACCTTTCATACTTAGGAAGTCAATTATTTTAACCCAATTGTCCATTTATTTATTTACGTTTATTACTATTAAATTTCATTATTATTATTAAATAAAATTGTATTAGAAGTGACAACAGAGAGTTAAGTGGAAGAAGCCAGTGGTGATTGCAGCAAGTGATAGTTTCTGAGGCATAGAGCTATTCTAATCTAAAAATATAAGTTGTTTGGGCTCTTAAGAATTCCTTTTATCACTAGTGGTTTAGAAATAATGTGAGAGAGGATACTCCTATGTGTTTAAGGGAATTTTTCCTTGTTATTTACTTTGTTGTTGTTTGATTAAATGCCTATTTTTTGAATTAATGTGTTATAGCATTAATTCATAATATAGATTGAAATGCAGAAGGAACTGTGCAGTTCATATTATAGACTGAATTGAAGTTCGTATTATAGATTGAAATACAGAAGTCTGGAGCAAATGCAAAGGTATTTCCTTGTATGTGTTTATTTCCCTTGGATAGAATAATAGTTTCTTGAAAATGGGTTATTTGACTTTTATTTTTGAATCATCAATGCTTACATAATTGGTGGTTAAGCAATGCTAATTGAAAAGAACCCAGAGGGTTAGGACCAGAAAACTTTCATTAAGAATTAGATTAGAAAGTTTTGGTACATCCAAGTATTAAATGTCTATTGTTAGCATTTCTAAAAGTCTTAACTTGATGTGTTATTTCTGAATTCCCCTTATAAATGTAGCTACAAGGTATGACTCACAAAAGAACTGAAATAGCCTTGAAGCTAGCTGCCAAAAATCACTGCAAGCATTTAAACATGAAACTATTCAGATACTGTAATAAAAAAAAAAAATGGGGGGGGAGCAGGTACCTATTTGGGGCATTTGGATACAAGCTGGATTCACTTCATTCAGCAGTTGAAAAGTACAATGTACTGCAGTGGGTACTGTCTCTTTTTATAAAGAGCTTAGAATTGAAGTGAGAATTAGCTGTCCATAAATAAAAATGAGAAAAGGCGGAGAGTGGGGGAGAGAGAGACTTGCAAGAATCATATCATCCTTTTGCCACATGAACTCAAAGTTTGAACTCCCTTTCCCTTGGACTCTACATGTAGTCATCAAAGAATTTTGTCCTCCCTTTTGTGGGTGTGTATCAACTGTTCTTATGATACCAACTTAGTAAATGTTCCTAAAAGCTAATCAAATTTGGCTACTGAATTGATATCAGCCATTAGTAAATAGGAAAAGAACACCAGTAGGGTTCAGTACTAAGCTTATTTATTCAATCAATCAAAAAACATTTTAAGTACCTACTATGGGCCAGGCATTGTCCTATTACCTGGAGAGACAAAGAAAAGAAACAGTTTTTGTCCTCAAAAATCTTATATATATATTTTTTGAGGTAGACAACATACCCATTAATAAATACATATGTTGAAAAATACAAGATAATGGTGGGGAGAGGGAAGGGAGATGCTTTGCATTCCTCCGTTACAAATATTATCTTATTTTATCCTCACAAAAATCTTGAAAGATCTTGGTGCTATTATTTCCTTTGTTTTGAAGGCAAGACAGTTAAGTGATTTGCTCAAAGCCACACAGCTAATAGTGTTTGAGATTGATTTGAGTTGGTCTTCCTGACTGTATCTAGTGCTCTAACTATTACATTAGATATCTCATGAACAAAGCTGATGAGGAAGAAGCATAAGGCAAATCTTTTTGGTCTTTATTTTCACAGGCTATCTCTAATGCTTGGAATCTTTCTCCCTGTCTCTACCTTAAAGTCCCAGCTAAAATTCCACTTTCTACAGGAAGCCTGTCCTCATCCTTTTTAATTCTAGTGACTTCCCCCAGTTGATTCTCTTCAATTTATTCTGTATTCAACTTGTTTGTACATATGTTATCTTCTCCCACTAGATTGTGAACTCCTTGACAGCAGAGATTGTCTCTTGCTTTTTCTTCTTGCTGTAAAATTCAATGGTAGTTTTTCTGCCTCTTTTTAGTGGAAGTTGAGTTTGACTATTGTGCCATTTTAAAAGTTCAAAAGACAGTTTCTGGGTAATTAATAATTTTATTAATAATACTAGTATATTATTAGTAAAAGAGATAGTCATTTGATCATCTCTCTTTTGGATCAAAGACAATTCATGCCTCGGGCTCATAGTTTATATATTCTTGGAAGAATAGGATGTTGCTGAAAGTGAAAGTCAACTCTGATTAACAATTAATGGGAAAAGTGAACATTACAATGAGAGTTGAACCTATTCTGAGAGGCTGGGACAGGTACAAATTTATGTCATTTACTTCTAAATGCCTAGTCTTGGTCAATCTAATCGAAGAAATTATTTTACCGAAACCTAATTAGAACACAATGGGCTTCCTCACCTGGGTGGGGTCTGAATAAGATTAAAGTTAATTCTATCTACTATCTATTATCAGAGCCTTGAAATAAGAACTTTAGAAAAAGAGGGAACTCTGGAACTCCTCAAATCATTGGTTATTAATAATTATTTGTCTCACTATAATGAAAAATAAGGACATCATCTTATTTTCCAACTGTTGGAGAGAACATGTGAAATATTAAATTTTGAAGTTATTGAATAATCCTAATCCTAAACATTATCGAGATAGTGAGAAAGTAGATTGTAAAGAAAAGAGATTCCTACTAACAGAAGCAGATATGGGCCAACTCAGTATCACATTGTTCAAAAGAAGCCTAACTAGATATTTGAATTTCTTGGAGTAGAAATGTTAACTTAAAAAAAAATTGTAGTGTAAGTGTGTGAAGAGAAGAGAGGTAAAAGAAGTAAGAAAATATTTTTTAAATGATGGAATTCTAACCAAACTACTTTAATTTGTCATATGTTCTCTGTCAGGGCAAAGCAGAACAGCATTCATCCCCAGGCAAACTGTGTGACCCAGGAGAGATACCTGAGTAAGATAGAAAAAACTCCATGTTGGAATCTTGCTTTCCAGGATTATAGCAAAGGCCTGTAAGTCAAAGACAGTGAGACCAGTGATGAACACCCATAGAGCAGATGAGTATGACCTAATTATTTGGGGAATGCTGAAAACCACCTGGCCCCCTAAATCTTTCCTTCTCCATCTTCCATAAATACAGGGCCAAAAAAGATTTCAGAGGCTATCTTGTCTAATTCTCTCATTTTAAAGATGATTTAAAGAAGACTCTCAGGTCCAGAGAGATTATATGATTTGCCCAGGGTCACAGAGCAGAGAAGTATCAGAACTGGGAGGCCAATTCAAGTCCTCCAAATCCACTGCTTCTTTCACTCACTACATTGCTGGTAATGAGATTCCTACATAGAATAAGAAAATTTTAGAAATTTGGAAGGAATCATACAGATTATCTGCCCAGCAATGGCTAACTGAAATTGGATAGCTGTTTAAAGTATAAAAGCAGCACTTGTTTGAGCTAAAGTAATCTAGATTATGGTTCTTTGAATAATCTTATTAATCCAATTATATAGCCATTGGAACAAAGGGACAAAGCTAATAGATATAGTTTGGGGAGTTTCAGGCAGCAAAAAAAAAAACCGATCTAGGCAAGTCCTCATTAAAGCATGAAAGTAATGACAATCACATACTATACTATGGCTCAAGTAGGATAGGTTGGCTAAAGGAACTAAGGACCTTCTTTTATAATGCAAATATACCATATAAGCAAGAGAACTCATGTCAGATGGGCTAGTTTACTTCACTGTGCCTGGATGGATGAGATGGGGCCCAAGTAGGTAAATCTAAAGGGGAGAAGGCTGGAGATCTAAAAGTCTAATGGTCATAAATTACCTGGGGTGTTTTGATGAAGCACCTTGGACAGCTGGAGGGATTCACATGGGTGCCTAAAAAGAATGCAGAGAAAAGAAAGATAGAGAAGCATTTGGTGAGGGCATGTTTATTTCATACAGTACAATGCAGCGGGACTCTCCAATCCACAATGCAAAGCAAATAGATTCTTCCCCTTCTGGTTGCCCCTAACAACCTGCTACAGAAAGGCATATGTCAATGACTATTTCAATATAGAAAGGAATGATGAATACATAGCCTTCTCACTCCCATAGGCAAGTATTCTGGATTTTAGTTTTGCATATCTCACACCAGGGAAGCTATTACTAATTCTCATAACAATCAGTACCAACATTGTGTTTTTCCATCAGAAAAGAAACACCAGACATTTCCATTCACCAATAAATTTACCATGCTGATGCAATTTAATTATGCCTGAAATTTTCTGACACTGAAAATTTTATTGTGGATTTTAAATTTTTTATGTTTTGTATTTTTAGAAATCTCAGTCATCAGTAACTATTTTTCAAAATGGCAATCCTTTCTTTAGTACCTTAGTACAGTGGTTTACCAAGAATCACTAATGTGATCCATTCATTGATCAATGGCTCAGTTCATAAGCATCCAAGTGCCCATAAAACTTCACATGTATCGATTGGGACTGGACACAGTCAGGAAATACAAACATTCAGGCATTCTCTTTTTGTCCTGGATCTGTCTTCATTTGTGTCCCAGTCTAGTTCTCCAAAAACAACTGAGATAAACCAGAATTTGATGGTGGTAGGGAACATATTAACATGGCTGTTTTGTGTGTGTACCTGTGTATTTGGTATCTCATTATTCACATAGCTGAAGGAGAAGAAAAGCATTCATAATTTAAAAATTTATATTTGGCTTTTGAGAGAATTTTTTTATTTCAATTTGATTCAATTCAATTCAGACAACAAGCAGACAGGTAGGTGGCTTTGTAAATAGAGTGCAAATTCTGGACCTGAGTTTAAATTCCACCTCAGATATTTATCAGCTACAGAATCCTAAGTTATTTGCTCTTCTTCTTGTTGAATTCATGGCCCCATTTTGGATTTTCTTGGAAGAGATATTAGAGTAGCTTACCATTTTCTTCTTCAGCTCATTTTAGAGATGAGGAACAAGGCAAACAGTATTAAGTGACTTGCCCAAGAATATATAACTGGTAAATGTCTGAGACTAGATTTGAACTCAGGAAGACTCAACTTATTGACTTCTGGCCCAGCACTCTACCTATTGTGCCACTAAATTCTGTTTCCTAGTTATAGCACTTATGTCTTAGGGTTATTGTAAAATGAAATGAGATAAAATATGCAAAGTGACTTGTAAATTTTAAAAGGATTTGGACCACATTGATTAGAGAAATGCAAATCAAAACAACTCTGAAGGATCACCTCATACCCATCATATTGGCTAATATGACAGAAAAGGAAAGTCACAAATATTGAAGAAAATGTGGGAAATTGTGATACTAATGCACTGTTGGTGGAATTGTGAACTAATTAAATCATTCTGGAGAAAATTTGAAAAATATTCTCAAAGGACTATATAACTGTTTATACACTTTGACCCAACAATACTACAACTAGGTTTGCTTCCCAAAGAGATTTTTTTTTAAAAAGAAAAAACCTCTATGTGCAAATATATATATACATAGAGAGAGAGAGAGCAGCTTTCTTTGTGGTGACAAAAAATTAGAAATTGAGGGGGAAAAGCTGAACAGGTTGATATATATAAAGGTTCACTTCACAATATATGTAATTTTGATGTAATGCTACTGTGCTGTCTTATAGACATTTCTTAAAAGATGATTAGAATGCTTTCAGAAAAAACATAGAAAGACTTACAAGAACTGATGCAAAGTGAAGTGAGCAGAAGCAGGAGAATATGGGGCAGAGTATATTGCTCTTACAGCAATATTGTATAGGATCAACTGTGAATGGCTTAGTTGCTCTCAGCAAGACAATGCTACAGAATTCCAGAATACAGAAAAAATGCTATCTACCTGTAGAGAAACAACTGATGGAATCTGAATGCAGATCAAAGCAAACTTTTTAAACTTCATTTTTTTTTGAGGATTTTTTTGGAGGGAGGGGGTCTATGTTTTCTTTTACAACATGACTAATATGGAAGTGTGTTTTGTATGATTGCATAAGTGTAATCTTTATCAAATTGCTGTCCTTCTCTATGGGAGGGGGAGGGAAAGAAAGAATTTTGAACTCAAAATTTAAAAAACTGAATGTAAAGGGGTGGCACAGTGGCTAGAGCACTGGCCTTGAAGTTCAAATGTGACCTCAGACACAACACTTACTAGCTGTATGATCCTGGGCAAGCCACTTAACCCCAATTGTCTTGCCAAAAAAAAAAAAAAAACTGAATGTAAAAAATAGTTTTTACATGTATTTGGAAAAATAAAATATCAGATATTTAAAATAAATTTTTTAATTAATTAATTAAAGTAATTTGGACTAGACCTATGATTTCATTGATAATAAGAACTTTCAGATAAAGAAACTTCTACTTGCTGTCCAAACGTGGACACTTAGAGAGTTGCCTGGAGGGAGCTCTGAGAGTCATAATCATAAAGCCTGTATCAGAGACATAACTTGGCCCAGATCTTCTAGGCTCCAAGACCATCTCTGAATCCACTACTCCACATTATTTCATGCAAATCTTTAAGCACTATAGAGGCTGCTAGGTGGTGCAATGAGTGGAACACTAAGCTTGGAATCAAGATCTGAGTTTAAATCCATTCTTACATATTTACTAGCAGCATAATCCTCGGCAAGTCACTTAACATCTGTCAGTTTCCTCAACTGTAAAATGAGGATAACAATAGTACGCGCTATTCAGTAGACACATGATTTAAAATGCTTATTTTCCTCCTTCTGGATATTTGTTCTAGTCCCTGTATTTTGAATATGCCATCTCTGATATTCTAGGATTTAGTTTCAGATAAAATGATAAAGCCATATCATTCCCCACCCCCCTCTCAGCAGCTCTTTCTGTCTGTCTGTCTCTCTCTGTGTGTCTCTGTCTCTCTCTTTGTGTCTCTCTGTCTCTGTCTGTCTGTTTCTCTGTGTGTGTGTCTCTGTCTCTGTCTCTGTCTCTTTCTCTGTCTCTATTTTGTATCCCTCTGTGTCTCTGTCTTTCTCTGTTGTGGGGGTCTCTCTTTTCTCTTTTCTCTCTCTTCTCTCTCTCTCTCTTTTCTCTTTTCTCTCTCTTCTCTCTCTCTCTCTCTCTCTCTCTCTCTCTCTCTCTCTCTCTCTCTCTCTCTCTCTCTCTCTCTCTCCTCACCCCCCACCTCTGCTAAAACAGTGGGAAGAAGGTTAAGTGTTTGGACTTTTTTATAAGGAGACAAAGTTGACATATCAATGAGCCAATAAATAAGCAAATTAGGAGACCGGCTATCGATACTGAGGATGTAAGGTCAGCCAAGTAAATACTTTAAAAGGTTAGCATCCTGCTTCAGTATCCAGGAAGCAAACTTAACTGTCACGGTGTGGATTCCCTTCCAAGAAAGCTATTCCAGGGCAAACCATTGCCACAATCCTACAGGCCAGAGAGGAGGGCTATAGCTAACAGCCACTAAGGATCCTGCTACAATTTCCAGCCTCTCTCGTTCTGAGGTAGCAGAGACTCCAGACTGTTACAAGAGTTATTTGTCTTGGAAGGCAGGAGAATGACATAGTATGAGATAATCTGGCTCTCCAGGGTCTCTCGTTCCTGGCTACAAGGAAGATCCTTCAAGCCTCATGTTTCCTGAATCAGGTGCTTCTGAGTGACTCTGGGGAAGTCTGCACAGGGCTGTGCTGGGATCTGCCCGGCACACAAAGCACTGGGAAATGTTGGTTCTGTGGCATATATGTTCTGGACCTACACTCTGCTCTCTTGGACCTGCCTTTGTCAGGGACCTCCACGCGTACATTGCACACAGCCCTTTGTCTGGCTTCTGGTTTTTATACTCCAGTGCCTTCCATCTGCTTTTTTGACCTGACTCTGCTTGGAGTGGTGGGGAGTGCTTTTTGTCACTTTTCAGCCCTGTTCCTGACTGCCCACTCAAGACCTTTTTAATTCAATTCTGGTATTTCCAACTTATTCATTCTAGCCCCATCTCCAGCTTGGCATTCTTCCAATTTCAGCTTAGTTTTCTCTGTTTGGTCTGTACCAGCAGCTCTGCCATTCTGATTCCCTCCTCCAAAGTAAGAGGAGCTGCCAACCTCCCAGTGTGGACAAGGTCCACTTCATCCTTAAGGGCCAGGAAGTAACTATGGCTGGCTGCTGAATGTCTCATCCCTAGTGGTAGGACAGAAGGAGTAAGTATTCCTCTTCATTTAACTTGAAAAGTCTGATTTGCCTCAGAAAAATTGCAATTCATTCATCCAGAAAACACTTGCTGAGAGCCAACTGCACACAAAGCCCTGTGCTTTCACAGACCTTATAAACTAATCCAAGAAATAAGAATTTTCTCAAATATGGATTCTAAAAGGCAGTGTTGGGGCAGCCAGATAGTATAATGCATAGAGCACCAGCCTTGAAGACAGGTGGACCTGAGTTCAAATCTAGTCTCAGATGCTTAATATTTCCTAGTTGTATGACCCTGGGCAAGTCACTTAATCCCAATTGCTTCAGCAAAAACAAAAACTAAAACTAAAAAGCAATGTTGACAGCTCCCTAGAGATTAGTCAATAGTGGACTGTGTAGGGTGCTTATGTCTGCCTCTTCCTAATCACTTTAGGATTGGGCATTTAGGTGTATAAGATTGATATTGAGCTAGGGGCTGAACCTATGTTTTCATTGGTGTAAAGAACTTTTGTATGAAGAACCTCTACTGGTACACCTTAGCAACTTATCTGCTATTTATAGTCATAGAGTTGCCTAGATCCAGTTTCTTAAACTGTGGGTAGCCTCCCCGCCCCCCATACATGGGTCTTATAACTGAAAGTGGAAGTCATAAAATTATGATTTATTATCAGTTACTTATTTCATATAGCTGTATACTCAGGGTCATGTAAAAATTTCTTGAGCGAAAAAGGGATCACAAGTGGAAAAAGGTTGGGAAGCCTGGCCTAGATCATTTAGAAATTAATTATTTTTACTCAGGTTCCCATATGTACCAGAGACAGGACTGGACCTCAAGTGTTCCACATTTCAAGATTAGCTCTCTAGTCTTTCAAGATTTTTAGATTCATACAATTTTAGAGCTAAGGGGATCATAAAGAATATTTTGTCCAACACTCCTGTTTTAGAGAAAACTGAAAAGAGAAATTATTTAGCCAAGCTCATAGAACCCAGGTTTTCTGAGTCTAAATACAGTGTTATTTTGGCTTATACCACATCTCCTTTAGATGCTCTAATACTCATCAATTTTAGATAACTAGATAACAGTACCTGGTACATTGAGACTCCTGAAGGTACATTATCTCCTTAGCACAATCTTCGGGGTTCTAGCTGCTTCCTCTATTGGTTAACTCCATTGGTTCCCTCAGAAGGCTAACAGGTAGCTGGAATTTCTATGTGTCTTCTCCCTCTCTTCCAATTACCCTCTTTGGTGCTTTAAAAAGAATATTTACTATAAAACCCTTTAGGAGAAATGTGAGGGGAGGGGACATTGTACAATAATATATGGAAAGGAGGGAAAAAAATCACATCTATCAAGACTCTTATTTATGGTTTGATGCTTGTCTTAAGCACCAACTAAGGTTTACTGTTTTCCTTTTACTTTCTTCTTCAGGGTTCAGGCTTTTGTGCCATCTCTTCCTTCCTCTGAGAATCCCCAAGCCTGATTCTTAAAGGCTACTTTTTCCTCAGCTTCTTTTGTTTGGTACCAGTCAATTTAATTCTACCAAACTGGACTCCCTGGTCAGGTCAGAGATTAGCTCAATCTTTGGTGGCAAAATAGCTGTTCTACCTATGCTGTTACCTACATGCTTTGTGCTCTACTTATTCCAGTTTGTCTTCTCAGGCTAAATTTCTTTCTCTTTAAAATGTGATCAATAATCATTGGTTGAGTTGAGCTAATAGATATATCCCTAAGACAAATGCAGCTAGGGTACCTTTCCTTGTTCTCTTGCTCCTAGATCCAGTTATTTCCCTCTCTCATGATGAGTCATGGCCCATATGGGGGACCCTCCCCTCTAGGGATGAATCCTGAAGATTACATGTTTTTGCCATAATTACAAATAAAAAATGCATGAGCCTACAGCAGCAGCAGTGCTATCTCATTCTCTCCATAACTGTCAGGGCCATTCTACCACCGGCATAAAATGAGGAATTTTATGATTCAATCCCTCCTGCTCCCTACTTCATGATGGAAATAATGAATACCTGATGGGTATAGTTAGTGCATCCTCTATGATAAGATGACAATCCTATGCCTTTGGGATCCTTGCTGTTTGCCAACCCGGTTAACCCAGGTTTGATTCATGTCTGGATAATAAATTTCCAAAGGGGTTGTCACAGGATAGTTTCAAACCTATACTCACCATTCTCTCCAAAACAATCAAAGCCCAAGTGGAACTTTGATGGTTTAATCTGGCCCACATTTCTGGTTAGCTCCTGTGAAAGAGCTAAAAGATCACTTGAATAGTGATCAGTGATCTTCTGTTTAATCAAATTTCTTTTTCTCAGTCCTAATGCTCCTTGGCTTGTGGCCTTTAACATTATTTGATCATTCCCTCCTTTTTGATATTCCATTCTCCCTTGAGTTATTTCAGTGATGTCTGATTCTTCATGGACCCCCTTTGGAGTTTTCTTGGCAAAGATACCAGAGTGATTTGCCATTTTCTTTTGCATCTCATTTTGCAAATGAGAAAACTAAGATAAATAGCAGTAAGTGACTTGTGGGGGGTCACATAGCTAATAAGTGTCTGAGGCTGGATTCGAACTCATGAAGATAAGTTTTCCCGATTCCATGCCCATTCTCTATTCATTGCTTTCTCCTGAGTCTCTGTGTTATGGGCCAAAACTTGAAACAAGGTACTAAGTGGAACTGAGGAGACAGTGGTTAAATCTAGTTTAGCCTTGATTTAATCCTACAACAAATAATGGTTTCCTAGTGATGTAATGATTGGTTTATACTCAGTGTGGGACATATAAGCAAGAAGCTCTCAGGGCCAGAGGAGACAAGAGCACTAGAAGCTCTCAGAGGCTGCAACAGATTCATTCCATCATCCACCTTTGGGGTGGCTGGAGGCTGAAGCACAAACCTGTGGATTCGGAGAGATTCAGAGGGCAGAGAAGGAGGCAGGAGCGCAAGCTCTTGGAACCAAGGAGAGAGATAGGCTTCTAAGAGAGCTAAGTGGACCCCCAGGAAAGGAGACAAGAATTTGAAAGAGATAATAAAGGATCTGGACTTTAACCCCTGGCTACTCGTGTGGTGATTACTAAACTGAAATGAAGGCTGCTCCCAGAGACCCCAAGAAAACCTCAACAGAGAACATTACATTTTAGAGAGAACATTACATCTCTAACTACCTATATGAATACTTCTTTTACAGTGATCATTGCTAGATCATCATCCATCTCCCCCCCTTTAAGTGTGGGGATCCCTGCAAGATCTATTCTTTATTCTTTTCTTTCTCTAGACTCTTCCCCTTGGGAAGCTCAACAGCATCCTTATATTCTATTATCATATTTATGTTAATGACTCTTGCATTTAATCCATCTAGCCCTAATATGTCTGAACATTTCTACATTCACCTCAAACCCACTATGTCCAAAATAGAACTCAGTGTCTTCAACCTGACCCTTGAACTTGGCCCTCCTTCTCACTTCCCTATTTCTTTTAAAACTGGATTCTTGGAAGTAGAGACAAATGGTGGTGGTTAAAAGAGAGAGAAGATGAAATGTTGAAAGGAAGGTATTCGGTTACAAAATAAACATTTCACTTTTTAAGAAGGACCTGAATCTTAAAATAGCTCAACACCTTAAAAAGTGGTAAGCAAAAACAAAGAACTTGTTTTTGGAGTATCAGCTGCATTCCTACCTTTGTCTGAAACCACTCATCTGCATAAGACCCCAAAAGGCCTTCCAGAAATATAACAGAATGAATCAGGATTAATTACCATAAAATGAAGTGGAGTTTTTCAATGAGAGAACTGGCTATGAACCTTCCAGGTTCCTGAATTGAGGAATGGAGAGCCCAGATCTCTCCCCAAGCCTGCGAGGATATGAGGAACCTCAGAACTCAGAAGCAGCTAACTGGTTCAATCATGGTGCTATAGATTGAGCAATGGTCTGGAATAAGAAAAATCTGAATTTAAATCCACCTTCACTTGTTAATTTTGTGCCTCAGTTTCCTCAATTATGAAATGGGGATAATAGCATCCACTTCATAGAGATGTTGAAAAGATTAAATAAGATAGTATTTTTTTTAAATTTAGCACATAGTAGGTGCTTAATAAATGCTGTTTCCCCTTCTATAGGCTCTAAGGAGGAGTCACAGAGGCTTGTCAATCCTCAAGGGTCATTGTCATAAAACAGGGATAATAACATCCATTTCATAAGGATGTTGAAAAGATTAAATAAGACAATATTTTAAAATAATTTAGCACATAATAGGTACTTAATAAATTTTTTTTCCCCTTCTATAGGCTCTGAGGGAGTCACAGAGGTTTGTCAATCCTCAAGGGTCATTGTCATAGTCAAAAAGAAAGTCCAGGCACTCCAATTGAAAATATAACTGTAAGATTCTAGTTTAAGAATATACTGGATTGGGCTCTCCATTCACACCCCAGTGAATGAAGTTGGCAAATGAATGCAGCTGCTCATTCTAATAGACTTAGGATGGAAAATGCCATTCCTCATCCAGAGAGAGACCTACGGAGACTGAATATGGATAGAAGCGTAGTGTTATCAGTGTTTTCACTTTTTGTTTGTTTGTTTGTTTTTTTTCTTTATTATGGTTTTTTCCCTTTTGGTCTGATTTTTCTTGCACATGACAAACATGAAAATATGTTTAAAAGAATTGCATAAATTTAACCTGTATCAGATTATTTGCTGTCTTGGGGAGGGGAGAGATAAAGTAGGAAGGGAAAAAAATTGAGAACACAAAACCTTACAAATATAAATGTTGAAAACTATCTTTACTTGTATTTGAAAAATAAAATACTATTGAAAATATTTTTTAAAAAGAATGCAATTACCCACTGAAGAGCAGTCTAAAGGAATCCAGAAGACTGACCTATTAAGCAGATCCAGGGGCAGAGAAACTTGCCTGGTCAAGTCTGACTGCAGCTGCCCAGGGGCAGGGTAGCTGTCCACATTCGATCCAGGAGCAGCTACGCCTAAAAGCTCAACAACCTGCCTGGGCCAGTAACTAAGCTCATAAAGGCATTAGAGCATGAGCCAAAAGATCTGTTCTCCCCAACCCACCAGCAGTGTGACCAAAGTGGTACAGTGGATAAAACCTTGAGCCTGGAGTCAGGAAGATCAGAGTTGAAATCTGGTCTCAGACACTCTCTAGCTGTGAGAAAATGGGCAAGTGACTTATATGCTCTGGGTCTCTGTTCTTGTGTTAAAAAGGGGGTGGGGGGCTGCCAAAGTGATTTTTTAAAGCTCAGTGATCCTGCTCAGTGACCTACAGTGGCTCTCCATTATATCTCCGCTCATATACAAAGTCCTCTTCTGTTTTGTATGTAAAGTTCTCCCTTCCTATCTTCTCAGCCTTCTTATCCTTGAGTCCCCTTCATAAACTCTATAATGCCCATAGATGACTCCTTTCATTTGCTGTCTCCTTAGCTGATGAATATTTGTTATTTCTTATGGTGCATTAACATTCCATTGATAATCCAATTGATAATCACATCTGCTTTGTTTATTTTATTCCCTAATTATTGCATAAACATTTTGTTTCTACTTTTTTAGTGCAACAAAGCATATTGCTATCAATATTTTGGGGAAATATGAAATTTCCTTCTGTCTTTGGCTCTCAAATCTGGGTCAAAGAGTGTTAATGGTTCAGTCACTTTTCTACCATTGTTCTAAATTATTTTCCAGAGTGCTTGGGCTAATTTTCAACTTTACCAACCTGAATTTCCAGCCTTTGTTTTCATTGTTTCCCTTTCATGCCTTCTGAGTTCCGGCCAAACTGGAGTACTAGCTGTTCCCTGAACTCAGCATTCAACCTTCCACCTCTTTACATTTCCACAAGCCATTCCCTCATACCTAGAATGCATTCCTTCCTGGTCTCTGCCTCTTATAAGTATCTTCCTCTGTAATTCAGTTCAGATATAGCCTTCTCTAAGGTGAGTTCCGGAGTCCTCCTCTCCCTCTACAGATTATATCTACATCTATGGCCATTAAAGTAATCTACACGGTTATATAACGTGCAAGCAGATAAGTATAAGATAAATCTGAGGGAGATCTACATATCTAGGTAGATGTAGATATCTCTGTACATCCATAGATAGACAGATACAAAAATAGATTTATTTCTAGGAGTATGCTTACATTTCTTCTAAATCCTATCAGGTCAAGCCTTTATATTCCCCTTAAGATCAATCAACGAGTTATCTTGTCAATATTACATACCCAATTATTATACATTAATATACATAACCAATAATTAGTAACACCAACATCATTTTAACTAGTATTTTCCTTGATATCCTTAATAATCAATCGATGTGAATTAGCTTGTTTAATGGGATATTTATTGAAAATATATGGAAAGGACACAAATATAAACTCCCACCCCTAACCAGGGCACACTCTCCATTTGATCATTACCATTCTTGGGAAGAATGAGCTCAATCTTAAAGTGGCTCGCACACATATTCTCACCAATAAATTCACTTCTGAATGTGTTATAATTAAAGGATTGGTCCTGCCCTTGTTTATAAGATACAGTATTTTGACTACCTGGTTGATTTAATGATGAACTGAGTCACATAGTTTTCACTATAGGGCTATACCAGTTCTTCATTTGGTTTAGCTATAGCAATCTGTGCAATGGACTTCCCACACTGGGTTTCTTGTGGCTCTCCTGATTTTTCAAAGCCCCCAAGTCCAATATTTCTTTTCCTAAGATTAGGGACAGAAAACAGCATAATGATGTGTCTATGGGCCAGATGGCAGCTGGGTAGGGAGGTTGCCCCTCCTAAATAATTCTCTCTCCCACCAGAGATCTATTGCATTTCTCCCTATTTACTAGAAAAAGCCACCAGTGACTTCCTCCACTGGAGGAGCCTTTTGTTTTTAGTTCAGAAGTCAATTAAAAGTTTTTCTTCACCATGAAATAAGTAAATAGGAAACAGTCACAGAATGGCTGAACATACTCTGAATCAGGATCAGAGCCTTTCCATGATTTGTCACCATGAATTTCTGAAAGCAGTGTCCTGAAATCATGAAAAAGGAAAAAGGACCCACATGTGCAGTTCTTTTTGTGGTACCAAAGAATTGGAAAATGAATAAATGTCTATCAACTGGGGAATGGCTGAATAAGTTGTGGTATATGAAGTTAATGGGATGTCATTTTTCTATTAAAAAATGATGACCAAGCTGATTTTAGAAAGGTCTGGAAAGATTTACATGAACTAATGCTCAGTGAAACAAGCAGAACCAGGAATACTTTATACACAATAACAGCAAGAATATGCAATGATCAACTATAAAAGACTTGATTTTTCTCAGTGGTTCAGTGATCCAAAGTAATCCCAATAGACTTTGGATAGAAAATGCCATCTGCATCCTGAAAAAGAACTATGGGGATTGAATGTAAATCAACAGATGCTATGTTCATTTCTTTTTTCTATTTTTTCCCTCTCCTATGGTTTTTTCCTTTTGCTCTGATTTTTCTCTCCCAACATGATTCATAAAGCAATGTGTATTAAAAATAAATAAACTAAGTGGAAGAAAGCAGAGTTCCAAAATATCTTTATGAAGTTAGCATCAAATAAAATAGACCTGATATAATCAAATGATTGGGTCCCATTGACCAGTCCTCCATTACCCTAGCACAATGCCTTCCACATAGTAAGCTATTCATAAATGTTTGTTGGATTAATTTTAATTGCTGACACAGAGTTCTTAAGAGTGAATATTCCTGTAATATATTTCAAAGGGATATGAACCAGACCTATGATTTCATTTGCTGTAGTAAGATCCCCATGAGGAACTTCCTCTACTAATACAGGTCAGCATCTTTTCAGCAACTTATTCTTAGAGGAGTATCTAGAGAACCGAGGGGTTAAGGGATTTGCCCAGCATCACAGAGTGAGTATGCATCAAAGATAGAATTTGATCTCCAGTATTCCTAAGTCCAAAGCCAGTATTTTAGTCACTATGATACACTGTCTTATATTTAATAGTCATAATAAATAATAAACGTCGTTTCATTTTTTGGTAGAACTTTTAAATTCTTTTTTTTAAAGCAATCTGTCAATTGTGCTCCAAAGATACAAAAAAAATCTTAATTTATTCATACAGACCCTACTGATTCAGAATGTGTGATTATGCTGTGTTAGAAATTATCTCTGCTTATTAAAATTCTTTCTTTATAGATTTCACAAATAACATTATATATAGAATATTCAAAATTCTTCATAGGACAACCAGTTTTCACATCTCCCTAACCACTTTAGAAACACCTCTTTACAGATCATTGATGTATTCATTGCAAATCATCCTTAACTATTAATTTAAATAGATAATTTAAGGACTTCCCATTAATACTAGGTTTTAGTTCCCATTATTTTTATATCTACCTAAGTACCAAAATTTCATTTTTAAAGAATTCTATAATTCATACTTTAGCAACTAGTGTTAATAGAACATACATGTATGGTACTTTATAATTAAGTAATGTACTTTCTTTATAACTACTCTTTGAGATACAATTCATTTTTCCAATCTTACTCATGAAGAAACTGAAACTCAGAGTTAAAATGGCTTTTCCAGAATGTGGAAACTCAAACCTCAGTGTTTTAAATCCAGAGCTAGCACTCTTCCCATATTCACACATTTTCTTGGTCAGTTGGTATTACTGAGATTTATTCTATCAGTATTTTTAGAATACTGATTTAGATTAGAATTAGATTTAGAATAGAACATGAGAGGAAAGTAAAAAGGAATCAGTAAGAATCTAGAAATATATGTAAGCTAAACATCTAGTCTATGACATTACAGATACCCATTATTTGCTGCTCATAGGAGGAACTTGGAATGATGCCATTGGAGGAAAAAACCCAATAACTTGCTATGCTGAAAACAATGTTAAATGAGAATAAAAAATTACATTCAGATTAAAAATGATTTAGCTCCTCTGGCGTTTCTAATATAAACTCAGTTAGAGCTAATCCCCAGCCTATGTGAAGCAAGCTGGGTGAAAATTAGAAGTAGTTTCTTTAGACTGTCAAGACTCCTAGTTAAAGCCTTAGTCAGAAACTCAAGTGTTACATGAAAGGGGGAGGTAACCAGGTTCATTTGCAGAATAGCCCCAGGACTCAATTCAAACTGATGTTTGTGGTCCAATTGGAAATATACTTGGTTGTTCAGAATCTGCTTTTATACAAGTGCCAAAATTTGACTTTATCCCTAGCTGTTTAATGCACAGTGACTTCTTTTTGTTGTCCTTCAGTTGTTTCAGTCATGTCAGATTCTGTGATCTCATTTGGGGTTTTCTCAGCAAAGATACTAATTGGCCATTTCCTTCTCCAGCTCATTATACAGATGAGGAAACTGAGGCAAACAGGGCTAAGTGACATGCCCAGAGTCATACAGCTAGTAAATGTCTTAAGCCAGACTTGAATTTATGAGTCCCTCTCCACCCACTGAAGCTTCACCACGCTGTCCCAATCCCTTCTGTAGCCACATCAATTTATATGTCCCAAAAGCCTTAGCACAGTTTTAAGCTTTAATAATTTAATAATTTAGGGGATACCTTTAATTTATCTGTTTCTATCTACAAGTATATGACTTGTCTCTCCTTGGTGGAAATAAAGAAGAAGACCCTGGGGTAATAGAATTTGAATGGAGGGGATATTGTAAGTCAACTAGCCCAGACCCCTCATTTTACAGATAAAACCCAGGAAGATTAAGTGATTTGTCCAGTATCACAAAGGCAATAAGTGTCAGGATCAGGATTCAAATCCAAATCTGTGACTCTATATCTAGCATGCTTTCTACTATATTTCCCTGGGGGGTGGGGGGAGTGGGGTGGGAGGGGGAATAGCCCCCAAAATAGTCTGAGCAAAAACTTGCTTCCACACCAAAGCCCCCTAGATAGATGGGGAAGTACAATGAACAGAGCACTTAGCTGGGAAATCAGGTAGGCCTGCCTCATAAACTTATTAGCTGTGTAACCTTGACAAGTCTTTTTAGTCTCCATTTCATAATCTCCAAAGGAAGGTATTCAAATCAAAAGCCTCTAAAGATCTTTGCAGGTCTAAATCAATCATCCTAGACTGGCAAGGGGAGGACCTAGAAAAAAAAAGAGCTATTAAACTAAACTCTAAAAATCAACAGCCTTGTTTTTTTTCACCCAATATCTCAACTCTGTATTGAGGATTGTTTTCAATTTGTTTTATTTTATCTTATTTTATTTTTTAAGATGGGGGAGGAGGTGTCATACTGTATTCATTACTGAGCCACAGTTTTATTTTCTGGGAAGTTATTTCAGTGATCCTTGTCGAAAAAAATAAAAACCCTCATTATCCGGAACAACCTATTCCTTCGTCCTCTTGTTTCCTGATATGATCTGCCTTTGCCAGGTCATCTGGTAATGTAGAAATCCAATATCATTTTTTTTAAAAAGTGAGGTACAAATGCTTCATTGTAAAAAAAAAAAAAAAAAAAAAAAAAAAAAAAACACTGATGAAGGGTTTCATAGATGAGACTCCTGACTTCAGAACTGACTAGTTCCCCACCATGCCACTTGGTGGAGCTTAGAGATTTATGTTACCAAGTACATTATCTGACATATTGGGGGGCGGGGGGGGGAGTTCCCGGGGCCAAGAAAAAGACTTCCATCAGATTTGTCACTGGACAATCAGAAATCTGTATGAATTCTCTACATTGAAACAGACCTCTCAAAAATAGGAGAGCTAAAAGATTCATTTGCTAATGTGTGATTCCCTCCTGAGCCCAGTAGAAAAACTATGATGAGGGCCTGTATCAGGGTAGGATAAATGACAGAGGAATGGGACATATAAAAGATATGTCCTTAGTGTGGAATCAACAGAACTTGACAACATTTTGATGAGCAGGGAGGGAGGTGAGGATAAAAGAGAGGAAAAAATTGAGAATGACATTTAGGTTGTAAGTCTGACTGACTAGGAGCATGGTAGTGTCCTCAACAGTATTATGGAGGCTAAGAAGAAGAAAGGATTGTTTGGGGATTTGGGGGAGGGGGGGTTAGGGGAATGAGTTCAGTTATAAAAATTACATTGCATTATAGATATAGTCTATGGCTAGCTAGTCTTACATGGGCTTGACCCAATCTTGGGAGAACATCTCCCAATTATCACTTGACCCAATCTCAGAATTTACTATAAAAAAAAATTTCTGAATATAATTCAAATATAGGATATGTCTTAATATCTATAAATATGGTTAATAGCATCACTATCAGCCTTTATTCTACCTAACTAAAAAAACCTTGAGCACATAGCAACTTATAACTTATCAATGTAATTTTTCTCTTTGTATGAGTCTACTCTTTCCCTAGTCCCATAGAATCTTTTAGAGACAATTTTTTTGAAATCTTTGTATTAGTATGGAAGCATTCCTATAATCTAACTTTCCTGCCAAAAGACTCATGGGTATTTAGCCTCATAGTACTACACAAAGGAATTAATTCCTCTGAAAGTAAAAATGAACACAAAGTTACAAGAGAAACAACTTCCTTTCCTGTTGAAACTTTACTAAGTAACTTAAAATAGTGGAATAGAGAAAAGTCTTGACTATATCATGGCTTTAGTCCCTGCTTGCTCCTTCTACCTTTTCAGGTCATGTACAGGGTCTTCTCTCTAAGAGATTGACACTGCCTGATAAATAACTTCCTGTGAGTCTCTAGAATGCTGGAGTCTGAGTTCCTCTGATTTCTCTAAGAGAAAATTCTCCCTACAAAGGAAGCCTTCCCAGTCCCTATTAATTCTAGTGCCTTCCCGCTGTTATTTCCAATTCATCCTATATATAGTTTGTTTGTACATGGGTGTTTGTGTATTTTCTCCCCCATTAGGTTGTCATATCTTTGAGAGAAGACAATGGCTTCTACCTTTTTTTTTTTGTATAGGCACAGTGTCTGGTACATACTATGAACTTAAAATGTTTATTAAATGAATGTCTGCCCCCAAAGAAACCATTAATTACTCCTGATGCCAGAATACTTATACAATGTCTCTCTCTCTCTCTCTCTCTCTCTCTCTCTCTCTCTCTCTCTCTCTCTCACACACACACACACACACACACACACACACACACACACCAAGTACAAGAATCCAAGGTCCACTCTCAACTACAATTCACTCCATTTTTATAGAGCTAGCATGAGAGGATCCTTCCCACAAAAGTCTAAGCCAACCAGTTTGTCCCCATTTGATTCACAATAAGTCCAGAAACATTTAAATGGACATAACCACAACTTGCACTGGCAGGTATAACCAAAGTCCCAAACAAAGACTCACATCCTTGTTAACTCAGGTTGATCTGGGAACTCCTCTGACCAAATCTCTACATGTAGTTCAAAGGAAGGAGAAATTCTTCCTGCGCTAAGGTGATTTTTAAGGGTGAAGGAGGGGTTTCCTGAAAGAGGCTTTGATCTTAATCTTGAAGGATCCATAGGATTTAGTTGGGGGGAGAGGAGGAAGAAGGAGATTCCAGGCAAGGACTTAAAATTGGGAATGAGTGTGGTGTGTCTCATGGATAATGAAGAATCTATCCCAGGAGGTATAAGTAGATCTTAATATAGATATGATGTAGTAAGGTGCTTTACAGATACAGAAGGTGTTCTTACTATCTAGGGTGACCATGTCCTAGGACATTTCTGGTACAATTGATCATCCAAAGCCTGAGGGTTTAAATAAACAATACCTTTAATAAAAACATCTTCAAATATTCCCAGATAATAGCAGTTTCTGAGGCAGTTAAAAAAATTCACAGGAAGATAAAAGTAAGTAAAAGTCAATGGCAAGGAGTTTAAAAGTAAAAGCAAGAAAGTTCTCTGGACTTTCAAGAACTCTCCATCAGCTTCTTAGAGTTAACTGTATGTTTTCTTAATCCAAAGGTCCTTAACCTCAGTTCTGCTATGAATGTATCTGAGGACAAGATTAACTGCTCCAGGTCTACTCCATCACTTCTACACTCACAGCAATCCCAGTCTGTTATGAAAGTATAAAAGAGTCTCCTAAATTGCACCAATATTGTGGTCTATAACATTCAGTGATATTTCTCACTCACCACCAAATCTCAACATCAAATATTTCATTTTCCATTTCAGGCAATCTATTTTTCTAATTTCCAATGAAAAAGGATATTTTCCTCCTACTTATCCTGTTTCTCTTTATATTAGATTCTCTTTTTTGGTAGAACATTTTCTAGGTCCTAGGAGACCAGAACTGAAAACAAAGAACAGCTATAAACCAACTTTTCTCTTGTTCTAGGTCTTGACCAACCAAGCTGAGCCTGTCCCTAACAATAGAATAAGATAAAATGAGTGATTGAGGGCTTGTCTCAAGGAAGCCTCTTAGCTGCAAAGACTCTTTCTGAGGATCTCACCTGAGTCAATGGAGAGTTCTATACAGCTAATTAAGCATTAATTTCTAATTGCTTCCTATTGTGCTTTCCATTGGAGAGCAACTGGTAATCTCAAGCTGGAGAGACAGCATGCTATTGCAATGGAAAGAATATTGGATTGGGAGTCTGAAAACCTGAGTCAACATCCTGGCTCCATAGCTACGAACTGTATGAATTTAGGCAAGTCAACTTTCTGATATTCAATTTCCTCAACTGAAAATTGGGCATTGGACTAGATTTCAAAGGTTCTTTCATCACTAAATCTGTGTTCCTATGTTTAGCTCAAAGATAGATAGATAGATTGATAGATAGACAGACAGATAACCAAACATGGGTATACTTGAGCCCATTTTACCTGGCTCATGAGAACTAATGGTCAAATTATCAGTGTGAGCATATTTACCTCAGAAAACACAAATTAGGGGCTGATTTATTGTTTTGTTGATTGTCTAGTTTTAGAAAAGTGGTCGAGAAAATGTTAATAAAACAGATAAAATGTGTGCATATATATCAGAGAGCCACTTGTTAAACATTTACTATCATATCCTTGGTGCTAATTCAAGGCTGAGAAGTTGGCTTATTTTTAATGTTTTATTTTTATTTTTTATCTCAAGAGCTCTCCTCTACAGAAAAAGAAAGACAACATAGGTTAGTAGAAAGAATAGTAGAATTGGGGTCAGCAATTCTGAGAGTACATTCTGGCACTCACTTATTACCTATATATCTTTGAATAAGCAATTTCTCTTTTATGGATATCATTTTCCTTCTCTGTAAGATGAGAAGCAAGATTCTGTACATCCTTCCCATACCTAGATCCCATGATTATGCTTCAATAGAGCCATAAGATGCAATTCCAGCCCTAACTGCTTTTAAGCTAGAAATTCCACTCACGGTCTTGGTCAGTGTCCAGAGCTTTTAACTGGGAACTCAACAACTTTTGCATCCAAAACAACTACTATAAACACTTGTGGCAAGTAGCATGAAGTTTGCCCCCCTCTTCAAGGGTAAAAAAGATCTCATGTGGGAAAAACAAAGGCCTTGGGACACCAGTTGCCAGGCTGCTACTGGGCTGGCTGACAGCCATGCAGTGGGGGAAGGGAGGGAGAGAGAGTAGGATAGGGTAGGAAGATGCTCACTCTCAATTCTCAATGTTTTATTTGACAGCTACCAGTTTTAAGGAATTATTCCTCCTAACAAGGAGCTAAACTCTGATTATTCCATGCTCCTAAAAAACTACTTCTAAATTATAGATCATGCCTTTTTGTTATGGGTCTGAGTATGTTTAGCACTTTCCCCTGCATTACTAAGAGGACGATAGGAACATTGCTAAGAAAACATTCTTGCCCTATTCTGCTTAACTCGCTCCTCTTTTTAAAAATGAATAAAAACGTCATTCACCCACCTGCCTTTTTCAGTCACTCATAATTTCATTTTTTTCTGAAAGCCAGGGATTTGATAGCACAAAATATAAAGACCAAGTCTCCTCATACCTTTTCTATTTTTGCCCCTCACCACAACATTGATCTTTGTGTGCCACAAAAGAGAAACCAGCATGGAGAGCCTGTCCACAGAGATCTGGAATAACATTTTAGAACTGGAAGAGCTTTTAGAGTTTACTTAGCCCTGCCTCCCTCATTGTCAAAGTGAGAAAATTAAGGCGTAAGGAAGGAAATTTGTTTTTCCAAAGGTAACCCAGCATTGTATGTGCAAAGCCAGGAAGAGAACTCTGCTGGGACAGGAGACTTTCCCATGTTCTGTGTCATTGATCCCACTTCTGCCTTCTCTTTTCTATGTATGAGACCTTAGCATTTTCATGTTGCTTTTTTCAAGTTTGCCTTTGCTCAAAAGTTCCAACCGCCCAGTGACCTCCTTAGTAAAAAGTCTTGGGGCTATCTGTCTCTCAGTGTCAGCTCAATTCATCAGCTTCCAAGATGGATCTGTCTGTTTCTCTTATATCTTAACTTTCACTGGATAGTGATACTGTTGTCTCCTAAGCCTATTGGCTTTGAGAGGAGAAAAGCAGTGCTAGATTTAGCAGGATCCTATGAAGCTTCCTAATATTAACAGTTTTTCTCCTTTGTCCTCCCCCTCTTCTGTGTTGTAATTTTCCTTGGCTGGCTTCTTTGCAATGATCCTATTTTTATAGACTTTACATTGAGCTCAGAGTGACTACCATATATGTGAATCACCTGGCTACAGAACACTTCCATATGATTGGTTCTAATATCTCAACAAGAAATGAGACAGGAGAACAATGCCTGCATTGTGTAGGGATATTACCTGGTTTGGATGCGTTGTTAGGTGGAAGACAGAAGTCTCAAGGGCTGTGTTTGCCCTTGAGGAACCTAAACTCCAAGCTTAACTCATTCCATTCTCAAATTCTTAACATATCATAACATGTCAGAGGTTGACAAGGTCTGCTTTGTCTTCCAAATGTTGCCTTCCTAGGGATAATTCAATTAGTGTTTCCAAGCAAGAAGTTCCTCATGCTATCCCTTCCCTTTTCTTCCCCCCTCCAAAAAAAAACAAACCCCAAAAAACAAAACAAAAACCCTAAACTATTGGAAGAATGGAAGAGGGAAGGGCTATGCATATTTTGGAAAATTCATGCAACAGTTTTAATAGATCAAATGATTTTTTTTCTTTCTGAAAAAGTAACTTGCCATAATGGACGGAATCTGGATTTAAAGTGAGGACATTTGGATCTCATTTTGACATTTGTTACCTGTGTGATCCTAGTCAAATCACTTAAGCTCTCTGAGCCTGTTTCCTTGACTGTAAAATGAGATTGTAGGACTAGGGTGGACTCTGAGGTTCCTTCCAACTCTAAACCTGGGAGTCTGAGTGTTCCATTTCAATATGGCAGTTTTGCCCCAGTCCCAAACCACCAGCAAAATTCTCTACAATTAGGAATAAATAGCACCTCGACTACTATACCATTTCCTATACCCAACCTCCAATGCAATTGATATTAAAGATTTTGACTGTCATGTCCCAGGACTTCATCCAGAAGGTCTTTTCTGATTATTCTCTGTTCAGAGTCATTCAATAAATATTAATTAAATAATTATTATGTGTAGAACTCTGTTCTAGGCAGTAGGAAAGATATCAAGTTGAGGTCCTTGACCTCAAGTCTAGTAAAAGGCATAACATATGGATACCAATACATAAAAAATGTCCCCAAGAAGATATGGATAAAGTATCATTAGTAACTGGAAGAATGAATTGTCATCGGTAAGGCTTTATGAAAGAGATGACATCTGATTAGGGTCATGGAGAATAAGATCATGGCAATCTCAACTTTTTGTGAAGAAAGTATAGTAGAAAACAAGGAAAGGGGAAAAAAGAAAAACAAAGAAGGAGTGAACATTATTTCAGTAATTTTGTAAAAACTGGACATATTTCCAGTAATGAAAATATAAGGTACTACTCCTTTTCTGTTTGGGTATTTTATTTGCTAAAAAAAAGGGCAAGAAAACGAAATATATGTGAGAAAAGCAGCTGGAGACAGTGCTAGGAAAGTGAGAAAAATAGTGCCTCAATTAAATGTGTTGAGGGGACTTTTGTGAAGGCAACCTAGAAACAAAATCTCTGACTGAAGGTGTAGGGTAATGTAGTGTATTATCTACATCTCATTTACATATGACCATTTTCGGTGATCTGAGGATTACAACTGAGAAACTAAAAATCAAAGATCTATTTGGTGATGCCCAGAAAAGTGCATGGTGCTGGTTTTGTATGGCACCTGCTAGAATTCTGGATTTGGGATTCTGAATTGGAGATCAATCAGACACTACAAATGAGGGTCTCATCTGGGAGGTTAGAGAATGAGGAGATGAGATGCTCAAGATGGGAAGAAGGAGAACCCAGTTAAAGGGGGAAGCAGCAAAGGAGAAATACTTGTTTCTTGAAAGCTTCTTGGGTAGGTTCTGCAAGCTGTTTTGATTGGAGAAGAGCTCTGAAGTTGCTGGGAGCTCATTGGACAAAGTTGAATCCCTCTGCTCTGTGAAGTTAGAAAGGCTTGTCAGTCACCTTTCAAAACTGAAGATGGCACTAAAGAGCAATAAAGATTAACCCAGCTAACCTCATGGATGGAAACCTGATGGGTAGAAAAAGCCCTAGAGTATGAAGGAGGGAGGAGGGAAGGGAGGGAAGGAAGGAGGAAGGAAGGGAAGGAAGGAGGTTCAGTTCCAGCTCTAACTTTGCTGCTGATCAGTTGTGATTCCATGGGGAAGTCATTAATCCCCTCGGGATCTTCATCACCTCTTCAGAAAAATAATTGGGTTGGATATGGTTATAAACTGGATCAGAAATGGAATGAAATTAATCCCATCTTAATGTCTCTAACAGTTAAATAAAGAGGTTTACTTAGCATGGAAAGAATACTAAGTAAAGATACAGAACTGATTTGGTTGGACCAAGCTTCCCTGACATTGTATTGGCCCTGCTGCTTTGGTGATCTGAAGATTGAGGGAGAAATTGCTTAATTCCCATAGACTGGCAATTTATGCCAGTTAAGCAACCAGAAAACTGGTTCAGGTCTTATTTAATTAAGTCTTATGAGTAGTTTTAATGGCTAGACTAGCTTTCAGAAGTTCCTATCACAGAACAGATGATCTATATGTTCTCTATCAGATCCAAACATTCTACTATTTTATTTCTAATATTCCTTTCTTCCCCATTCTAGCATTTTATTTTTTTTCCAATTACATGCTAAGATAGTTTTCAACATTTACTTTTATAAGATTTTGATTTTTCTCCCTCCTTCCTTCCTTCCCCCACCCCAAAACTGCAAACAATCTAATTCATAATGCTGTCTCAAGGTTTGCCAAGTATAATATATGTCCCATTTTGTTTACTCCTTACATCAACCCTATGAAGAAGGAGGGATATTTTAGGATTATTTTAGGTATAAAAAAAGTGAGGCTAGAAAAAGTCATTTGTTCAAGGTCATAGAAGGAGCAGAGAGAAAAATAGAATCAGAGGATTTTTGAGTTGGAAAGGCTGGCAGAAGTTATTTACTCCCTCTCTCTCATTTTACAAGGGAGAAACTGAAGAGGCTCAAATAAAGCCTACAGAATAAAGGTGATCCTGAAAGATCTTAGATGGGATTCATTGTTTTGGGTGCTAAGGGGGAAGTGCACCTGTAGCAGGAAAGGTGATAGGAGATCTCCTACAATTAAAGGAAGAAAGAAAGACAAAGCCCTTATAGAAGTGAATGAAGCCAAAATTGACTCTAGTGCCTAGAATTACTCTTGTTGGCTCATTTCCCAGGGGATTTAATTTTACAAACCTATGGAAGGTGAAAAGGGCTCAGTTATCTACCTTTTAAGGTACTATACAAAGTAAGTAACCGGAAATGTTGAATGTTTCTCAGACACTATGAATCAAAAGGAACCAATGTTGTGGTGGAAAATTTGGAGCTGCGTCTCATGTTGATCAAAACAAAGATTTAGGTAAAAGACTTTCAGCAAAAGTACAAGTATTAGTGTCTCCTTCTGGCAGAGAAAGAAACTTGGGAAGGAGAGAGGTGAAGTCATTTCCCAAGGTTGCAGAGGTAGTGGAAGAGCTGACACTAGAGCCTAAGTTTTTTAAACTCTTAGTTCAATGCTCTTTTCATTAGACCATAAAAGAGCCAATAACCAAAGTTTCTGAAAAAAGCTTATTTGTTCCTTCTTTTTACCTCGTTCCTTTATTATTTGTAGACCTATCTTGTAGCTCAAGTTTAAATGCTGTCATTTTGGGGGGAAGTGAGAATGATATACTTGAAAGCATTTTGAATTTGGAATCAAGAGACCAAAGGTTCTTGGTTCTGACACTATCTATGTGACCTTGGGAAAGATAATTACCTTTCCTGAGCTTAGGTCTCTGTGGAATGAGGATGATCAACTTTCTGTTGTGAGCAAGATGGTTTAACTAACCTGTGCAACAAAAATGTGAATTGTCATCATTAATCCCTAAATGGGTCAGTTACCATATGGTGATTTTTATTCTTCTATATACTGACCTAAAAGAAACCCAAGAGGTCATCTGATCTATTTCAGAATAAAGTCTAAACCTAGACCATTCACAGACTTTTTAGAAATCCTTAGATGTTTATTCCCGAGATTCTTGACACATATCATAGAAACAGAGGAACATTTATTGAGGGGATATAGTGCAGCAAGATGAATGCTGGCCTGGGAAACTGGAAGAATTGAAGAATCCTATCTCAGATATTTACTATCTGCATGGCCCTGGGTGTCTGTGCCTAAGTTTATGTATTAAATAATGGAGACAGATAGATGTGCCTACAGAATGAGAGGGCTAGACTTAATGGCTCCTAAAATCCTTTCAAGTTTTAAATCTATGGTCCTATGCACTTTTATTTTTTGAATCTTACTTTCTTCATTTGTTAAATGGGGAGCGTACCTATAGAACTTATCATATAGGAAAGTAGCAAGGTTTCCTTAGACTAATGTATGTAAAATTGCAAAATACTACTATTAGTAGCAGTATTAGTATTGGGGACTTAAAGGGGCCTTCAGTATATCAATCAGCAAGTATTTATTAAATGACCATTATAAATATCCATTATTCAATCTTGGGCAAGATATGATCTTTCCATGTCTGAAGGTCCCCACTCAGAAGTGAAATAATGAAGACAGATTGTTTCAACATTTATTGAATATCTCAGAGTAGCATGGTGAGCATTATCATTAAATAATATTTGCTAAGTACCTACTTCCAAATGAAACATGTTGGGTAGAATGATTGTATAAACAGAATACCTGGACCTTGGCCATAAGATGTTCAAAATTATATAGAAGGCACTGAGTGTCCCTGAGGAGATGAAGTCTAATAAAATCAGACATGACAGCCTGTGGCTTTCTTCTTTTAATTTTAGAAGGTCGGGAAGAAAGAATGAAGATAGAGAAGAGAGGTTAGGTCTGGGGCGACTGTTATAGTAAAGCTGAAAGGAGACTTTGAGATCATTTTAGTCCACTATGATACTTGCTAGTTGCATAATTGTGGCCAAGTCATTTGGGCTTTTTTGGATTTTAATTTTAATATCTGTGAAATGCACAACTTTGTGCCTTATTGTTAGGAGTTATTGTAGGAGAATGCTTTGTAGAATTAAGAGGTTACATGAAGGAAAGTTACTACTGTCTTCTCATATTTTCATAGCAGACTATCTAAAGGTTTTAGTACTGACACTTTATTTATTTATTTATTTTGCTGAGACAATTGGGGTTAAGTGACTTGCCTAGGGTCACACAGCTAGAAGTGTTAAGTGTCTGAGGCCACATTTGAACTCATTTCTTCCTGACTTCAGTGCTGGTGCTCTATCCACTGCACCATCTAGCTGCTCCTGATACTTTTATTTAACACATTTCAGTAGAATGTAAAGTCTTTGAGGGTATGGATTGTTTCAGTCTGTGGACCTGTTCTGCTTACCATAGTTGTTGCTTAGTGAATAGTTATTGGTATGATCTAGAATCAAATCAGAGGATCTCAGTAAAAGGAGATAATTGTGGGGTGATACAAGAAAGAACAATTAGAATTGTCCGATAATGAAGTCATTTGCCCCACCAAATAGGGTGATGCTTGTCACTGAAGATATCTAAGGCATATTGGGATTATCTGAGTTGTCTGAGAGAATAGAATTGCATTAAATGACCTTTAGAGTCCTTTACTAGTCTTCAGTGTAACTCAATTTGTTTGTACTTATTACCCTCCTTGCCAGGAATTCCTTGGAGTGAGAGAATGAGCAATCTAGAATAGTGGTTATTAAAGTATGGACCCTGGGAGGATAATGCATAGGTTATGCTAAATTCAATATACAGACATAGTAATTGTGTCTAAATAATCGGATGTGTATTTAGAGCCGTGATTACCTTTTATTAGAGGCAAATCTTACTGTCAACTTCCTACTAACTTGTGTCATCTCTTCTTACTCTTACTCCATGCAGCCTAAAAAAAATTAATTTATCTCTGGTTCCTACGTGTTAATATTTGTTCTGTTGTTTCATTATGTATATGTTTTTGCTAGATTGTAAACTAGGTTAAGACAAGGACAATTTTTTTACTTTTTATTCACAATGAAGCTCTTCATAATGAAGAGCCCTCTAAATGCTTAAGGTCTCACCTTCTCCTTAGGAAGTAATGACACAAAGAGATATTAAATTTTTAGAGACCATAGCTTCGCTGTACTTGATCTTAGAGTTTATATTGTCAGTCCTTTTGGGTTAAAGGGAGACAGGATGAATTGAGGAAAAAAGCTGGAGTAGGAGAAGCTAAACAATTAATCCAATATTTATTTATTTTTCAACAATCACTTTATAAGATTTTGAGTTCCAAATTTTTTCTTTCTCCCTTCCTTCTGTCCCTCCTCCCCAAGATGGCAAACAATTTGATATAGGTTATATATGTGATGTTTTTCCACATTGGTCATGCTGTGAAAGAAGAATCAGAACAAAATCAAAACAAAAACAAAACAACAATCAGAATATCATGAGAAAGAAATAACAGTAACAACAATAATGAAGGTGACAGTAGTATGCTGCAGCGATGTGCATTTGAACTCCACAGTTCTTTCTCTGGTATGGACTGCATTTTCCACCATGAGTCTTTCTGAATTGTCTTGCAATCTAGTATTTTTTAAGCAATTCCTATGTGTCAGGAACTGTGCTAGGTGTTAGACATACATACAAGTATAAGGAATGCCATAATTTCTCCTCAAAATGTGCTTACGTTCTAATGGGGAGATCAGTATATATGGAAACACATATAAATATAAAGTTAGTGAATACAAAAGCATATACCAAAACAACAAGGTTATTTGAGAAGGAGATCCCTAATATTTGGTAGGACTAAGAATAGCTTCATGCAGAAAGTAGTATTTGAGTTGATCTTTAAGGAAGAAAGGAATTCTATGAGGTGGAGGTAAGGAGAGAGTGCAGTCCAGACATGGGGACAGCCAAGAAAAGAACTGGGAGATGGAATGTTGTGAGTGAGGAAGACCAGTCTAGCAAGAATGGGACAATAATTGTGAGGTGCTTTATCTGATAAACAGAGATATTCATAGTTTACTCCAGACACTGGAATTGATTCTGTAGAGGAGTCATGTCCTCAAATCAGCCTGTAACAAAAGTTACTTTTGCAGAAGTATGAAAGATGGATTGGAGTGGGAAGAGACTTAAAGAAGGAGATCAATTAGGAGGCAATAATCCAGGGAAAAGGTGCTAAGGGCTGAAAGTATAGTGGTAGTTGTTTGGGTAAAGAGAAGGGCTAAGATTCAAAAGATGTAAAGGCAGAAATGACAAGATTTGACAACTGATTGCATAGGTAGGAAACAGGACAGTCAAGCTTCTAGAACAAACTCACATTGCCAACCTGAGATACTGGAAGGTGACTTCAGAAATAGAGAAGTTTAAAAGATTTGGGGCGGGGGTGGGGAATGAATTCAGTTGTAGACATGTTGAAATTTCTAAAATTAGTTGGTGATATGGGAGTGAAGCTCAGGGAAGAGCCTGGGGTTGGATATGGAGATGTGGAATTCATCTGCAAAGAGATGATAATTAAACCTTTAGGAGCTGGTGAAATTACCGAGGGTAAAAAAAAAAAAAAGTAGATAAGGAGAAGAGAACCCAAACCAAAGTCTTGGACAGATTTGTAACTCTTTGTAACTCTGAACTGATTCAAAAATTCATCTTTAACAAGTAATGTTGGTACCTAGAGAAATTCATTTGGGGAGATAAGGAAAAAGTCACAGGAAACTAACCCTGGAGACACAACAAGACTACTCTGGTGGTTGGTCACCCAATTCTGTGGCCAAATTCTGCTGCTTTGTAACTCCTAATCACTCTTGATAAATTTAGTTGTTTTGAAGTTGCAGGAGTGCTAGTGTTCATAGGTGCCTTTCAGATTTGGGGGCCCTATGATAAAATTCCATTACTTTCACCCCAGTTATGTTTCTGCTAATATTCTTGTTTTGTTAATATTTTTGTTTTATAAATTCCAAAGTGCTGTTGTAAATACCCTAAATATTGGTCATACTTATATTTCAAATATGCATTAAAAAGCTTTTTTGAAGTGAAATACAAATGATTT